>NC_050096.1:196680565-196990565 GCF_902167145.1 Zea mays
ACTCACCCCCACCATACCGATAATATACACACGTGTCAGATTCATTTACAGCAAAACCAGCAGTTGTAAGAGTATTATAAAACTTTTCATGCCATTGCTTAGGTGCTTGTTTTAGGTCATACAATGATTTTATCAACCTGCTCGCCTTGTTCTCTTGACCATCCGCAATGAACCCTTCTGGCTGATCCATGTAGATCTCCTCATCCAACTCTCCATTTAGGAAAGTTGTCTTAACATCCATTTGATGAATGATAAGACCATGAAAGGCTGCCACAGCTATTAATATGCGAATTGTAGTCAATCGAGCAACTGGGGAGTAGGTATCAAAGAAATCTTCACCCTCTTTTTGGGTGTATCCTTTGGCCACAAGCCTTGCCTTGTACGTTTCGATTGTACCATCAGGCCTGAGCTTTTTCTTGAAGATCCATTTGCAGCCTATAGGTTGACAACCATAAGGACGGTCAATGACCTCCCAAGTTCCATTAGACATACTAGATTCCATCTCACTCCTTACTATTTCCTTCCACAAGTCAGCATCAGGAGAGGAATATGTCTCACTAATGGTAGTTGGTGTGTCTTCCACAAGGTATACTATAAAGTCATTACCAAAGGATTTTGCAACCCTCTGTCTCTTGCTCTTTCGAGTGACTATAGTGTCATCCTCCTCAGGGATGTGCACGTGAGGATCCTCAGCATGATCTATAGGAATAGACAGTTCGTGGTCATGGGGAATTATAGTCTCATGACTTGTATCACTAGGTGTATTCTTCATGGGAAACTCATTCTCAAAAAATATTGCGTCTCTTGATTCCATGATAGTATCAACATACATATCAGGCACATCAGATTTTATAATTAAGAACCTATACCCAGTGCTATGAAAAGAGTACCCAAGGAATATACAATCAACAGTTTTAGGCCCAAGTTTACGCTTTTTGTTGATTGGCACATTCACTTTAGCCAAGCAACCCCAAGAGCGCAAATATGAGAGATTTAATCTTCTCTTTTCCCATTCCTCAAATGGTGTGATATCTTCGTTCTTTGCTGGAACTCTGTTCAGGACATGACACGCCGTCAAAATTGCATCACCCCACCATGCCTTGGATAATCCCGCTGTACTCAACATGGCATTCACCAAATCTGTTAGAGTGCGGTTTTTCATTTCAGCAATCCCATTGGATTGTGGTGAGAATGGCGGTGTCCTCTCATGAATAATACCATGTTCCACGCAGAACTCATCGAACACATTAGAGAAATATTCTCCACCTCGATCGGACCTTAATCGTTTTATTTTCCTCTCAAGTTGGTTCTCAACTTCACCTTTATAGGTCTTAAAATAATTAAACGCTTCATCTTTTGTTTTTAAGAGGTAAACATAACAAAATCTGGTGGAGTCATCTATAAAAGTGAGAAAGTATCTTTTACCACCTTTGGTCAAAATTCCATTCATCTCGCACAGATCAGAATGAACAAGTTCTAGATGTGCTGAAAGGGAAATAGGGTCAAATCTTTTCCTAAATGATTTTGGTGGTTGAATTGCCTAACACAAACAATTAGACTAACTAGTTTGCTCTAGATTATAAGTTCTATAGGTGCCAAAGGTTCAACACAAACCAATAAAAAGTCCAAGAAAGGGTTCAAATAGAAAGGAGCAAAACCAACCGAAGGCTGCCCTGGTCTGGCGCACCGGACAGTGTCCGGTGCACCAGGGAGATCAACTCCGAACTTGCCACCTTTGGGTTTCTGAAAATTGCTCCCCGCTATAATTCACCGGACTGTCCGGTGTAGCACCGGACTGTCCGGTGTGCTAGCGGGAGCAACGGCTACAGGGCCAACGATTGACTGCAAAATGAACAGTGAATAGTGTGGACTGCACGCGCAAAGTCAAAGCAGGCGCCAGAAGGCACACCGGACAGTGAACAGTACCTGTCCGGTGCACCACCGGACTGTCCGGTGGCCCAGCTGTCAGAAGCTCCAACGGTCGAACCCTAATGGTTGGTGTTGGAACTTGCTCTCAGCAGCAAAGAAGCCAACAAGAGTGAACAGTGGTGACAACAGGGTTGCGTGCTCGGGGCAATAGCTCTGTTAATCTAGCCTCTCACGGGCACTGTGCGGGGGTATTTATAGGTATCTGAGTGCCCAGCGCCTTGTGTTAAGGACGCATGTGCCCTCAGACACCTAGTTTATCCCCAGAATATTCCCATAAAGCAGGGTTACAAGCTGTAATTACAAGCATGCCTTTACAGATTAGGCCCGTAACACAAAGGCGGCCACGCAGGGCCCGTTACAATGGGCCAGATCACACGTGGGCCTCGGAGCTGAACGAGGCCGCGCAGCGGGATGACTTCGTCGCCGGTCTTCGTCTGGTGCCGAATCGAGCGAAGGGTGTCCCTGCCTGTTCTATCTCTGTCTGACCAGCGGTTATCAGCGAAGGCCTCGAGCGAAGGGTGGCGTCTTTGCCTTCGCCCCAACATTTGCCCTCCGAGGGACCAGTTCGACAAAGTCACCTGGTGCCGAAGACGTCGCTAGATGGCGGAGACGCTGCCCTCGCTCGAAGTGGTTCTGCGGGGGTTTTTGATGTGACCGTTGATGGACGGCGTACTGTTGGATTGCGGGTTTCCCGAAGCGTCGCGCCCTGTCGGATTGCGGGTTTCCCGAAGAGCCGCGCCCTGCCTATAAAAGGGGGCGGGGGTTGGCGCTGTTTGAACTTTGCCTTCCGCACTCCGTGAAAACCCTAGCCGCCCGCCGTCTTGCTGCTCCTCTTCTTCCGCTGTCCTCTTGCTCGCCGGAGTTCTGGCTCGAGTGAAGCAGACCGCCCGCCGCCGCCGACGGTACGTAGCAATGCCGTCTTCCTCTTCTTCCGCTGCTACTACGCCGCCGGCCGCCGCCTCGTCTGAGGAGACGTTGAGTAGCTCGATGGTGGAGGAGTTGCGCGCCGGCGACTCTGTTGATTTTGGTGTGTCACGGATGACGTCAGCCCGCATTGAAGATATGCAGCGATTGGGCTACTTTGGCGGCGGAGTTGCTCGTGCTCCGGGGACGGAGAAAGTCCCCGAGCCGGAGGGTGAATTGGTCGTTTTCGAGGCGTTCTTCGCCGCTGGTCTCCGCTTGCCTGCGCACCGGTTTGTTGGCGAAGTCCTGCGTAGATTCAACGTTCAAATACATCAGTTGACACCGAATGCCGTGGTGGCGCTGGCGAAGTATGTCTGGGCGACGACTTCGTACGGCGGACAGCCGTCGGTTGAGGTTTTTGCGAAGTATTATTGTTTGCATTGGCAGAAGAGGATGATTGGGGACGAAGTCGCCCAGTTCGGGTCATGCACATTCACGCCGAAGACCGGCAAGACCACAATGCAAGTAGTGGAGTTGGTTCCGTGCGCCCGCAACAAGTGGGGCAATTGGAATGAATTTTGGTGTTACGTTGCTGAGGCTACTGTCGAAGGCCATGAAGGACTCCCTGTGTCTGAGATGTGCTCTCATTATTACTCTGCGTATCCGCCCTTTGAAGTGGTGGAGGAAGATGCAGACGAAGGGGCCCTTCGGTGCGCCGCCGGCCAGAGCAGTGGGCGTGATTTAGTTGAAGAGTTCATGGCGTACGGGGTGTGGCCCTTGGCGTACGGCTGGGCGCTGGGCGAAGTGTGCCCTCGCTAGATGCCTTTTCACGGAGGAAGGGTGGTGCGAAGCCCTGCCTACGCACTGAATCTGCGAAACCGCGACCCGGCCGCGTTTGTGCGCGATGCGGAGGACGGGGCGGTGCGGCTTGTGGGGCGGTACGTGCCGAGGACGGAAGGCCAGCACAGCTTTGATATCCGCGGGTCAAATGATCGTTTGAACAGGGTCTTCGAATTAAATCAATTGCCGTATGACGGCTATCCTGGTCAAGACGAAGCGGACCGCCGTGGAAAGAAACCGGCGGTGGAGACTGGAGGCGACCCTGCGCTGGCGGCCGCCCCGTCCTCAAAAAAGAGAAAATTAGGTACTGCGATGGGAGGACTTGGGGTGTCTGATAGTTTTGCTAGAGAGTTAATGAGGACGTGCGCCGCCCCGGGGGAAAGGATGTCTTCGCCCGAGCTCCGGGAGTCTTCGGCTCGGATGCTGAGGGTTACCGGGGGTTGCTGGCCTAGGAATGTTCCTGTCCCCTACGCGGCTGGCGAGGACTGTTTTACATCTCGTATGGCTCGTCGGTGGAGAGTTTTTCCTTACGGGCGGAATATCGGTGCTGTTGTGTGGGCAGTGATGGACAAGGATCGCCAAGGTGCGGCGCAAAAACGCCAGGCGACTGTCAGGCTGCATGAAGCTAGGCCGAAGAGGCAGCGGGGGGCTGCGAAGGCTGCGGCCTCCGGCGGAGGCAGGCTGCCGCCGGCGGCGAAGGCGGGCGCCTCTGCACCTAGCAAGGCGCCGGAGGCAACGGCGGGCGTTGGGGGCTCCAAGTCAATGAAGGTGGTGCCGCCGGCCAGCGGAGTGGCGGAGGCCTCGAAGGCGGCCCGAGCGTTGCCGTTGTCGGGCAAGCGCGTTGCCGACTTCGGCACCGATATTACTGTAGACGACTATCTTGGTGGTAAGTCTTTGGCCTATTATTATTATTATTATTTTTTAATTCGAAGATGCGTTGCAGGGTCGGACGAGGGGCAGTTTGCTATGGCTGCGTCTGGCGCGGAGACCGCGACGGCGGCCATAGTGCCGAGGGCGAGGGGCGAGGCCCTTGGCGCCGGAGGCGAGGTGTCGGCCCTCGCGGTGGTTAGGGACGAGGCGAGCGCAGCGACCCGCCGGCTGAAGGGAGTGACGAAGGCGCTGAGTCAGGCGATGGAGGCGCTGAGTCAGGTCCGCTGAGTTATACTCTCTCCCCCACCTCTTTCTTTTGGGGCAACGGCCTTACGTGTGCTCTACAGGTGGCCGACTTCGCCAGCCGTACTGCATCGGGGGCCCTCACGGCAGCTGTGTGTGCCGAAGTCGAGAGACTTCGGACACAACATGCAGACGCTGTCCGTGAGAAGTCGGCCTCCGACAGCAAGTGCCGTAAGCTGACGGACAGGGTGGCCGCCCTGGAGAAGGAGAAGGCTGACCTCCGGCACCAGCTGGCGGCGGAGAGGAGGGAAGCCAACGAGGTCGTCGCCAAGGGGCAGGCTGCGCAGGCGGAGGCCAAGCTGACGCGGGCGGAGGGCAATCTTGCCAAGGAGCTCGCCGAACATCTGCAAGAGCGGCTCACCGCCCTGGAGAGCCGCGCGAAGGAGGCCGAGGCCGCGATGCATGCGGAGGCCGAACGGACGCGCACGCAGCTTATGGATACATATCGTGAGCTGGGTGCGCGGACCAGTGACTTCGAGGTGCCGGACCGAGAGCCCGGGCTTCGCTGCCTGCAGTGGGTGCAGGAGGAGCTGCTGGAACTTCCAGCCGTCGCGGGGGGGGGGGGGGGGGGGGGGGGGTTGATGTCGTACGCCTCCCTGGTCACCTGCGAGGGGGCGATGAACGCGCTCTCCCGCGAAGGGTGCCGACACTTCGAGGCCTTCGACCAGGCGGATGAAGAATTTGAGCGAGATATCTATAAGGTCGAAGACCCCGTAGTGAAGGAATCCGCCGGGGCCCTTTACGACCGGATGTGGGGTCTGTACGGTCGTGAGGTGGTCAGGGAGCGGGCCGAGACTGCGAGGGCTCAGGTAACGTTGTTGTTTGTTTGGTGTTTGCTGTATGCAGGCTGTGCGTGTGTTTGCTGAATCTGTGTGTCTTGTCCTAGGCGGAGCGCGGCGAGCGGGTGGATGACTTCGGGGCTCTGAACAGCGCGCTGCTAGACCCGGAGCCGACCCTCGCGGAGGCTGTAACTGGGGTCGCCCTGGAGCCAACCCCGGAGTCCGCAGCGATCGCGATGGCTGCCCCCACATCCGCCGTGGTCGGCGAAGACCTGCCCCCGAAGGTGGTCGAAGGCGCCCCCGATGCCCCCGCAGCTGCTGTGCCGAGTGCTGAAGATCCCGCGGCGGTGGCGGCGGAAACAACGGCGGAGGCAGCGGCGGAGCCAACGGCGGAGGCTCCCGCAGCGTCAGGGCCTTCGCAGGTGGCGTAGTAGGTGTTTAGGGTTGGGGAATTTTTGGATGCTGTGCTGAATTTTGGTTGCTGCGCAGGTTCAAGATTTTGGGCCTGCGCACGCAACCGCTACTACTGAGTTTTTGGCGGCTTCGACCGCAGAAGGTGGGAATGAATATGGTGGGTCTGTATCTGAGTTTTTTGATTTTACTGACTCTGGGAGCTCGGTTGAGTGGACTGAGTCGTCGGAGGAGGACTTGGATTATTTTGCGGCCTTGGACGTGGCTGCGTCGGAGGCTTCGCCACACGCCGCGGACGCGCCAGACGTGCCAGGTCCTAGCACCGGGCGCCGACGGCGAAGGGCGGTTGCAAAGCGTAGGGTTAGTGTGGAGGAAGGGGCTCGGCTTCGCGTGAGTGGGGCTGGTCGGCAGGAGCTGTTGTCTTTGCCGGCCGCCGCGGGTACAGGGGAGGGGGAACTGCGAAGTCTTTTTGCGGGTGAGGAGCTGAGGATAATGTTATTTAACTATAGGGAGATGGGAATTATTCCTAAGGTTGAGCCGATGTAGAGTGTGGCGCCCTCGCTTATATATGTGTAAAGGCTTGTAAGATGAAGTTGCGTGCCCTCGCGTGTCTGTGCCTGCGAGGGCGTTGTGTGCCCTCGCTTATATATTCCTAAGGTTGATGCTGTCGTTTCTGCTTTTGTTGTACTGGTTCGGCTGCGCCCTTAGGCGGCTTCTGCGCGGAGTCTTTGCGACAGACTTCGGGTTTTCTCGCACTTGCTGTGCTTAGTCCGGCTGCACCCTTAGGCGACTTCTGCGCGGATAGCCTTCGCGATAGACATCAGATTTTTTTCGCACTTGTTGTGCTTAGTCCGGCTGCACCCTTAGGCGACTTCTGCGCGGATAGCCTTCGCGATAGACATCAGATTTTTTTTCCGCACTTGTTGTGCTTAGTCCGGCTGCACCCTTAGGCGACTTCTGCGCGGATAGTCTTCGCGATAGACATCAGATTTTTTTCGCACTTGTTGTGCTTAGTCCGGCTGCACCCTTAGGCGACTTCTGCGCGGATAGTCTTCGCGATAGACATCAGATTTTTTTTCCGCACTTGTTGTGCTTAGTCCGGCTGCACCCTTAGGCGACTTCTGCGCGGATAGTCTTCGCGATAGACATCAGATTTTTTTCGCACTTGTTGTGCTTAGTCCGGCTGCACCCTTAGGCGACTTCTGCGCGGATAGTCTTCGCGATAGACATCAGTTTTTTTGCACTTGTTGTGCTTAGTCCGGCTGCACCCTTAGGTGACTTCTGCGCGGATTTGTCGCACGCGAGGGTGGCTAGCGCTTAGCCTCGCGGTGACCTCGGATTGGTCGAATATCGAAGGCCGTCGTCGCGGTCTGTTTTCGACGCATGTTTTTGCGGGGGATTTTTCGCACATATATTACATGGCTCCGCCTCGTTAAAAACCTCACCCCCCGGGAGGAAAAGAGTGCGGGCCGGTACAAGATTGTTTTTTGGCGAATTACAAAGGCGAAATCAGCCCCGATTAGTCAGACAAAAAATTTGCGGAGGTTGTCGATGTTCCAGGAGTGCTCCAGGTCCTCGCCGTTTGGCGTTGAGAGCCTGTAGGCGCTGGGGGATGCTTTTGTCTTGACTATGAAGGGGCCCTCCCACTTGGGCTCCAGCTTTCCCCTGGACTCCGTCCGAGCTGTTCGGACGAGTACGAGGTCCCCTTCGCTGAACTCTCTCGGGATGACCGCGTGGTCGCGCCATGCTTTGGTCTGGGCTTGGTATTTGTTTAGGGCCTGTAGGGCGAAGACCCGGTCTCCGTCAATAAGATCTTTTGAAGTTGGCTCGTCCACGTCGGGGACGGCTGACGGAACTGTACGCGGGGACCCATGCTTTATTTCTTGCGGGGTCATGGCCTCCGATCCGTATAAAAGGCGGAAAGGAGTGAACCCAGTCGCCCTGCACTCAGTTGTGTTTAGCGCCCAGACTGCCTCAGGTAATAAATCGGTCCATCTGCCTTTTTTTCATCGAGGAACATTTTCTTGACAGCTGTGAAGATTTTCCCATTGGCACGCTCCATGACCCCGTTGGACTGCGGATGATAGACTGAAGCGAAGGCAAGCTTGGTGCCGATGGAAAAACAAAAATCCTTGAAATCTTGGCTGTCAAACTGTTTGCCGTTGTCAACTGTTAGCTCGGACGGTACTCCGAAACGGCAAACAATGTTCTGCCAGAAGAATTTCTGGGTAGTCTTTGATGTTATTGTAGAAACAGCCCTCGCTTCGATCCATTTGGTGAAGTATTCGACGGCTACGAAGGCGAACTTAAGGTTCCCCTGAGCGGTGGGCAGGGGCCCGACAATGTCCAGGCCCCAGCGCTGGAGAGGCCATGTATGGGCAATCAGCTTTGTATACTGCGAGGGGTTGCCTGACCGAGGAGAGAACTTCTGGTAGGCTTCGCAGGACCTTGAGACCCGGTTTGCGGCGCAGATCATTGTGGGCCAGTAAAACCCTTGGCGGATCACCTTGGCGGCTAGGGCCCTTGGCCCTGCGTGCGAGCCGCACGTGCCACTGTGGACTTCACGTAGGATCTGCATGCCTTCGGTTTCGGTGACGCACTTAAGCATTGGCTGACTGACCCCTTTCTTGTAGAGCTGGCCCTCGATCAGCGCGAAGTCCCGGCTTCAATGTCTGAGACGCTTGGCCTCGCTGACGTCGGTTGGATGATAGTACCCCTGTAGGAACAGGGTTATGGGTGCCCGCCAGTCTTCGGTCATGATTAGGTTGACTATGCGGTGGCCCTCGCTATCATTAGTTATTTGGAGCCCTTCGGGGCTCCGGACGGCAGGCGTGCCGATGGTGTGAAAGAACACGTCGGAGGGCAAGGGCTCGCCTCTGGCGGCAGCCTTGGCCAATGCGTCGGCCTCCTCGTTCTTGGCCCTATCCACATGCTGCAAGGTGAATCCCTTGAACTGTCTCTCGAGACTTCGGATAGCCGCGAGGTATTGCATGAGCGCGGGGTCCTTTGCTGCATAGTCTTTCTCGATCTGGCCGGCAACTATCTTGGAGTCTGTCTTGATGATGCATGTGGTGACTCCGAGGGCCCTTAGCTTGCGGAGGCCGAGGATAACCGCTTCATACTCTGCGATGTTGTTTGTGCATTTGTCGGATTCCAGAGCGAAGCTGAGGCGTGCTGCATATCTGTGTTTGACTCCTGCTGGTGAGGTGACGACTGCAGCGACGCCTGCCCCCGCATGGCACCATGCGCCGTCGCAATGGATGGTCCAAACCTTCTCTGTGGACGGGGCCGGCTGTGTTATTGGCCCAGTCCAGTCGACGACGAAGTCTGCCAGGACTTGTGACTTGATGGCTGTCCTGGGCTCGAAGCTGATGTGGTAGCCGGAGAGTTCGGCTGCCCACTTAGCAATCCTCACCGATGCCTCCGGGTTTCTGAATAGTTCGCCGAGCCCCCTGTCCGAGGTGACTCGGACCTTGAATGCTTCAAAATAATGGCGCAGTTTGCGCGAGGACATAACAACTGCGTAGGCGATCTTCTCCAGCTCTGTCATGTTGCATTTGGACGGTGTCAGGACTTCGGAGACATAGTAAATAGGGCACTGTCTGACTGTGCCTTCAACAGTCTGCTCCTGCACTAGTGTCGCGCTGACCGCGTGCGGCGAAGCCGCGACATAGAGCAATAGGGGGAGCGAGGAGTCGGGGCTTGTGAGGATGGCCAGCTCCGATAAGTAGTGTTTTAGTGAGACGAAGGCCGCTGCTTGCTCTGGCCCCCAAGCGAAGTCTTTCGCACCGCGAAGTGTTTTGAGGAAGGGGAGACTTCGCTCGGCGGACCTGGAGATGAATCTGTTGAGAGCGGCCAATCTGCCTGTCAGACGCTGGACGTCCCTGACGGACTGCGGAGGCGACATGTCGACGATGGCCTGGATCTTGGTTGGGTTGGCCTCGATGCCGCGGTGTGACACCAGGTAACCCAATATCTTGCCCTGGCGAACACCGAAGACGCACTTTTCCGGGTTCAGGCGGAGTCGTGCGTCTCGCATGTTCGCGAATGTCTCGGCGAGGTCGGCGAGGTGGTCCTCCTTATTCTTGCTGGCGACGATGATGTCGTCCACATATGTAAATATGTTTCTACCGACCTGCCCTTCGAGTACTGTTTTGGTGAGTCTGGAGAAGGTGGACCCCGCATTCTTGAGTCCCTCCGGCATCCTGATGAAGCAATAAGTGCCGAAGGGTGTTATAAAGCTGGTGCTAGCCTTGTCTTCCTCCTTCATGTATATCTGGTGATAGCCGGAGAAGCAGTCGAGGAGTGACATGACCTCGCATCCGGCCGCGCTATCGACTATTTTGTCGATCCGCGGCAACGGGAAATTGTCCTTCGGGCAGGCCTTATTGAGACTGGTGAAGTCTATGCACATTCGCCATTTCCCGCTTTTTTTCTGCACCATTACGACATTGGAGAGCCACGTGGGGTAGGCCACTGGCTCGATGAATTTAGCCTCTAGGAGGCGGTGCACTTCCACCTTGGCGGCCTCTGTCTTTTCGTCGGACATTTTGCAGAGCCTTTGCTTTTTTGGTCGCACCGAAGGGTCAATTCCCAAGCTGTGCTCAATTATGGATCGGCTGACTCCGACCAGGTCTAGGGCGGACCAGGCGAAGACATCTTTATTCTTGGCCAGGCAGCAGAGAAGCTTCTCTTCTTCATGTGACGTAAGGTCTTCGCTGATAGTGAATGTCTGCTTGGGCGTGGCCTGATCAAGGGGAACAGTCTTGGTTCCGTCTTGGCTCTGCAACTGTGCCTTCTCGTGCTGCTTATCGGTTGGGCTGGCGGGCGCAGGGACCTCGCGCTGGGTCGTGAGACAGTGTACGTTCCTCTGACCAGGCACGAAGTCCCGCTCTATGTTGCGCGCCGTCTGCTGGTTGCCGTAGATCGTGATAGCGCCTAGCGGACCTGGTATCTTCATGCATAGGTACAGTCCGTGGATGGCAGCTTCGAACTTATTGATGGAGCCCCGGCCCATGATGGCGTTGTACGGATATACCATGTCGACAATGTCGAAGGTTACTTGCTCACTTCGGGCATTGGGTGCTACACCGAAGGAGAGGGGAAGCTCTATTTTGCCAACGGGAAAGGTGCCTTTGCCGCCGAAGCCATACAACGGATTGTCCGAAGGCTTGAGCAGGCTGTGGCTTATACCCATGCGGTCGAAGGCGTGGAGGAAGATGATGTCCGCCTGACTGCCGTTGTCGACTAGGACTTTGTGTAGGTCCCAGCCTGCCACGCTGCAATTGATGACCATAGCGTCGACGTGGGGGGCACTGCGCAGGTCGACGTCTCGTGCATCGAAGGTTAGCGGTATGTGGGACCACTTCGTCTGCACGACTGGGCCGGTGACCGCGACATGGTTGATGCTGCGGTAGTGGTCCCGCTTCTGCCGCTTGGTGTCGAAGTCAGTGCTGGACCCCCCTGTTATCATGTGAATGACTCCGCGATATGGTTGATCGGCGAAGTCTTCCTGCTTTGGGGCATGGGGGATGTTTTGGTGTTGCTGGTGTGGTGGTGGGGGTGGAGGAGGTACGATTTGTACTTCCTGATGGTGTTGGTAAGCGTGGTGCGGTGGATGCGGGGCGGGAGCGTGGATATATGGTGGAGGGGGTGGCTGGTAATTATGCGCGACAATTCTGGGATTGTCGGCTGGCTGCGCCCGCGCCATTCTGTCTCTGGTGGCCTTCGTTTCGGGGCAGTCTTTGGTTTGGTGGGCGCAGTATTCGCCGTGGAAAAGTCAGTAGAACCGGCGCGGCGGCTGCGCGCGCCCTCGGCCCCTGCCACGAGTTCCGTTTCCGCGGCCCTGGGGGGGATATTCCTGGCGACGAGGGGGGTCGGCAGCAGGCTGCTGGTTGGCGATGTTGTGCACTTGCTGTTGACTGCGGCCATCTCGACCGGAGTCTGGTTGCGGAGTCCTCGTCCACGTGCGGCTGGACTGCGGGGCATCTTTGGGCTTCCGCTGTGACTCAACCTTGCGCTGGTGGAGCTCTTCGGATTTGGCATATTTTTCAAAGAGCTGATATAGTTCCTGGAGGTTCTTGGGTGGATCTCTGATACAGTGGCTGTAGAGGACGCCGGCCCGAAGGCCACTGATGGCGTAGTGGATAGCGATCTGATCATCGACGGAGGGCAGCTGTGACTTGAGTGTTAAGAATTTACGGTAATACTCCCGCAGAGTCTCCTTTTCCAGCTGTTTGCAAAGCGAGAGCTCGGCCAAAGCGTCGGTGTCTGGACGGTACCCTTGGAAGTTGAGAAGGAACTTGTCCCTGAGACTTCTCCACAAATCGATGGACAACGGAGGCAATCTGGTGAACCAGGTGAGTGCTGGGCCCTCTAGGGCGATGATGAAAGACTTTGCCATTGTGGCGTCGTCCCCTCCGGCGGATGCAACGGCGACTTGGTAACTCATTATGTATTGCGCCAGGTCGGTGCTGCCGTTGTACTTGGGATATGCCCCTGCTCGGAAGTTAGCTGGCCAAGGCGTCACTTGCAGGTGTGGCGCCAGGGGACTTCGCTCGTCGAGGTAGTTGACCCCTTGGAATGGCGCGCCGTGCTGGAAAGCGTAGTCATGCTGTGGGAAACGCGGGTTCTCCGGCTGCGCCCGGTGTTGCAGGGGTGGGCCATGCTGCAGGCCGAGGTGGCCTTCGCGCGTGTCTTCCGGTTGCGCGCGCTGCTGGAGGGGTGGCTCTTGCTGTAGACCGAGGTGGCCTTCGCGCTGCATCAGCGCGATTTCGCGCTCGAGGTCTTGGGCCTTCTGCTCCTCGTCGCGTATCATTTGCCGCACCTTGGCTAGTGCGGACACACGCTGGCGCTTGGCCTCAAGTATCTCTTTCTGCCTCTGGAGATTGCGGTTCTTGAGGCGCAGGGCGCGCAGCTGTAACTGTTCTTCTGTTGAGACGCCGAGGACCTCGCCGTCCTCGGTGAGATCCGCGCCCTCCAGTGGGGCGAAGCCTGGGGGCGGCTGCGATTGGCCTTCGGGCTCGCAGGCGCGGAAGGTGTCGTCCTCGCAGGTGCGGGGAATATTGTCTTCGGTGGGCTCTTGGTGGGTGGATTGGGTGAGGGCGAGGGCCTTGCCCTTCCTTGCGGCAAGCAGTGCTGCCTTCGCAGCCTCATCAGCCTTCGGGTTAGCTCTCTTGGGTGCCATCGCGGGTGGTTTGGTCGTAGCACGAACGGTGGGCGCCAAATGTTGGAACTTGCTCTCAGCAGCAAAGAAGCCAACAAGAGTGAACAATGGTGACAACAGGGTTGCATGCTCGGGGGCAATAGCTCTGTTAATCTAGCCTCTCACGGGCACTGTGCGGGGGTATTTATAGGTATCTGAGTGCCCAGCGCCTTGTGTTAAGGACGCATGTGCCCTCAGACACCTAGTTTATCCCCAGAATATTCCCATAAAGCAGGGTTACAAGCTGTAATTACAAGCATGCCTTTACAGATTAGGCCCGTAACACAAAGGCGGCCACGCAGGGCCCGTTACAATGGGCCAGATCACACGTGGGCCTCGGAGCTGAACGAGGCCGCGCAGCGGGATGACTTCGTCGCCGGTCTTCGTCTGGTGCCGAATCGAGCGAAGGGTGTCCCTGCCTGTTCTGTCTCTGTCTGACCAGCGGTTATCAGCGAAGGCCTCGAGCGAAGGGTGGCGTCTTTGCCTTCGCCCCAACAGTTGGGTGACGTGGCTGGTGCACCGGATAGTGTCCGGTGGCGCACCAGACTGTCCGGTGCGCCCATCGACAGACAGCCTTCCCAACGGCCATTTTGGTGGGTGGGGCTATAAATACCCTCAACCACCACACATTCAAGGCATCCATGTTTTCAGCCATTGCATTCAATACAAGAGCTCTAGACTTCACTCCAAGACACAAACAAGAGATCAAATCCTCTCCCAAGTTCAAAGATCACTCCAAACAATTAGTGACTAGTGAGAGAGAGAGAGATATTTGTGTTCATTTGAGTTCTTGTCGCTTGGATCGCTTTTCTTCTTCCCCATTCTTGTTCTCAACACCTTTGTAATCAAAGCAAGAGACACCAAGTTGTGGTGGTCCTTGTGGGGACTAAGTATCCCAATTGATTGAGGAGAAAAGCTCACTCGGTCTAGGTGACTGTTTGAGAGAGGGAAAGGGTTGAAAGAGACCCGGTCTTTGTGACCACCTCAACGGGGAGTAGGTTTGCAAGAACTGAACCTCGGTAAAACAAATCACCATGTCACTCTCTTCATTTGCTTGTGATTTGTTTTTCTCCTTCTCTTTCGGACTCAATTTTATTTCTAACGCTAACCCCGACTTGTAGTGTGTGCTTAAGTTTATAATTTTCAGATTCCACCTATTCACCCCCCTCTAGGCGACTTTCAATTAGTATTAGAGCCCGGTACTTCATTGGAGCCTAACTGCTCGAAGTGATGTCGGGAGATCACGCCAAGAAGGAGGTCATGACCGGCGAGAAGCCCGCTACAAGCCACGAGAAGGCTCCATCAAGGGAATCCGGCTCCAAAGGAAAGGGGGAATCACCTCTCCGCGTCAAGTCGCACCGAAGTGGTGACAAGAAGAAGAAAATGAAGAAGGTGGTCTACTACGAGACCGATTCTTCATCGCCCTCCACCTCCGGCTCTGACACACCGTCCATCTCTTCTAAGCACCATGAGCGCAAGAAGTTTAGTAAGATCCCCTTATGCTACCCTCACATTTCTAAACGTACTCCATTACTTTCCGTCCCATTAGGCAAACCACCCGTTTTTTATGGTGAAGATTATTGTATGTGGAGTGATAAAATGAGGCACCATCTAACCTCACTCCACACTAGCATTTGGGATGTTGTTGAGTCTGGAGCACAGGTACCATCCGTAGGGGATGAAGATTATGATTCGGACGAGGTTGCCCAAATCCGGCACTTCAACTCCCAAGCCACTACTATACTCCTCGCCTCTCTAAGTCGAGAGGAGTATAATAAGGTGCAAGGGTTGAAGAGTGCCAAAGAGATTTAGGACGTACTCAAGACCACGCACGAGGGAGATGAGGTGACCAAGATCACCAAGTGGGAAACGATTGAGGGGGAGCTCGGTCGATTCATGCTCAACCAAGGGGAGGAGCCACAAGCCATGTACAACCGGCTCAAGACCTTGGTGAACCAAGTGCGCAACCTCGGGAGCACAAAATGGGATGACCATGAAATGGTCAAGGTTATTCTAAGATCACTCGTTTTTCTTAATCCTACACAAGTTCAATTAATTCGTGGTGATCCTAGATATAAGTTAATGTCTCTCGAGGAAGTTATAGGGAAGTTTGTGAGCTTTGAGTTGATGTTCAAAGGCTCCAAACAAATCATCGAGCGAGGCGCCACCTCCACACCCAAGGTGCAACCCGTTGCTTTCAAAGCAACGGAGGAGAAGAAAGAAGAGTCTACATCAAGTAGGCTCCTGAAAGTCGCCTAGAGGGGGGGGGGGGGTGAATAGGCGGAATCTGAAAATTACAAACTTAAGCATAACTACAAGCCGGGGTTAGCGTTAGAAATATAAACGAGTCCGAAAGAGAGGGCGAAAACAAATCACAAGCAAATAAGAATGGATGGCACAGTGATTTGTTTTACCGAGGTTCGGTTCTTGCAAACCTACTCCCCGTTGAGGTGGTCACAAAGACCGGGTCTCTTTCAACCCTTTCCCTCTCTCAAACGGTCACTTAGACCGAGTGAGCTTCTCTTCTCAATCAAATGGGACACTAAGTCCACTACAAGGACCACCACACGATTGGTGTCTCTTGTTTTGATTACAAGTGTTATGGAAACAAGAATGAGGAAGAAGAAAAGCAATCCAAGCGCAAGAGCTCAAAAGAACACAAAAGTCTCTCTCTCTAGTCACTAATTTGTTTGGAGTGATTCTGGACTTGGGAGAGGATTTGATCTCTTTGTTTGTTCCTTGTATTGAATGCTATAGCTCTTGTATGAGGTTTGAAGGCTGAAAACTTGGATGCATTGAAGTGTGGTGGTTGGGGGGTATTTATAGCCCCAACCACCAAAAGAACTGTTGGTGAGGGCTTCTGTCGAATGGCGCACCGGACAGTCCGGTGCGCCACCGGACACTATCCAGTGCGCCAGCCACGTCACCAGGCCATTGGGTTCTGACCATTGGAGCTCTGACAATTGGGGTCACCGGACAGTCCGGTGGGGCACCGGATAGGTCCTGTAGACTGTCCGGTGCGCCTTCTGGCGCCTGCTCTGACTTCTGCGCGCGTAGGCGCGCACTGTAGCGCATTTAATGTCTTCTACAGACGACCGTTGGCACGAAGTAGCCGTTGCTTCGCTGGCACACCGGACAGTCCGGTGAATTATAGCGGAGCGGCCTCCCGAATTCCCAAAGCTGGCAAGTTCAGCGTCGATCTCCCTGGTGCACTGAACACTGTCCGGAGCGCCAGACCAGGGCTGCCTTCGGTATATTTTGCTCCTTTGTTTTGAACCCTTTCTTTTGACTTGTATTGGTTTGTTGTGAACCTTTGGCACCTGTAGAACTCATAATCTAGAGCAAACTAGTTAGTCCAATAATTTGTGTTGGGTAATTCAACCACCAAAATTCATATGGAAAAGGTTTGACCCTATTTCCCTTTTAATCTCCCCCTTTTTGGTGATTGATGCCAACACAAACAAAAGCAAGTATAAAAGTGCAGAATTGAACTAATTTGCATAATGTAAGTGCAAAGGTTGCTTGGAATTGAAACCAATATACTTATTTCAATAGATGTGCATGGATGGTTTTCTTCGTATTTAAAATTTTGGACCTCATTTGCACCACGAGTTTTGTTTTGCAAATTCTTTGTAAAATTCTTTTCAAAAAACTTTTGCAAATAGTCAAAGGTACATGAATAAGATTGAAAGAAGCATTTTCAAGATTTGAAATTTTCTCCCCCTGTTTCAAATGCTTTTCCTTTGACTTAAACAAAACTCCCCCTAAATAAAATTCTCCTCTTAGTGTTCAAGAGGGTTTTGCAAGTTTTGAAGATAC
This sequence comes from Zea mays, assembly GCF_902167145.1. Classification (NCBI taxonomy): domain Eukaryota; kingdom Viridiplantae; phylum Streptophyta; class Magnoliopsida; order Poales; family Poaceae; genus Zea; species Zea mays. The sequence continues at coordinate 196,697,624 of NC_050096.1, forward strand.
TACTTTCTCCCCCCTTTTGAACACAATAAGATGTCAATTTGAAAAACTTCATTTTTAAAATTCGGTGGTGGTGCGGTCCTTTTGCTTTAGGCTCATACTTTCTCCCCCTTTGGCATGAATCGCCAAAAACGGATACTTGTGAGTGAAATATAAGCCCTTTTCAAACTTTCTCCCCCTTTGGCAAACACAAAAATATGAGTGAAGATTATACCAAATTGGAGAGCGATGCGGAGTACCGGCAAATACAATTGGAGTTGAGTGGAAGCGCCTTCTTTGCCAAATACTTCATTGCCCTTTCAATATCTATGACTAAGCATAATATTAACTTGAAAACACATTAGTCATAAACATAAAAGAGATATGACCAAAGGTATATAAATGATCTATGTGTGCAAAGAATCAATCAAAATTCCTAGAATCAAGAATATTTAGCTCATTCCTAAGTTTGGGAAAGGATTGCTCATCTAAAGGCTTGGTAAAGATATCGGTCAATTGATCTTTGGTGTTTATATAGGCTATCCCGATATCCCCCTTTTGTTGGTGATCTCTCAGAAAGTGATACCGAATGGCTATGTGCTTAGTGCAGCTGTGTTCAACGGGATTATCCGCCATATGGATTGCACTCTCATTGTCACATAGGAGAGGGACTTTGCTAAACTTGTAGCCATAGTCCCTAAGGGTTTGCCTCATCCAAAGCAATTGCGCGCAACAATGGCCTGCGGCAATGTACTCAACTTTGGCGGTAGAAAGAGCTACTGAATTTTGTTTCTTTGAAGCCCAAGACACCAGGGATCTCCCTAGAAACTGACAAGTCCCTGATGTGCTCTTCCTATCAATCTTACACCCTGCCCAATCAGCATCGGAATATCCTAATAAATCAAATGAGGATCCCTTGGGGTACCAAAGACCAAACTTAGGTGTTTGAACTAAATATCTCAAGATTCTCTTCACGGCCATAAGGTGAACTTCCTTAGGGTTGGCTTGGAACCTTGCACACATGCATACGGAAAGCATAATGTCCGGTCGAGATGCACATAAATAGAGTAAGGATCCTATCATCGACCGGTATACCTTTTGATCTACGGATTTACCTCCCGTGTCGAGGTCGAGATGCCCATTAGTTCCCATGGGTGTCTTGATGGGTTTGGCATCCTTCATTCCAAACTTGGTGAGAATATCTTGAATATACTTTGTTTGGCTGATGAAGGTGCCCTCTTGGAGTTGCTTCACTTGAAAGCCTAGAAAATACTTCAACTCCCCCATCATAGACATCTCGAATTTTTGAATCATGGTCCTACTAAACTCTTCACAAATAGATTTGTTAGTAGGCCCAAATATGATATCATCAACATAAATTTGGCATACAAACAAATCATTCTCAATGGTTTTGGTGAATAAAGTAGGATCGGCCTTTCCGACTTTGAAGCCATTAGCGATAAGGAAATCTCTTAGGCATTCATACCATGCTCTTGGGTCTTGCTTGAGCCCATAAAGCGCCTTAGAGAGTTTATACACGTGGTTAGGATACAATCTTCAAAGCCGATAGGTTGCTCAACATAGACCTCTTCCTTGATAGGTCCATTGAGGAAGGCACTCTTCACGTCCATTTGATAAAGCTTAAATCCATGGTAAGTAGCATAGGCAAGTAATATACGAATTGACTCAAGCCTAGCTACGGGTGCATATGTTTCACCAAAATCCAAACCTTCGACTTGTGAATACCCTTTGGCCACAAGTCGTGCCTTGTTCCTTGTCACCACACCATGCTCATCTTGCTTGTTGCGGAAGACCCACTTGGTTCCTACAACATTTTGGTTAGGACGTGGAACTAAATGCCATACCTCATTCCTTGTGAAATTGTTGAGCTCCTCTTGCATCGCCAACACCCAATCCGAATCTTGAAGTGTTTCCTCTACCCTGTGTGGCTCAATAGAGGAAACAAAAGAGTAGTGTTCACAAAAATGAGCAACACAAGATCCCCCTTATGAATATCTCCTAGGATGGTGTTCACGGGGTGATCTCGTTGAATTTCTTGGTGGACTCTTGGGTGTGGCGGTCTTGGATTTTGTTCATCCTCCTTATCTTGATCATTTGTATCTCCCCCTTGATCATTGCCGTCCTCTTGAGGTGGCTCATCTTCTTGATCTTCTCCTTCATCATATTGAGCCTCGTCCTCACCTTGAGTTGGTGGAGATACTTGTATGGAGGAAGATGGTTGATCTTGTGCTTGTGGAGGCTCTTCGGATTCCTTAGGGCACACATCCCCAATGGACATGTTCCTTAGCGCGATGTACGGAGCCTCTTCATCATCTAATTCATCAAGATCAACTTGCTCTACTTGAGAGCCGTTAGTATCATCAAACACAATGTCACAAGAAACTTCAACTAGTTCAGTGGACTTGTTAAAGACTCTATATGCCCTTGTGTTTGAGTCATAACCAAGTAAAAAGCCTTCTACAGCCTTAGGAGCAAATTTTGATTTTCTACCTATTTTAACAAGAATAAAGCATTTGCTACCAAAGACTCTAAAATATGAAACATTGGGCTTTTTACCAGTGAGGAGTTCATAGGATGTTTTCTTGAGGATTCGGTGTAGATATAACCGGTTGATGGCGTAGCAAGCGGTGTTGACCGCCTCAGCCCAAAACCGATCCGAAGTCTTGTACTCATCAAGCATGGTCCTTGCCATATCCAATAGAGTTCTATTCTTCCTTTCCACTACACCATTTTGTTGTGGCGTGTAGGGAGAAGAGAACTCATGCTTGATGCCCTCCTCCTCAAGAAAGCCTTCTATTTGTGAGTTCTTGAACTCCGTTCCATTGTCGCTTCTAATTTTCTTGATCCTCAAGCCAAACTCATTTTGAGCCCGTCTCAAGAATCCCTTCAAGGTTTCTTGGGTTTGAGATTTATCCTGCAAAAAGAATACCCAAGTGAAGCAAGAATAATCATCCACAATAACTAGACAGTACTTACTCCCGCCGATGCTTATGTAAGCTATCGGGTCGAATAGGTCCATGTGGAGGAGCTCGAGTGGCCTGTCAGTTGTCATGATGTTCTTGTGTGGATGATGAACACCAACCTGCTTCCCTGCTTGGCATGCGCTACAGACCCTGTCTTTCTCAAAATGAACATTTGTTAGTCCCAAAATGTGCTCTCCCTTTAGAAGCTTGTGAAGATTCTTCATCCCAACATGGGCTAGTCAGCGGTGCCAGAGCCAACCCATGTTAGTCTTAGCAATTAAGCAAGTATCGAGTTCAGCTCTATTGAAATCAACTAAGTATAGCTGACCCTCTAATACTCCCTTAAAAGCTACTGAATCGTCACTTCTTCTAAAGACAGTAACACCTGTATCCGTAAAAAGACAGTTGTAACCCATTTTACATAATTGAGAAACAGAAAGCAAGTTGTAATCTAATGAGTCTACAAGAAAAACATTTGAAATAGAATGGTCAGGTGATGTAGCAATTTTACCCAATCCTTTGACCAAACCTTGATTTCCATCCCCGAATGTGATAGCTCGTTGGGGATCTTGGTTTTTCTCGTAGGAGGAGAACATCTTTTTCTCCCCAGTCATATGGTTTGTGCACCCGCTGTCGATGATCCAACTTAAAACAGATTTAGTTCTTGATTTTAGGTACCCAAACAGTTTTGGGTCCTTTGACATTAGATACAAGAACTTTGGGTACCCAAACACAAGTTTTTGATCCCTTGTGTTTGCCACCAACATACTTGGCAACTACCTTGCCTGATTTGTTAGTTAGCACATAAGAAGCATCAAAAGTCTTGAATGAAACATTATGATTATTTGATGCTTTAGGAGTTTTCTTATTAGGCAATTTAGCATGAATGGATTGCCTAGAACTAGATGTCTCACTCTTATACATAAAAGCATGATGAGATCCAGAGTGAGACTTCCTAGAATGAATTCTCCTAATTTTGTGTTCGGGATAGCCGACAGGGTACAAAATGTAACCCTCATTATCCTGAACAATGGGAGCTTTGCCCTTAACAAAGTTAGACAATCTTTTAGGAGGGGCATTAAGCTTGACATTGTCTCCCTGTTGGAAGCCAATGCCATCCTTAATGCCAGGGCGTCTCTCACTATAGAGCATATTACGAGCAAATTTAAAATTTTCATTTTCTAACTCATGCTCGGCAATTTTAGCATCTAATTTTGCTATATGATCATTTTGTTGTTTAATCATAGCAATGTGATCATGAATAGCATCAACATTAATATCTCTACATCTAGTACAAATGGTAACATGCTCAACGGTAGATGTAGAGGGTTTGCAAGTATTTAACACAACAATCTTAGCATGCAAAATATCATTCTCATCTCTAAGATTGGAAATGGAAACATTGCAAACATCTAAATCCTTAGCCTTAGCAATTAATTTTTCATTTTCAATTTTAAGGCTAGAAAGAGAGGCATTCAATTTGTCAATCTTAGCAATTAAATTGGCATTATTATTTCTAAGACTAACAATTGAATCATCACAAACATCAAGCTTTTCAACCTTAGCAATTAATTTTGCATTTTCATTTCTAAGGTTGGAAACAATGTCATGGCAAGTGCTTAGCTCACTAGTTAATTTTTCATTTTTCTCTACCTCCTGAGCATAAGCATTTTTAGTTTTAACATGCTTTTTGTTTTCTTTGATAAGGAAGTCCTCTTGGCTATCCAAGAGATCATCCTTCTCATGAATGACACTAATTAATTCATTTAATTTCTATTTTTGTTGCATGTTAAGATTGGCAAAAAAGAGTAAGCAAGTTATTCTCCTTATCACTAGAATTATCCTCATCACTAGAGGTTGCATATTTAGTGGAGGATTTTGATTTTACCTTCTTCTTCTTGCCGCCCTTCGCCATAAGACACTTGTGGCCGACGTTGGGGAGAGGAGCCCTTTGTTGACGGTGATGTTGGCGGCGTCCTCGTCGTCGGAGGAGTCGGTGGAACTCTCGTCGGAGTCCCACTCCCAGCAGACATGGGCATCGCCGCCCTTCTTCTTGTAATACCACTTCTTTTCTCTCCTCTTTCCCTTCTTGTCGTCGCCCCTGTCACTATCACTAGATAATGGACATTTAGCAATGAAATGACCGGGCTTACCACACTTGTAGCAAACCTTCTTGGAACAGGGCTTATAATCTTTCCCCTTCCTTTGTTTGAGGATTTGGTGGAAGCTCTTGATGATGAGCGCCATCTCCTCATTGTCGAGCTTGGAGGCGTCAATGGGGACCCTACTCGGTGTAGAGTCTTCTTTCTTCTCCTCCGTTGCCTTGTGTTGGGGGCCTTCGGCTTCCGAAGGTCCTCAAAAACATGATTTGATAATGTTTTCCAGTGAAATATGTGAACAGGTATCTTTGAATTCAGATCATGAGCATACAGAGCATGGTTAGGATGAAGTCTGAGCGAGACGAAAGGTGATTATGACGAAGGACAAGGTGATCACGAAGCTGTGCACAGGAAAGCTTCGGCATGACAGTAGAAAAGGGGAACCGACTTAAAAATGAAAAGGCAGATTAGACCTTGAAGAATTACTATAGAGTTATTAGCAAATATAAAGGGCATGAATGTAATTTTACATGGGCTGCGTCCCTTGCCTATAAATAGATGAACAGTACTCCCGTACTGTTCACGTTGACTTGGCATTTGCTCTCACGTCACGCTTGTACCCCTGCTTTTCTTCGAGCCGAAGGTACATTCATAATCTGTCATTGTGAATACAATAACGCAAATTAAAATAAGTTAATAATAACATTTAAAGTGTTTATATTATTTTTCCATATCTTGAATATGAATCCTTCTTCATCATTTATTGTGCTCATGAAGGTTTGCCCTTCATGACCTTCGTCCGGAATTCATTATATCCGAAGGGAGATAATGCTTAGAGAGACGAAGGGTTTTAACATTTAACACTTTTATGTTGCCTTGTTCTTAACTCTTAGCCTTTGAGAACAAGTCCCCAACATTGGCGCCCACCTCCGGTGAACTCACTTCCACTATTTTGAGTTTCGAACACCTTCGGCAAGCGTAGACCTTCGTCATGCCACCAAAGAAAGCTTCAGCAACATCGGCTGCCGCTCTGCAGCCGCTGGACCCCAACCAGGACACTCTCTCTCTTTGGGAGGCCCGGAGCCAGAAAAGGAAGGCTATCAGTCCAACGCCTCAGGAGGACGACTTGGACCAAGAGATCAGAAATATGGAGATGCTCCATCAGCAAGTGCAAAGGAAGAAGGAAAAGATGGCTAGGCTGGCTGATCTGCAAAGGCATATAGACGAAGCCTCTAAAGAAGTTCGCCATCTTACTCAAGATGAGCAGAACCGAAGGCTTCAGTATAGAGAGCTTCATCAAGAGGGCTTCTTCAACGAAGATGACTGGTATGAGAATTTCCATCATGGAAATTTTGCCTTTGATGATGCTTCCCCTCTATCAGCAGAACTGCATGCTACACCTTGGCCCCCGTCTTATAAGCCACCTCAACTCCCCATGTACGACGGCCATTCAGATCCGAAGCAGTTTCTGATGAGCTACGAAGCAACAATATCTTCCTATGGTGGCAATACTGCAGTCATGGCGAAGTCTTTCGTCATGGCTGTCAAGAATGTTGCACAAACCTGATACTCCTCCCTTCGGTCAGGAACGATCACATCATGGCAGAAGCTGAAGGATATGCTGATCACCAGCTTCTAAGGGTTTCAAACGAAGCTGGTTACCGCTCAAGCTTTATTCCAGTGCACCCAAGATCACGAAGAGTATCTTCAGGCGTATGTCCGAAGATTCTTACGCCTGAGGGCACAAGCACCAATAGTGCCCAATGAAATTGTCATTGAGGCCATGATTAAGGGGCTTCGGCCGGGACCTTCAGCCCAATACTTCGCCAGAAAGCCCCCTCAGACTCTGGAGAAATTGCTTCAGAAGATGGATGAATACATCCGCACTGACAATGATTTTCGACAGAGAAGGGAGGAAGCTTACAGGTTCTCCGAAATAGCCAGGGGCTTCGGAGGGAGAATTCTTCCCAGACATGTCAGATCGATTCATTCCACTCAGAATGATGACAAGGGAAGCCAGCAGCAGAGGCCACAATATTCCTCCCAAGCTTCGGGGCAGCAGCAGAGCTATCCTCGACCTCCAGCTCCAAGGGGCAGAGGTGCCAGGGGCTTCGGAGGGAGATTTGGGGATCAGCCCAGGAAGATTTATTGTCTATTCTGCGGTGAGGACAAGGGCCATACCACCAGGATGTGCCATGTTACCATCCAGAAACAAAAGGAGATAGCAGAAGCTACAGCCCAACAGAGCCAGCCGAAGCAAGTTATGCACACTGCTTCGTACCATTCGCCATACATTCCAGAGTATGTAGGCAACCACCCTGCAGCTTCTATTGCTTCGGCAAGCCAACCTCAGGCATCCTGGCAATAGCCTCCCCCTCCACCACCAATGCAACGAGGCCAGCAGCCAGAAGGGAGTCAGCATCCCCACCTCCAATGGGACTTCAGAGAAGAGTCCGAAGCTCGCACGGTCAATAGTACTGTGCCAGAATCGAAGCATATTTACTAACAAATATCCTACTTCGGCAGCAATTTTTACATTCAGTAACATTTTCTTTTTTTAATAAGGAACAATTATTGAAAGCCTAAGTGTTTTTGTCGTTTTTTAAATCTCTTGTAATAGTTTCGTTTTTGCCACAGTAAAAATATACCTTCCCCACAGAGTAGCGGAGTTGCCGAAGCATAAGATTTATGGTTACAAGGGGAATTTCCGAAATAACAAAAAGTCGTTCCTAAGGGAGCGCAGCGTAAGTTTTCTGCTCAAAAGTCGTTCCGAAGGGAATGCAGAGCCTACAGCGAAAAATAAACGCTGATTTCGCTAAAAGTAAAAGGCGAAGAAGCTCCTAAGGGAGGCTTACAGCGAAAAATAAACGCTGATACCGCTAAAAGTAAAAGGCGAAGAAGCTCCTAAGGGAGGCTTACAACGAAAAATAAACGCTGATTCCGCTGAAGTAAAAGGCGAAGAAGCTCCTAAGGGAGGCTTAGAGTGAAAAATAAACGTCGATCTTCGACAAATATCATTTTGCATAACATCCCATCATCACATCATTTGCATAGCATAACATCATACATCATATTGCATCAATGACGCAAGAAGGGGATCAATGTTGATATTTGGAGATTGTTTCGAAGAAGCAGTGCCAAGGCACAAAAAAGTAAATTTTGAAGAAGCATACCTTCGTCAAACTCTGAAATGAAAAGATTTATCGGTTATTGATTTTACGAAGATTGGACGTTTTTATGAAAATACGGATATTATTTACGAAGCATGAAAAGAAGGGAAGGTGTTTTTTTTCGCTGAAGGCTCAAAAAATGGTATGTATGTAAAGTTTCATGCATCGTAAAGAATTGAACCATAAATAGCTTATATATTACATTCAAAGTTACAAAATATTACATATGTTCAATAAATATTACATTCCAAATGTTTTTACAATAATATCTAGTTTTCCCTTAGAACTACTTCTGCAGCTTCGTTCAGTAGTTGATCAACAACTTTATCCATGATAGCTTCAGCCATTTTTCTAATTTCGTCGTCCCCCTTCACGTGGGGGTCCGCCGATGGCTTGGCAGGCTCTGAGGGGCGAGAAAGTGCGGCTGTGTTACAAAGCGTAAACAAGTTCGAAATCAAAAATTACAACAGAGCCAAAAACTGCTAGTCAATACCTATTTGCACTTCGACATCCGCACTCTTCTCAGCGGTCTCTGCTACTTTTCTAGCGTCATGAATACCTTTCTCGCTCTTTCGTATAATTTCTTGGGCCATCTCCCGGCCACCATTGTCCCAGATGTCGGTGAAAATTTTCCACCAACCAGGCTCGCTTCGACTGAGGGGTCTTTTATATCTTCAAGAGACAAGGCGGCTTCGGATTGTGCCAAAAATTTCACATGGTCATAGCCTTTTCTCTCTAAAATAGTGGCAATCCCCCTGGCACCCGTAAAGGCACATATGTCTCCACGGCTATTCAAAACTTCTTCAAAAGCTTCAGCTTCGTGGATGATCCATCCAAATGGGCCTTCGGGGTCACCCCTTATGAAGTCCTCCTCACTTGAGAATGCGCCGACGCTGGCAAAGCTGGTTCTTATTTTCTTAACACATTCTATAGATTTTTCATAACACTTTTTCTTGGATGCACGAAGCTCTTCAACGTTTCTTTCTAAATGATTGGCCCATTGTTCACTAATTTCTCGTTTTGTTTCTTCAAGTGTGCACTCTTCTTTAGCTCTGACTAGTTGTTTCCGAAGATCTTCAATTTCGCGCTTCTAAGCTTCGGCTTGAGTTTTGAAAGCAGCTTCGTCTTCTTTTATTTTACCCAATAACGAGTGTAATATTTTATCTTTTTCGAGACCTTCGTTCCTTAGTTCAATTATTTTGAAACGAATGTTGCTCAAGGCTATGGTACACCCTTCGTCTTCGACATCTTTTTGTGCCCTGAGGGCATTGCTAAGTATAAGACCCTAAAAAATGTGTGTTAATAAGTTTAAGCAAATGAAAAATTTTTGGTTTCAAGAAATAATACAAAGATTTCATTTTTTCACCTTTAAACTATTGTATGCTAAGCTGTCAGCCAACTCGTTCTTTGACAACACTGAGAGCCCGTCTTCTAGTGTTGGGAATCCGAAGCTTTTGCTCATCTCCCGACAGAATGAAATCTCCTTGCTGTCAGGGAGACAATACAAGAAGTCTTCTTCTCCGCTGCCGTTGAATATCAACGTCCCCTTGGGATATTTTAGTCTTTGGGCATAGAACTGAGCCTCCTGCTTTTCCTTTTCAGTCAACTCCTTCCCCGAAGCATGTCGTAAAATATAATCGAAAGCTTCAGAAAAGGCTTCGGGGGCGGCAGTGCCACTTTCTTCAACAAAGATTTGTTCTGCTGTTTCTGTTTCTTTGGTTTCCAAGAATTTTACCTTGGCGGGCTCTGAAGGCCCAGCTTCAGTTTCAACTTGGTGCTTTGAAGCTTCGGCCTCAAAGGCTTCGATTTGCACTTCGGGAGTTTCGGCAATTTTCTTCGGAGTAGTGCTTGAAGACTTTATTGTCTCCAATACATCCAGTACATTAACCATCCTTTTTCTTTTGGGGGTCAATGCTGGACCCTTTTGGCTTTTTAGCACTTCAACTTTTGCTGAAGGACTTAAAATTTCAGATGTCCTTGTTTCTTCAGCCTTCGGTTCTTCTATTTTCTTTATCTCCGGCATTGTGACCGACTCTTCAATATTCTTCAGGGGAGTTGCCTCTTTGGCTTCGGGGGCCGAGGAGGATTCACCGACAAACTCGGGCACTGTGGTTGGTTCAATATAGCGTGAACGGTGTGTAAGAACCTTTATCTTATTCCTCTTCGGCGCTGGCTCACCAAGAGCGGCTGAGGCGACTTCCTTTGTAGATGCCGTATCTTTCCTTTTTTGACCCCGTGTTGGGTAACGGTAGTCAGGATACACGAATCCAATGGCATCAAATACTCGGTTGAGCCTTTTCTTCTTCCGGCCTCCGAAGGCTGCGGATAGTGCAGTATCTTCTGCCTTCGAGTATGGCCCAAGCAGCTCATCGCTTACAGCCTCAATACTTTTCAGCCAGTCATCATCTGGCTCGACGAACTTATCTCCATATTTGAAGGTAAATTTTAACCTAACTAGTCCACCTTTGTTAGGTTCGCTGACGGTTTCCTTTGGCATTTCCCACTTATCTGCAAGTAGCCATACTCTGAAGGCAATGTGTTCTTGGATCAAATCCCTTGTCCCGATGAAAGAGCAAACTACTCCGAAGGCTCTCCAGCATTCTTCGGCTGCTTCGTCAATTTCCACCTTCGGTTTCCGAAGGCCGAAGCGCTGCCAGATAGGGCGCATAATGATACCTTTAATATCTTCTCGCGTTTTCAAGTCGTTTTTCACATAGAACCATTCCTTCATCCAGTCCCCAGGCCATCTTTTTCGAAAAGTTGGCACGGGACAGCTTGACCCAGAGCGGGCACCGAAGCTATAACAGCCAAAATTGTTGTGATATTGCTCCTTACCCCATGGTTTCGTCTCATACAATAATTCATGCATGTTGCAGAAACTTTTTGCATTTGGTTCCAAACCTTGGCTCTTCACGGCCCATACGAAGATTCTCATCCTTATGATTGCTTCAGGAGTAATTTGATGAAGGTAGATTTCAAATATCTTCAAAACTTCTACCACGAAACTGCTCAAAGGAAACCGAAGTCCAGCCTTAAAGAAGCTTCGGAATATCACGACTTCATCTTCCTCGGGAGTCGGACAAGTTTTCTCTCCTTCGTCAGCCCTTACAATAGATAAATCCCGAAAATATCTGCCCCTCATATTGACAAGATGGCTTTGTTTAATGCTTGATTTTCCAAAAACTGCATGGCTTGGTCGCCAAGGTCGATCTTCGGAATCTTCACCGCCACTTTCCACATCATAGCTGTCACTGTCTCTAGTGTCTTCAGACAAACCCTCTAAAATCTCCCTAGTAATCTTCTATGTATTTGTCTTTGCTATTGATTCAAGGAAGCCGAGATTCATCTCTTCGGAAAGGCTTAGCTTCGACTCAGCGACAGTTTTCTTGCCTTCAGACATCTTCGAAAATGCTAGGAAAGTGCTCTCAAAGACGAAGCTTAAAAATGTAAAAAGCCAGGCAAGCGTTGGTGTGCAAAGAGCTAAAAATTAGGAAGGCAGGAGCCGGCGGCAAGAAAGCGTGCTAAATGTGCTCGCGGTGCGTTCTTATTTATACGCCCAGTACGTTGCAAGTGGCAGGGCCCCACTTGTCATTGTCTATTGCTATTCTAGCAAAGGGAAGGTATTTTTTCAGACCTTCGGCTTATGGCCTTCGTCTATATCGCAATCTGAATTTATTATTCTAGCAAATTAATATTGCGAGGGGCTACTGTTGGGGGCCTTCGGCTTCCGAAGGTCCTCAAAAACATGATTTGATAATGTTTTCCAAGTGAAATATGTGAACAGGTATCTTCGAATTCGGATCATGAGCATACAGAGCATGGTTAGGACGAAGCCTGAGCGAGACGAAAGGTGATTATGACGAAGGACAAGGTGATCACGAAGCTGTGCACAGGAAAGCTTCGGCATGACAGTAGAAAAGAGGAACCGACTTAAAAATGAAAAGGCAGATTAGACCTCAAAGAATTACTATAGAGTTATTAGCAAATATAAAGGGCATGAATGTAATTTTACATGGGCTGCGTCCCTTGCCTATAAATAGATGAACAGTACTCCCATACTGTTCACGTTGACTTGGCATTTGCTCTCACGTCACGCTTGTACCCCTGCTTTTCTTCGAGCCGAAGGTACATTCATAATCTGTCATTGTGAATACAATAACGCAAATTAAAATAAGTTAATAATTACATTTAAAGTGTTTATATTATTTTTCCATATCTTGAGTATGAATCCTTCTTCATCATTTATTGTGCTCATGAAGGTTTGCCCTTCATGACCTTCGTCCGGAATTCATTATATCCGAAGGGAGATAATGCTTCGAGAGACGAAGGGTTTTAACATTTAACACTTTTATGTTGCCTTGTTCTTAACTCTTAGCGTTTGAGAACAAGTCCCCAACACCTTGAATGCAACGGGTTGTGCTTCGGGTGCGGAGGAGGAAACACCTTGCTTGATGATCTTCTTGGAGCCTTTGATCATCAATTCAAAGCTCACAAATTTGCCTATCACTTCCTCGGGAGACATTAGTTTATATCTTGGATCACCACGAATTAATTGAACCTGAGTAGGGTTAAGAAATACAAGTGATCTAAGAATAACCTTGACCATTTCATGGTCATCCCACTTGGTGCTCCCGAGGTTGCGCACTTGATTCACCAAGGTTTTTAGCCGGTTGTACATGGCTTGCGGGTCTTCTCCTTGGTTTAGCATGAAGCGACCGATCTCCCCCTCGATCGTTTCCCTCTTGGTGATCTTCGTCACCTCATCTCCTTCGTGCGCCGTTTTGAGCACATCCCAAATCTCCTTGGCGCTCTTCAAACCTTCCACCTTGTTATACTCCTCTCGACTTAGAGAGGCGAGGAGTATTGTGGTGGCTTGTGAGTTGAAGTGTCGGATTTGGGCAACTTCATCCGAATCATAGTCCTCATCCCCTACGGATGGTACCTGTACACCAAACTCAACAACGTCCCAAATGCTAGTGTGGAGTGAGGTTAGGTGATGTCTCATTTTATCACTCCACATGTTATAATCTTCACCGTAAAAAACCGGTGGTTTGCCTAATGGAACGGAAAGCAATGGAGTACGTTTAGAAATGCGAGGGTAGCGTAGGGGAATCTTACTAAACTTCTTGCGTTCATGGCGCTTAGAAGTTACGGACGGCGCGTCGGAGCCGGAGGTGGATGGCGACGAAGAATCGGTCTCGTAGTAGACCACCTTCTTCATCTTCTTCTTTTTGTCGCCACTCCGATGCGACTTGTTGTGGGAGTGTGATTCTCCCTTTCCTTTGGAGCCAGACTCCCTTGACGGAGCCTTCCCGAGGCTTGTAGTGGGCTTCTCGCCGGTCACCATCTCCTTCTTGGCGTGATCTCCCGACATCACTTTGAGCGGTTAGGCTCTAATGAAGCACCGGGCTTTGATACCAATTGAAAGTCACCTAGAGGGGGGGGGTGAATAGGCGGAATCTGAAAATTACAAACTTAAGCACAACTACAAGCCGGGGTTAGCGTTAGAAATATAAACGAGTCCGAAAGAGAAGGCGAAAACAAATCACAAGCAAATAAGAATGGATGGCACGGTGATTTGTTTTACCAAGGTTCGGTTCTTGCAAACCTACTCCTCGTTGAGGTGGTCACAAAGACCGGGTCTCTTTCAACCCTTTCCCTCTCTCAAACGGTCACTTAGACCGAGTGAGCTTCTCTTCTCAATCAAATGGGACACTAAGTCCACTACAAGGACCACCACACGATTGGTGTCTCTTGTTTTGATTACAAGTGTTATGGAAACAAGAATGAGGAAGAAGAAAATCAATCCAAGCGCAAGAGCTCAAAAGAACACAAAAGTCTCTCTCTCTAGTCACTAATTCGTTTGGAGTGATTCCGGACTTGGGAGAGGATTTGATCTCTTTGTTTGTGTCTTGTATTGAATGCTATAGCTCTTGTATGAGGTTTGAAGGCTGAAAACTTGGATGCATTGAAGTGTGGTGGTTGGGGGTATTTATAGCCCCAACCACAAAAAGAACCGTTGGTGAGGGCTTCTGTCGAATGGCGCACCAGACAGTCCGGTGCGCCAGCCACGTCACTAGGCCGTTGGGTTCCGACCGTTGGAGCTCTGACAATTGGGGTCACCGGACAGTTCGGTGGTGCACCGGACAGGTCCTATAGATTGTCCGGTGCGCCTTCTGGCGCCTGCTCTGACTTCTACGCGCGCAGGCGCACACTGTAGCGCATTTAATGTCTTCTACAGACGACCGTTGGTGCGAAGTAGCCGTTGCTCCGCTGGTACACCGGACAGTCCGGTGTTACACCGGACAGTCCGTTGAATTATAGCGGAGCGGCCTCCCAAATTCCCGAAGTTGGCAAGTTCAGCGTCGATCTCCCTGGTGCACCGGACACTGTCCGGTGGCACACCGGACAGTCTGGTGCGCCAGACCAGGGCTGCCTTCGGTATATTTTGCTCCTTTTCTTTGAACCCTTTCTTTTGACTTGTATTGGTTTGTTGTGAACCTTTGGCACCTGTAGAACTCATAATCTAGAGCAAACTAGTTAGTCCAATAAATTGTGTTGGGTAATTTAACCACCAAAATTCATATGGAAAAGGTTTGACCCTATTTCCCTTTCAGCTCCCCATCGACGCCTCCAAGCTCGACAACGAGGAGATGGCGCTCGTTATCAAGAGTTTCCGCCAAATCCTTAAGCAAAGAAGGGAGAAGGATTACAAACCCCGCTCCAAGAAGGTTTGCTACAAGTGTGGTAAGCCCGGTCACTTTATAGCAAAATGTCCTATTTCTAGTGATAGTGACAGGGGCGACGACAAGAAGGGAAAGAGGAAGGAAAAGAAGAGATACTACAAGAAGAAGGGTGGCGATGCCCATGTATACCGGGAGTGGGACTCCGATGAGAGCTCCACCAACTCCTCCTCCGATGAGGACGCTGCTAACATCGTCGTCAACAAGGGCCTCCTCTTCCCCAACGTCGGCCATAAGTGCCTCATGGCAAAGGACGGCAAAGAGAAGGTAAAATCTAGAGCTTCTACTAAATATACAACATCTAGTGATGAGGCTAGCTCTAGTGATAATGATGACGATTTGCTTACACTTTTTGCCAACCTTAACATGCAACAAAAGGAGAAGTTAAATGAATTGATTAGTGCTATTCATGAGAAGGATGAACTCTTGGATAGCCAAGAGGAATTCCTAATTAAGGAAAACAAAAGCATGTTAAAGTTAAAAATGCTTATGCTCAGGAAGTAGAAAAATGTGAAAAATTAACTAGTGAGCTTAGCATTTGCCATGACACTATCTCTAACCTTAGAATTGAAAATGCCAAATTAATTGCTAAGGTAGAGAAATTAAATGTTTGTGATGATTCTATTGTCAAACTTAAAAACGATAATGCTAGTTTAATTGCTAAGATTGATAAGTTGAATGAATCACTCTCTAGCCTTAAGATTGAGAATGAAAAATTAATTGCTAAGGCTAAGGATTTAAATGTTTGCAATGATGTTATTTCCAATCTTAGAAATGAAAATGTCGTGTTACATGCTAAGATTGATGAATTAAATGTTTGCAAACCCTCTACATCTACTGTTGATCATGTTTCTATTTGTACTAGATGTAGAGACATTAATGTTGATGCTATTCATGATCACCTAGCTTTAATTAAACAACAAAATGATCACATAGCTCAACTTAGTGCTAAAATTAATGAGCATGACTTAGAAAATGAAAATTTTAAATTTACTAGAAGCATGCTCTATAATGGGAGACATCATGGCATTAAGGATTGCATTGGCTACCAATAGGGAGGCAATGTTAAACTTAATGCCCTAAGAAATTGTCTAACTTTGTTAAGGGCAAAGCTCCCATGGTTCAGGATAACGAGGGTTACATTTTATATCCTGCTGGTTATCCCGAACACAAAATTAGGAGAATTCATTCTAGGATGTCTCACTCTGGCTCTCATCATGCTTTTATGTATAAGAGTGAGGCATCTAGTTCTAGGCGTTCTACTCATGTTAAAATGCCTAAAAAGAAATCTCCTATTACATCAAATGAGCCTAATGTTTCATTTAAAACTTTTGATGCTTCTTATATGCTTACTAACAAATCAGGCAAAATAGTTGCCAAATATGTTGGGGGGCAAACACAAGGGCTCCAAGACTTGTGTTTGGGTACCCAAGGTGCTTGTTTCTAATGTGAAAGGACCCAAGACCGTTTGGGTACCTAAGAACAAGGCCTAAACTTGTTTTGTAGGTTTATGCATCCGGGGGCTCAAGTTGGATCATTGATAGCGGGTGCACAAACCATATGAATGGGGAGAAAAAGATGTTCTCCTCCTATGAGAAAAACTAAGGTCCCCAAAGAGCTATCACATTCGGGGATGGAAATCAAGGTTTGGTCAAAGGACTTGGTAAAATTGTTGTATCACCTGACCATTCTATTTCCAATGTTTTTCTTGTAGATTCATTAGATTACAATTTGCTTTCAGTTTCTCAATTATGCAAAATGGGTTACAACTGTCTTTTTACAGATTAGGTGTTACTGTCTTTAGAAGAAGTGATGTTTCAGTAGCATTTAAGGGAGTGTTAGAGGGTCAGCTATACTTAGTTGATTTCAATAGAGCTGAACTCGACACTTGCTTAATTGCTAAGACTAATATGGGTTGGCTCTGGCATCGCCGACTAGCCCATGTTGGGATGAAGAATCTTCACAAGCTTCTAAAGGGAGAACACATTTTGGGATTAACCAATGTTCATTTTGAGAAAGTCAGGGTTTGTAGCGCATGTCAAGCAGGGAAGCAAGTTGGTGCCCATCATCCACACAAGAACATCATGACGACCGACAAGCCGCTTGAGCTACTCCACATGGATCTATTCGGCCCGATCGCTTACATAAGCATCGGCGGGAGTAAGTATTGTCTTGTAATTGTGGATGACTATTCTCGCTTCACTTGGGTATTCTTTTTGCAGGAGAAATCACAAACCCAAGAGACCTTAAAGGGATTCTTGAGATGGGCTCAAAATGAGTTCGGCTTAAGAATAAAAAAGATAAGAAGCGACAATGGAACGAAGTTCAAGAACTCACAAATAGAAGGCTTCCTTGAGGAGGAGGGCATCAAGCATGAGTTCTCTTCTCCCTACACTCCTCAGCAAAATGGTGTAGTGTAGAGGAAGAATAGAACTCTACTTGACATGGCGAGGACCATGCTTGATGAGTACAAGACACCGGATCGGTTTTGGGCCGAGGCGATTAACACCGCCTGCTACTCCATCAACCGACTCTACCTTCACCGAATCCTCAAGAAGACATCATATGAACTCCTTATCGGTAAAAAGCCCAATGTTTCATATTTTAGAGTCTTTGGTAGCAAATGTTTTATTCTTATTAAAAGAGGTAGAAAATCTAAATTTGCTCCTAAGGCTGTAGAAGGCTTTTTACTTGGTTATGATTCAAACACAAAGGCATATAGGGTCTTTAACAAGTCCACTGGACTAGTTGAAGTTTCTTGTGACATTGTGTTTGATGAGACTAACGGCTCTCAAGTAGAGCAAGTTGATCTTGATGAGTTAGATGATGAAGAGGCTCCGTGCGTCGCGCTAAGGAACATGTCCATTGGAGATGTGTGTCCTAAGGAATCCGAAGAGCCTCCACAGGCACAAGATCAACCATCACCTTCCATACAAGCATCTCCACCAACTCAAGATGAGGAACAGGCTCAAGATGATGAAAATGAAGATCAAGAGGATGAGCCACCTCAAGAGGAGGACAATGATCAAGGGGGAGATGACAATGATCAAGACAAGGAAGATGAACAGGGTCAAAGACTGCCACACCCAAGAGTCCACCAGGCGATTCAAAGAGATCACCCCGTGAACACCATCCTCGGGGACATTCATAAGGGGGTAACCACTCGATCTCGAGTCGCTCATTTTTGTGAACATTACTCTTTTGTTTCCTCTACTGAGCCACACAGGGTAGAGGATGCACTTAAAGATTTGGATTAGGTGCTGGCGATGCAAGAGAAGCTCAACAACTTCACGAGGAATGAGGTATGGCATTTGGTTCCACGTCCTAATCAAAATGTTGTAGGTACCAAGTGGGTATTCCACAATAAGCAAGATGAGGATGGTGTGGTGACAAGTAATAAAGCACGACTTGTGGCCAAGGGATATTCACAAGTCAAAAGTTTGGATTTTGGTGAAACCTATGCACCCGTAGCTAGGCTTGAGTCAATTCGTATATTACTTGCCTATGCTACTTACCATGGCTTTAAGCTATATCAAATGGACGTGAAGAGTGTCTTCCTCAATGGACCAATCAAGGAAGAGGTCTATGTTGAGCAACCTCCCGGCTTTGAAGATAGTGAGTACCCTAACCATGTTTACAAACTCTCAAAGGCGCTTTATGGGCTCAAGCAAGCACCAAGAGCATGGTATTTATGCCTTCGAGATTTTCTTATCACTAATGGCTTCAAAGTCGGCAAGGCTGATCCTACTCGCTTTACTAAAACTATTGCAAAAGATTTGTTTGTATGCCAAATTTATGTTGTTGATATTATATTTGGGTCTACTAACAAATCTACATGTGAAGAATTTAGTAGGATCATGGTTCAAAAATTCGAGATGTCTATGATGGGGGAGTTGAAGTTTTTTCTAGGATTTCAAGTCAAGCAACTTCAAGAGGGCACCTTCATCAGCCAAGCGAAGTACATTTAAGATATACTCACCAAGTTTGGAATGAAGGATGCCAAGCCCATCAAGACACCCATGGGAACCAATGGGCATCTCGACCTCGACACGGGAGGTAAATCCATAGATCAAAAGGTATACCGGTCGATGATAGGATCTCTACTCTATTTATGTGCATCTCGACCGGATATTATACTTTCCATATGCATGTGTGCAAGGTTCCAAGCCGATCCTAAGGAAGTTCACCTTAGGGCCGTGAAGAGAATCTTGAGATATTTAGTTTATACTCCTAAGTTTAGTCTTTGGTACCCCAAGGGATCCTCCTTTGATTTATTAGGATACTCAGATGCTGATTGGGCAGGGTGTAAAATTGATAGGAAGAACACATCAGGGACTTGTCAGTTTCTGGGGAGATCCCTGGTGTCTTGGGCTTCAAAGAAACAAAACTCAGTCGCTCTTTCTACCGCTGAAGCCGAGTACATTGCCGCAGGCCATTGTTGCGCGCAATTGCTTTGGATGAGGCAAACCCTCAGGGACTATGACTACAAATTTAGCAAAGTCCCTCTCCTATATGATAATGAGAGTGCAATCCGCATGGCGGATAATCCCGTTGAACACAGACGCACTAAGCACATAGCCATTCGGTATCACTTTTTGAGAGATCACCAACAAAGGGGGATATCGAGATAGCCTATATTAACACCAAAGAACAACTAGCCGATATCTTTACCAAACCATTAGATGAGAAAACCTTCACCAAACTTACGAATAAGCTAAATATTCTTGATTCTTGGAACTTTGATTGATACTTTGCACACATAGCTCATTTATATACCTTTGATCATATCTCCTTTATGTCTATGACTCATGTGTTTTCAAGTGTATTCTCATGCTTAGTCATAGAATTGAAAGGGAAATGGAGTATTCAGCAAAGACGACGCTTCCACTCAACTCCATCGGTATTATTTACTCTTTGCCGGTATTCTGCCATCTCTCCACATTGGTATAATCTTTCACTCATATATTGTTTGCCAAAGGGGGAGAAAAGTTACCTAGGGCTCATATTTCACTCAAAGTATCCGTTTTTGGCAATTAATGCCAAAGGGGGAGAAAGTATTAGCCCAAAGTAAAAGGACCGCACCACCACCAATGAATTTTAAAAATGAAGTTATCAAATTGGTATCTTAATGTGTTTTCAAAAGGGGGAGAAAGTTCTAGTATCTTCAAAATTTTGTAAAACCCTCTTGAACACTAAGAGGAGAATTTCATTGAGGGGGAGTTTTGTTTAAGTCAAAGGAAAAGCATTTGAGACAGGGGGAGAAAATTTCAAAATCTTAAAAATGCTTCTCAAAATCTTATTTATATACCTTTGACTATTTGTAAAAAGACTTTGAAAAGGATTTACAAAAGAATTTGCAAAAACAAAACAAGTGGTGCAAATGTGGTCCAAAATGTTAAAATAGAAGAAAGCAATCCATGCATATCTATTGAAATAATTATATTGGTTTAATTCCAAGCAACCTTTGCACTTGCCTTATGCAAACTAGTTCAATTCTGCACTTATATATTTGCTTTGGTTTATGTTGGCATCAATCACCAAAAAGGTGGAGATTGAAAGGAAAATAGGGTCAAACCTTTTCCTAAATGATTTTGGTGGTTGAATTGTCCAACACAAACAATTGGACTAACTAGTTTGCTCTAGATTATAAGTTCTACAGGTGCCAAAGGTTCAACACAAACCAATAAAAAGTCCAAGAAAGGGTTCAAATAGAAAGGAGCAAAACCAACCGAAGGCTGCCCTGGTCTGGCGCACCGGACTATCCAGTGTGCCACCGGACAGTGTCCGGTGCACCAGGGAGATCAACTCCGAACTTGCAACCTTCGGGTTTCTGGAAATTGCTCGCCGCTATAATTCACCGGACTGTCTGGTGTAGCACCGGACTGTCCGATGTGCCAGCGGGAGCAACGGCTACAGGGCCAACGGTCGACTGCAAAATGAACAGTGAACAGTGCGGACTGCGCACGCAGAGTCAGAGCAGGCGCCAGAAGGCGCACCGAACAGTGAACAGTACCTGTCCGGTGCACCATCGAACTGTTCGGTGGCCCAGCTGTCAGAAGCTCCAACGGTCGAACCCTAACGGTTGGGTGACGTGGCTGGCGCACCGGACAGTGTCCGGTGGCGCACCGGACTGTCCGGTGTGCCCATCGACAGACAGCCTTCCCAACGTCTATTTTGGTGGGTGGGGCTATAAATACCTCCAACCACCACACATTCAAGGCATCCAAGTTTTCAGCCATTGCATTCAATACAAGAGCTCTAGACTTCACTCCAAGACACAAACAAGAGATCAAATCCTCTCCCAAGTTCAAAATCACTCCAAACAATTAGTGACTAGTGAGAGAGAGATATTTGTGTTCATTTGAGTTCTTGTCGCTTGGATCGCTTTTCTTCTTCCCCATTGTTGTTCTCAACACCTTTGTAATCAAAGCAAGAGACACCAAGTTGTGGTGGTCCTTGTGGGGACTAAGTGTCCCAATTGATTGAGGAGAAAAGCTCACTCGGTCTAGGTGACCGTTTGAGAGAGGGAAAGGGTTGAAAGAGACCCGGTCTTTGTGACCACCTCAACGGGGAGTAGGTTTGCAAGAACCGAACCTTAGTAAAACAAATCACCGTGTCACTCTCTTCATTTGCTTGTGATTTGTTTTTTGCCCTCTCTTTCGGACTCGATTTTATTTCTAACGCTAACCCCGACTTGTAGTGTGTGCTTAAGTTTATAGTTTTTAGATTCCGCCTATTCACCCCCCTCTAGGTGACTTTCATGTGCCAAATTCCTCGCCTCAGCAACCATGTGAGGCTTGCGGGGTTGTTTTGATTCAACACACACATGGCACTTAGACTTTTTGACCAAGTTAAATTTAGGGATTAGATTTAGATTTGCTAATCGCATAAGACAACCAAAGCTTGCATAACAAAAACGTGAATGCCATAAATCTGACTCATCAGAAAAATTAACAGAATATTCACTATTTTATTACACACATCATGCAGTGATAAGCGGAACAAACCTCCGCAGTCATATCCTTTACCAACAAAAGTACCATGTTTCGACACAACACATTTATTTGACTCAAGAACAACTTTGTACCCATCTCGACATAGCATAGAAGCACTAACGAGATTCTTCTTGATAGAGGGAACATGTTGCACGCTCTTCAATGGCACCGTCTTTCCTGAAGTAAACTTCAGAATCACCATACCAACACCAAGAACATGAGCACGTGACCCATTTCCCATTAACAAGGCACCAGACCTCCCGACCTGGTAGGAAGATAACATAGAGACATCAGCACACACATGAATATTTGCACCACTATCCATCCACCACTCAGGTGAATTACAAACTGAAAGAACAAATGGTAAAGAATTACCATACCCAAATGTTCCATCTCCAGTTTTAGTGGTTACAACATTAGCTGATTTCTTGTCCTGTGTGAACTTGCGATCAGAGCACTCTCTAGCCCAATGTTGATCACTGCCACAGACAAAGCATCCTCCCTTTCCCTTGTTGTTGTTGTTGTTCTTCTTCTTCTTTTTAAACTGTGCTGTTCGAACAGGTTTATTTGTATTCTCTTGTTTGTTCTGGTTTTTCTTCTTGTTAAACTTGCGGAAGTTTCTCTTTTGCACCGCATTAGCAGTAGAGGTCTCAACACCTTTTCCATTGTCCTTTGTTCTAGCCCTTTCCTCAACATCAAGAGTACCAATGAGCTCTTCCACATTGAACTCTTGTCTCTTATGTTTGATAGAGGTAGCAAAGTCCTTCCATGAAGGTGGCAACTTGGCGATTATACCGCCAACCACAAACTTGTCAGGCAAAGGACAAGGTGAGAGCACCTAGAGGGGGGGGGGGTGAATAGGTGATCCTATAAAATTCAACACTAATAGCCACAAAACTTAGTTATGAAAGTTAGAACGGCTAAGTAGCTTGAAACGAGCTCTTGTGAACACAGACAATCAAAGAGAGAACAATCACAAGAGACACGTGATTTTATCACGTGGTTCGGCCAAGTAACACTTGCCTACTTCCACGTTGTGGCGTCCCAATGGATGAGGGTTGCACTCAACCCCTTTCAAGTGATCCAATGATCAACTTGAATACCACGACTTTTCTTCCTTATATCCTTTTCCCGTTTGCGAGGAATCTCCACAAGTTGGAGCCTCTCGACCTTACAATGATGATCACAAAGAAAGCACAGAGTAAGGTTGGGATGAGCAACACACACAAGACGCAAATTGCAGCACACCCACATACACAAGAGAAGACTTGAGCTCAAATGACAACACAGGGAGTCCTTGACTCGAATAGAGCTCAAATCTCAAACACAACGAAACGAATGCGCGGCCGCGCGGGAACGAAGTCTGGATGCCTTAGGATGCTTAGTGAATGCTTAGGGGTCCCTTTTATAGCCCAAGGCAGCTAGGAGTTGTTGAAGATCAACAAGGAAGGCTATCCTTGCCTTCTGTCGAGTGGCGCACCGGACAGTCCGGTGCGCCATCGGACAGTCACTGTAGACGGTCCGGTGCCGATCTCCTTCCTTTTCTGGTGCAAACGACCATTGCAGCTCCGGGTTGGTTGGCACACCGGACACTGTCCGGTGCACACCAGACAGTCCGGTGCCCTCGCCGACCGTTGGAGCTGCCACGCGTCGCGCGAAGATTGCGTGGCCGACCGTTGGCGCAGACGATCGTTGGCTCACCGGACAGTCCGGTGAATTATAGTCGTACGCTGCCAAACTTTTCCTGAGAGCGGCCTGTTCACCGGAGTCCAGCCTGGCGCACCGGACACTGTCCGGTGCACCACCGGACAGTCCGGTGCACCACCGGACAGTTCGATGTGCCAGACCGAGCTGAACTTTGGCTGCACACAGCCAAGTCTTTTACAATCCTTTCTTTTCCTGTTTCTAGCATTTAGACAATATATGTTAGTACTTAAAACAATGTACTAAGTCTAGAAACGTACCTTGTTACATGATTTGCACTTTTCTCTTCATTTAGCACATAAGAACTTAATTAAATGTGTTGGACACTTAGTCACCAAAACATAATAGAAATTGCCCAAATGCACATTTCCCTTTCAATCTCCCCCTTTTTGGTGATTTATGCTAACACATCCAAAAGCAACCAAAAGAAGTGCAACATCAATGCAATTGAGAACAAAATTGTCTTTGCACAAGTTTTGATATATTTGGATCATCTTTGCCACCACTTGGTTTGTTTTTGCAAATCAAATTCATTTTTCTATCTCTAAGTCAAACTCACTTGTTTGGGCACAAAGAGAGATAATCCAAGAGTGAAATTGATCAAGTGCCAAAAACTCCCCCTTTTTCCCATGATTAAAAATTCTCCCCCACAAGAGACTAAATTTTGCAATAAGAGTATTTTGGACAAATCAAAAGTTCTAACTCTATTGATTTCAAAATTCACAAGTGGTAGCTGATCCATTTGCTTTGGCCTTAATTTTCTCCCCCTTTGGCATTAAGCACCAAAATGGGATCATTCTTGGCCCTTTAACCCTATTGCCTCACCAAAAAATGTCAATTAAGAGCAAAAGGCAACAAGAGCATACGAATGAACTTGGAATTAAGTACACTAATACCGGAGTGCAGTGGAAGTCTTTGCAGGGTCCAAGTTCACCTTTCCCTTTCAATCCACCTTTGAGACTACATCAAGTATACTCAAACAAACGGATTAGCCTCAAAGGGTCAAGTTGTAGCACATCTCCCCCTAAATATGTGCATCACTCACACATGGACTTGTGAGGTCTGGGGATCCCTTGCACAACTTGAGCACCATAAATAAGCAACAAATTACATAAATGTATAAAGTAACATGATCAAAGGCATAGAACACATGTATGCTATAGATCAATCCAAGTTACGCGAATCTAAGACATTTAGCTCACTACGCAACCTACAAAACCTTTTCTCATCTAAAGGCTTGGTGAAGATATCGGCTAGCTGGTTCTCGGTGCTAACATGGTACACTTCGATATCTCCCTTTTGCTGGTGGTCTCTCAGAAAGTGATGCCGGATGTCTATGTGCTTAGTGCGGTTGTGTTCAACAGGATTATCCGCCATGCGGATTGCACTCTCATTGTCACATAGGAGTGGGACTTTGCTCAGATTGTAGCCAAAGACCCGGAGGGTTTGCCTCATCCAAAGTAGTTGCGCGCAACACTGTCCTGCGACAACATACTTGGCCTCAGCGGTGGATAGGGCAATGGATGTTTGTTTCTTTGAGCTCCACGGCACTAGGGACCTTCCTAGAAATTGACACGTCCTTGATGTACTCTTCCTATCAACCTTGCATCCAGCATAATCGGAGTCTGAATATCCAATTAAGTCAAAGGTAGACCCCTTTGGATACCAGATCCCGAAGCAAGGCGTAGCAACTAAATATCTAAGAATTCGCTTAACGGCCACAAGGTGACATTCCTTGGGGTCGGATTGAAATCTAGCACACATGCATACACTAAGCATAATGTCTGGTCTACTAGCACACAAATAAAGCAAGAAACCTATCATAGACCGGTATGCCTTTTGATCAACGGACTTACCTCCTTTGTTGAGGTCGACATACCCGTCGGTTCCCATCGGTGTCTTTGCGGGCTTTGCGTCCTTCATCCCAAACCTCTTGAGAAGATCTTGAGTGTACTTCGTTTGGGAGAGGAAGGTGCCATCCTTGAGTTGCTTCACTTGGAACCCAAGGAAGTAGGTCAACTCGCCCATCATCGACATCTCAAACTTTTAAGTCATCACCCTGCTAAACTCCTCACAAGACTTTTGGTTAGTAGAACCAAATATTATGTCATCAACATAAATTTGGCACACAAAAAGGTCACCATCACAAGTCTTAGTGAAAAGAGTGGGATTGGCTTTCCCAACCTTGAAAGCATTAGCAATTAAGAAATCTCTAAGGCATTCATACCATGCTCTTGGGGTTTGCTTAAGTCCATAGAGCGCCTTAGAGAGCTTACACACATGGTCGGGGTACCTATCATCCTCAAAGCCAGGGGGTTGTTCCACATACACCTCCTCCTTGATTGGCCCGTTGAGGAAAGCGCTCTTCACATCCATTTGAATCAACCTGAAAGAGTGGTGAGCGGCATAGGCTAATAATATTCGAATAGACTCTAGCCTAGCCACAGGAGCAAAAGTCTCCTCGAAATCCAAACCTACGACTTGGGCATAACCTTTTGCTACAAGTCGAGCCTTGTTTCTTGTCACCACCCCATGCTCGTCTTGCTTGTTGCGAAACACCCACTTGGTTCCCACAACATTTTGCTTGGGACGTGGCACCAGGCTCCAAACTTCATTCCTCTTGAAGTTGTTGAGCTCTTCCTGCATGGCCAACACCCAGTCCGGATCCTGCAAGGCCTCTTCTATCCTAAAAGGCTCAATAGAAGAGACAAATGAGTAATGCTCACAAAAATTAGCTAGACGTGAGCGAGTTGTTACTCCCTTGCTTATGTCACCCAGTATCTGATCGACAGGGTGATTTCTTTGGATCGTCTCTCGGACTTGAGTTGGAGGGGCCAGTGGTGCTTCTTCCTCCAAAACTTGTTCTTCTTGTGCTCCCCCTTGATCACACGCCTCTTCTTGAGGAACCTGTCCATCATCTTGAGTTGGGGGATGCACCATTGTTGAGGAAGAAGGTTGATCTTGCTCTTGTTGTTCCTGTGGTCGCACATCACCTATCGCCATCGTGCGTATTGTGGCCGTTGGAACATCATCTTCATCTACATCATCAAGATCAACTTGCTCTCTTGGAGATCCATTAGTCTCATCAAATACAACGTCGCTAGAGACTTCAACCAAACCCGATGATTTGTTGAAGACTCTATACGCCCTTGTATTTGAGTCATACCCTAGTAAAAACCCTTCTATTGCCTTGGGAGCAAATTTCGAATTTCTACCTTTCTTCACTAGAATGTAACATTTACTCCCAAATACACGAAAGTATGAGACGTTGGGTTTGTTACCGGTAAGGAGTTCATACGAGGTCTTCTTGAGAAGGCGATGTAGGTAGAGCCGGTTTATGGCGTGGCAAGCTGTATTCACAGCTTCTGACCAAAACCACTCGGGCGTCTTGAACTCTCCAAGCATCGTCCTTGCCATGTCGATGAGCGTCCTGTTCTTCCTCTCTACCACACCGTTTTGCTGTGGTGTGTAGGGAGTGGAGAACTCGTGCTTGACGCCTTCCTTCTCAAGATACTCCTCCACTTGCAGATTCTTGAACTCGGACCCGTTGTTGCTTCTTATCTTTTTCACCTTGAGCTCAAATTCGTTTTGAGCCCTCCTTAGAAAGCGCTTTAGGGTCCCTTGGGTTTCTGATTTACCCTGCAAAAAGAACACCCAAGTGAAGCGGGAAAAATCATCAACAATTACTAGACCATACTTACTTCCCCCGATGCTAAGGTAGGTGACGGGTCCGAAGAGGTCCATATGTAGTAGCACCAGTGGTCTTGATGTTGTCATCACATTCTTGTTGTGATGAGTGCTCCCCACTTGTTTTCCTGCCTGACAAGCTGCACAAGGTCTATCTTTCTCGAAACAAACATTTGTTAGTCCTAACACATGTTCTCCCTTTAGAAGTTTATGAAGGTTCTTCATCCCAACATGTGCTAGACGGCGATGCCACAGCCAGCCCATGCTAGTCTTAGCTATTAAGCATGCATCTACATCAGCCTCCTCTTTCGAAAAATCAACTAAGTAGAGTTTGCCGTCTAATACACCCTTAAATGCTAATGAACCATCACTCCTTCTAAAGACAGACACATCAACATTTGTAAACAAACAATTGTAGCCCATGTGGCACAATTGACTTACAGACAGGAGATTGTAACCAAGCGACTCTACTAGAAATACGTTTGGAATGGAGTGCTTGTTGGTGATGGCTATCTTGCCCAAGCCTTTGACCTTGCCTTGGTTCCCATCTCCAAAGATGATCGTATCCTGGGAATCCTTGTTCTTGACGTAGGAGGTGAACATCTTCTTCTCCCCCGTCATGTGGTTTGTGTATTCGTTGTCAATAATCCAGCTTGAGCCCCTGGATGCATAAACCTGCAAGGCAATTTACACTTGGGTTTTAGGTACGCAACTCTTGTTGGGTCCTACAAGGTTAGTCACAATAGCCTTTGGAACCCAAATACAAGTCTTGCCTCCCTTGCATTTGGATCCCAACTTTCTAGCAACTACTTTTTCATTCTTACATAAGAGCGCAAATGAAGTATTACAAGCACGGTAAATGGTAGAAGGTTCATTACATACTCTCCTAGGCACATGACGCACAACATGACTTCTCCTAGGCCTACTTCTACCGTGGACAAAAGTAGAACTCGAGGCAAACATTGCATGTGAATCAAAAGCATCATGATCATAACTCCTATTATAATTGGAATGACTAGCAATTTTCCTATTATACATGAAAGCATGATTCTTTTGAGTACTACTAGCCATAGGGGCCTTCCCTTTCTCCTTGGCGAGAATGGGAGCCTTTTGACTTGTTAAGTTCTTGGCTTCCTTTCGAAAACCAAGCCCATCCTTAATTGAGGGGTGTCTACCAATTGTGTAGGCATCCCTAGTAAACTTTAATTTATCAAAATCAGTCTTGCAAGTCTTAAGTTGAGCATTAAGACTTGCCACCTCATCAGTTAATTTAGAAATGGATGCAAGATGATCATCACAAGCATCAATATCAAAATGCTTGTTTCTAGCCAAGTCCGGTGTGCCAGACCAAGCTTGACTTTGGCTGCACACAGCCAAGTCTTTTGCAATCCTTTCTTTTCCTGTTCTAGCATTTAGACAATATATGTTAGTACTTAAAACAATGTACTAAGTCTAGAAACGTACCTTGTTACATGATTTGCACTTTTCTCTTCATTTAGCACATAAGAACTTAATTAAATGTGTTGGGCACTTAATCACCAAAACATAATAGAAATTGCACAAAGGCACATTTCCCTTTCAATCTCCCCCTTTTTGGTGATTTATGCTAACACATCCAAAAGCAACCAAAAGATGTGCAACATCAATGCAATTGAGAACAAAATTGTCTTTGCACAAGTTTTGATATATTTGGATCATCTTTGCCACCACTTGGTTTATTTTTGCAAATCAAATTCATTTTTCTATCTCTAAGTCAAACTCACTTGTTTGGGCACAAAGAGAGATAATCCAAGAGTGAAATTGATCAAGTGCCAAAAACTCCCCCTTTTTCCCATGATTAAAAATTCTCCCCCACAAGAGACTAAATTTTGCAATAAGAGTATTTTGGACAAATCAAAAGTTCTAACTCTATTGTTTTCAAAATTCACAAGTGGTAGCTGATCCATTTGCTTTGGCCTTAATTTTCTCCCCCTTTGGCATTCAACACCAAAACAGGATCATTCTTGGCCCTTTAACCCTATTGCCTCACCAAAAAATGTCAATTAAGAGCAAAAGGCAATAAGAGCATACTAATGAACTTGGAATTAAGTACACTAATACCGGAGTGCAGTGGAAGTCTTTGCAGGGTCCAAGTTCACCTTTCCCTTTCAATCCAGCTTTGAGACTACATCAAGTATACTCAAACAAACGGATTAGCCTCAAAGGGTCAAGTTGTAGCACATCTCCCCCTAAATATGTGCATCACTCACACATGGACTTGTGAGGTCTAGGGATCCCTTGCACAACTTGAGCACCATAAATAAGCAACAAATTACATAAATGTATAAAGTAACATGATCAAAGGCATAGAACACATGTATGCTATAGATCAATCCAAGTTACGCGAATCTAAGACATTTAGCTCACTACGCAACCTGCAAAACCTTTTCTCATCTAAAGGCTTGGTGAAGATATCGGCTAGCTGGTTCTCGGTGCTAACATGGTACACTTCGATATCTCCCTTTTGCTGGTGGTCTCTCAGAAAGTGATGCCGAATGTCTATTTGCTTAGTGCGACTGTGTTCAACAGGATTATCCGCCATGCGGATTGCACTCTCATTGTCACATAGGAGTGGGACTTTGCTCAGATTGTAGCCAAAGTCCCAGAGGGTTTGCCTCATCCAAAGTAGTTGCGCGCAACACTGTCCTGCGGCAACATACTCGGCCTCAGCGGTGGATAGGGCAACGGATGTTTGTTTCTTTGAGCTCCACGACACCAGGGACCCTCCTAGAAATTGACACGTCCTTGATGTACTCTTCCTATCAACCTTGCATCCAGCATAATCGGAGTCTAAATATCCAATTAAGTCAAAGGTAGACCCCTTTGGATACCAGATCCCGAAGCAAGGCGTAGCAACTAAATATCTAAGAATTCGCTTAACGGCCACAAGGTGACATTCCTTGGGGTCGGATTGAAATCTAGCACACTTGCATACACTAAGCATAATGTCTGGTCTACTAGCACACAAATAAAGCAAGGAACCTATCATGGACCGGTATGCCTTTTGATCAACGGACTTACCTCCTTTGTTAAGGTCGACATACCCGTCGGTTCCCATCGGTGTCTTTGCGGGCTTTGCGTCCTTCATCCTAAACCTCTTGAGAAGATCTTGAGTGTACTTCGTTTGGGAGAGGAAGGTGCCATCCTTGAGTTGCTTCACTTGGAACCCAAGGAAGTAGGTCAACTCGCCCATCATCGACATCTCAAACTTTTAAGTCATCACCCTGCTAAACTCCTCACAAGACTTTTGGTTACTAGAACTAAATATTATGTCATCAACATAAATTTGGCACACAAAAAGGTCACCGTCACAAGTCTTAGTGAAAAGAGTGGGATTGGCTTTCCCAACCTTGAAAGCATTAGCAATTAAGAAATCTCTAAGGCATTCATACCATGCTCTTGGGGTTTGCTTAAGTCCATAGAGCACCTTAGAGAGCTTACACACATGGTTGGGGTACCTATCATCCTCAAAGCCAGGGGTTGTTCCACATACACCTTGTCACACCCGGGTTTCGGGGCACCAAGACCCGGGCGCGAACATAATCACCAGGTGTGCTGGGACCAAGTCTCACACATATGATGAATCATGGCACAGGATCGAATGTCACATCTTTACTATATAATAGGAGTTCTGTACAAAATAAATAAATAAATAATTACATTATAAGGAGACAACGGTCCAGCAACCCAAAGTTGACTGGGAGACGACGGCCTAGACCTCTCACGAGCACATCGCAGCATCCTCCACGCGCATCATCCTGCGGTACCTGTTCTTGACCTGTGGGGGGTGTGAGACAGCAAGAGTGAGCTCACATACGTTCATAGCTCAACAAGTTGTGGGGAATAATGTGCATGAACTCGCCAAAGGCGGGAGCTCACGTGAAGGGTAAGGCTTACCAAAGAGGATGGTTAGAGCTAAGCATTGCTTTTAAAGTTGGTCAAAATTTTATTAGCAGTTACTAAGTATAAGTAAATACCAACCCAATTAAGTAGTAGAACAAAAGTAACATCATCACATGCGATGCAATGCATATGACAAATTGAATTTAGTTCCATAAATTAATCATGTGAGGGTCCGAGCTGCTCTTGACCGTGAGCACGGCTAGTATACCAGTTTTACACTCTGCAGAGGTTGCGCATCTTTACCCACAAGTCATGCTACCCATCTGCCAAGGGATCACGACTTCTCATACACCTCTACCAAGGAGGCGAGGCAGGGTAACACTACGAGGCCTTTACAAAGTTCCACTAGCTTCAGAAAACCCGCTACAGTTTATAGGAAGCTCCAATGCAGGGTTCTTGCCTGACCGCCATCGCAGCAAAATCAACCAAGGACCTCCCTACACTGACCACTCCCCTACTGCCCTTGCCCCTTTCAGGTAAGGTAGTCTTCCACTAGCTTTCCTAATTAATCAGCCAAGGGCGTCCCATTAAACCCTTGTGGTAGCACTGTTTTCCCGGGTGGTCGCTCCATGTTCCAATTAACATAATGATCTTATCATGAACAATAATAATAAACAGATAATAAAAGTGTGATCATGAATAATGTATCTTCATACCCAAAACCACATAAAGCACTAGCAAGTACTACCCAAAAAGTTCAGTGGTAAACAAGGTATAAAGATAGAAAAACTAGGGTAACCTATTGGGTCCCATCAAAATTAACCTATGCAGATCATTATGATTAATCAGAACATGGCTGGGTAAAAAGAAGTGATCAAGGGCACAACTTGCCTGGGACTTGAGATTCTAGGTACCAACTTGCTTTTCAGATGACTCGTGTCCTCACTGCTAAACGTAGCAATACAAACAAATAGTGTACAGGCAAAATTAACATCACACCAAACATAAGAACAAAATACATGTTAATAATCTACATATTAAAATAAGATCCTAGGAACAGGAATCATAATTTTTCGAGTTATAGATTTTAAGTTATGGATTTTCAAAGGTTTTATGTGTTTAGAATAGGATTAAGTGTGGGATTAATTTTCTTACTGTTGTCATGATAAAACAGAGACTCTAAGTGGTAGGGAATAATATTACAAAATTTTAGCAACTGGAATGAAGTAATTTGGAGTTCATATGCATTTTCTATGAATTATTGAAGTTCTAGTAATTATTTTCTCATTAAAAACCATTTCCTGATATTATTTATTCAATTTCCCATGACCTCTGGACTGCGCGCATATTTAAACAGAGATGCAGGGGGCTCGGGGTAAAATTGCCTAGACACAGATCGGCTGGCGCCAGGACTGCGGGTTGAATCCGCAGAAACGGAGGGGCTCAAATGCAATATCCCCGGCCGAAGGGGTATCGCGCGAGATGAGCCCTACGATCAGACACCGACGGCTCGGATTTTAAATGATTCATCGCATGGACCTGCATGCGCTTTCCTCCATCAGATCCCGATCCAACGGTGCTAGCGCAACCCAGCCAAAACGTCATCCCTTGACTTGATCTTGGTCGGTCCCGGCCAGATCAACGGCTGGCGTGCATCCTCCCCCTCGGGCCGACCACGGCTGGCGGCGCTCCAAGCAGAGTGGCGGCGCCATGGCCGGACTGCGTGGATCACCGGCATGACACACAAAACCTCGATCCGATCGATGCTACACGACGCACCATGCAAAACGAATAGGATGGATGAGTGCTTACCCCACAATTCCCTGCGTACTGACACGGCGACGGTAAGCGGCGGCGCGGACGTCAATAGGGGACTCCGGTGAGGAATTCCCGAAGTGGCAGAGACAAATACCACCCGCGATACTGCGGCGGACCTTCCTTCAATCCTGGTGAAGGTCACGTGCACCACACCAGGCGTGGACGACGGACCAATCGCGAGTTCCCCCACGACAGCGATGCTTCTCCCTTATCCGCCTCTAAGAAGCCAACCGGGTTTCGATGTTGGGTCAGGGGTGTCGCGGAGCTTGACTTTTATACACCACGGACAAGTCCGCGCGGTGGAAACCAAACGGCGAGCACTGCGGCGAGGATCCGTAGATCACGGACGGTAGGTCAGCGTTAGAAGTCCGAGCTAGGAAACCGGCGTATTCGGTTGGGAAGACAACCCTGCCAAGGTGGCCCACCGGTCATTGGCATGGAGTGAACGCAGGCGCCGAGCACATAAGGTTGACAGGGGGTGGCCCACACGATAGTGGCGCGGCGCGCGAGTTGGGCCGGCGTGGAGGAAGCTGGGCCGAGGGCGCCAGAATCGGCCCAGGTGCGTTTTCCCATTTTGTTTTTTTTTCTTTTACTATTTTCTATTTCAATTCATGGATTTTAAACTAGATTCAAAACCAGTTCAAACTTTGACTCAGTTTTAAATGTGCACTTTAAAACCACAGTATGAAATGTAAGTTTAATTTATTTTATTTATTATACTATTTAAACCAATGATTTTAAATATAAAATTCATACACACTAAAATAGAAAATAGGTATTTTAAGAATTAAAATCTCTAGTTTATAAAATCCTTTGAGAATAATTATAAATATTCATTTCAACCAAGGGTAAAAAATTCATATGGAGATTATTTTATTTAAATCTTTATTAGGAACATGTTTATTTTAGGTGATGTTGCTTCCAATGTAACAAGATTCTTATTGGAAGGCATTCTAATATCAAAATCCTTGGAGAACTTTTACTAAACTTTCACATTAAGATTTTTGGGTGTTACAAATCCTACCCCCCTTAACAAAAATCTCGTCCTCGAGATTTGTAAGAAAAGGTGTATAACTATGTCATCTCAGAACATATGCACACACAAAAATCTCAGCATGATGCATACTTTATTAGCAACACATGGGTCAATTAGACCTTATTATTATTACTAAAATAGTAAAATACTACTACTAGCTAAACTAATATTTAGGTCTTACAAATAGTAAAATATGTATATATGTATCTATGTTTATGTTTATCTCTATTCTTGTTGTTCGTTGACTTCTTCACCAACTACTTCATCTTCAACTAGCTCTTCTTCTTGAATTTCATGTTCACCTGGTTCAGCTTCTACTTCTGCATGATGGGCTTGTCCCCGGTTGACAGATAGGGGCTGACTCTTTCCTGCCGAAGCCTGACCTTGTTTCATTGGAGCTGGTGTGGTGTAGGCAGCCCTGTTGGGACAGTAGTTGGTGTAGTGTCCCGGTTGTCCACACTTGAAGCATGCCCTGTTGGTGGATGTGTTGGAAGCAACAGGTCCCGCTGGGGCGCTTGCTTGCGGAGGAGCAGTTGGTGCCCGTTGAGTTTGTTGCCCGGAACTGCCACTAGCTGGTGTACTTGGAGTGGTAGTATAGCGAGGACGGGAACTACTTCCAGCCTGCCCTTGGTTGGTCGCCCTTCTTTTCTATCCAAATATACTCCTCTTATTTTCTACAGCAATAGCTTTGTCAAGTAGCCTTTGGAAGGATGGGAATGTGTGTGATACCAGTTGATATTGCAAGGGTCCAATCAAACCGTCCAGAAAAAGCTCCTGTTTTTGCTCATCATCCTCAACATCTCTAGGAGCATATCGAGATAACCGGATGAATTTGTCCCTATATTCACTCACGGACATACTTCCTTGTTTGAGGGATAGAAACTCCTTTCTCTTAATCTTCATGAGCCCAGCAGGAATATGGTAATTCCTGAATTGAGTGGAGAATTCTGCCCAGGTAATTGTATTGACAGCAGCATGAGCAGCGCAGTACGCATCCCACCAATCCGCAGCGGGACCAGCAAGACGACCTGATGCATAGAGTACTTTCTCTCTATCCGAGCACTGAGCTATGTTGAGCATCTTTTCTATGGACTTTAACCAGTCATCTGCTTGCAGCGGATCTGCGGAGTTGGAGAAGGTTGGTGGTTTGTGGCTCATGAATTCCCGGGGTGGAACTGGTGGTGGAGGTGGAGGCAGTGGCGCTTGTTGCTGTTGCTGTTGCGCCCTTCTTTCTTGACGTATCTCCTCCCGCTCTTGGCGCATCTCCCGACGTGCATCCTCTCTTTCCTGGCGCATTTCCTGGCGTTCTTGCTGCATCTCAGCGCGCATATTTGCTATAGTGTCCGCCATTTGTTGCATCATACTCATCTGAGCTGCAATCAATGGGTCAACTCCGCCTGTTGGATGATTAGGAGGATTCATCTCTGCTGGCTGTGGTTGGGGTTGTCTATATATCCACCGAGTGTGTCGATTAGGAGGTAAATCAATTCCACCACCCCGCCTGATATTGACCATCTGAGTTAGATACATATGGTAAGATAGTCAAAGGAATCATTTGTAGGCAGAATGAATAAGCTAATAGTTGGTTATGGACTGAAAATTCTTTGGCAGGGTTTGACCAGATATTTTATGTCAAGACTAGGGTAACTAATTGTACGAGGTGAATGTCCAAAGGTAAGATAGATCCTGTCAAGACGAGATAGATATGGAATGCTAGATTTTTTTTAAGGGGGATAATCTAGATTGTCTAGTTGTCTTACAAATACTATCCTTTATGCCTAGATGTATATGCAGATGTAATTGTGGACATTGATCCACAACTCATCACACTCAATCGAAGATCCAAATCAGACAAATATCATAAGAACAAGCATTCAAGTTCATAGATATCTATATATAAAAAAATAGTTTTGTTTTTGTTCCTAAGAATAGGTCTCCTATTCCTAAAGGTTACTCTAGGCACAAGATTTCAAAGTGTGAAATCCACATTTGTCTTTAGAAAGAAAAGGTAAGAATAATCAGAGTAAGGCGGAAATAGATGAGAAAAGATTAAGAAGAGTTTAGAAAGAATCAGAGTAGCAAAGATAAGTAGATAATGGTTGTCTAGTTCTATCTAGGTTTCGTCCTACAGTCAACATTCCTCTGATACCACTTCTGTCACACCCGGGTTTCAGGGCACCAAGACCCGGGCGCGAACATAATCACCAGGTGTGCTGGGACCAAGTCTCACACATATGATGAATCATGGCACAGGATCGAATGTCACATCTTTACTATATAATAGGAGTTCTGTACAAAATAAATAAATAAATAATTACATTATAAGGAGACAACGGTCCAGCAACCCAAAGTTGACTGGGAGACGACGGCCTAGACCTCTCACGAGCACATCGCAGCATCCTCCATGCGCATCATCCTGCGGTACCTGTTCTTGACCTGTGGGGGTGTGAGACAGCAAGAGTGAGCTCACATACGTTCATAGCTCAACAAGTTGTGGGGAATAATGTGCATGAACTCGCCAAAGGCGGGAGCTCACGTGAAGGGTAAGGCTTACCAAAGAGGATGGTTAGAGCTGAGCATTGCTTTTAAAGTTGGTCAAATTTTTATTAGCAGTTACTAAGTATAAGTAAATACCAACCCAATTAAGTAGTAGAACAAAAGTAACATCATCACCTGCGATGCAATGCATATGACAAATTGAATTTAGTTCCATAAATTAATCATGTGAGGGTCTGAGCTGCTCTTGACTGTGAGCACGGCTAGTATACCAGTTTTACACTCTGCAGAGGTTGCGCATCTTTACCCACAAGTCATGCTACCCATCTGCCAAGGGATCACGACTTCTCATACACCTCTACCAAGGAGGCGAGGCAGGGTAACACTACGAGGCCTTTACAAAGTTCCACTAGCTTCAGAAAACCCGCTACAGTTTATAGGAAGCTCCAATGCAGGGTTCTTGCCTGACCGCCATCGCAGCAAAATCAACCAAGGACCTCCCTACACTGACCACTCCCCTACTGCCCTTGCCCCTTTCAGGTAAGGTAGTCTTCCACTAGCTTTCCTAATTAATCAGCCAAGGGCGTCCCATTAAACCCTTGTGGTAGCACTGTTTTCCCGGGTGGTCGCTCCATGTTCCAATTAACATAATGATCTTATCATGAACAATAATAATAAACAGATAATAAAAGTGTGATCATGAATAATGTATCTTCATACCCAAAACCACATAAAGCACTAGCAAGTACTACCCAAAAAGTTCAGTGGTAAACAAGGTATAAAGATAGAAAAACTAGGGTAACCTATTGGGTCCCATCAAAATTAACCTATGCAGATCATTATTATTAATCAGAACATGGCTGGGTAAAAAGAAGTGATCAAGGGCACAACTTGCCTGGGACTTGAGATTCCAGGTACCAACTTGCTTTTCAGATGACTCGTGTCCTCACTGCTAAACGTAGCAATACAAACAAATAGTGTACAGGCAAAATTAACATCACACCAAACATAAGAACAAAATACATGTTAATAATCTACATATTAAAATAAGATCCTAGGAACAGGAATCATAATTTTTCGAGTTATAGATTTTAAGTTATGGATTTTCAAAGGTTTTATGTGTTTAGAATAGGATTAAGTGTGGGATTAATTTTCTTACTGTTGTCATGATAAAACAGAGACTCTAAGTGGTAGGGAATAATATTACAAAATTTTAGCAACTGGAATGAAGTAATTTGGAGTTCATATGCATTTTCTATGAATTATTGAAGTTCTAGTAATTATTTTCTCATTAAAAACCATTTCCTGATATTATTTATTCAATTTCCCATGACCTCTGGACTGCGCGCATATTTAAACAGAGATGCAGGGGGCTCGGGGTAAAATTGCCTAGACACAGATCGGCTGGCGCCAGGACTGCGGGTTGAATCCGCAGAAACGGAGGGGCTCAAATGCAATATCCCCGGCCGAAGGGGTATCGCGCGAGATGAGCCCTACGATCAGACACCGACGGCTCGGATTTTAAATGATTCATCGCATGGACCTGCATGCGCTTTCCTCCAAAAGATCCTGATCCAACGGTGCTAGCGCAACCCAGCCAAAACGTCATCCCTTGACTTGATCTTGGCCGGTCCCGGCCAGATCAACGGCTGGCGTGCATCCTCCCCTCGGGCCGACCACGGCTGGCGGCGCTCCAAGCAGAGTGGCGGCGCCATGGCCGGACTACGTGGATCACCGGCATGACACACAAAACCTCGATCCGATCGATGCTACACGACGCACCATGCAAAACGAATAGGATGGATGGGTGCTTACCCCACAATTCCCTGCGTACTGACACGGCGACGGTAAGCGGCGGCGCGGACGTCAATAGGGGACTCCGGTGAGGAATTCCCGAAGTGGCAGAGACAAATACCACCCGCGATACTGCGGCGGACCTTCCTTCAATCCTGGTGAAGGTCACGTGCACCACACCAGGCGTGGACGACGGACCAATCGCGAGTTCCCCCACGACAGCGATGCTTCTCCCTTATCCGCCTCTGAGAAGCCAACCTGGTTTCGATGTTGGGTCAGGGGTGTCGCGGAGCTTGACTTTTATACACCACGGACAAGTCCGCGCGGTGAAAACCAAACGGCGAGCACTGCGGCGAGGATCCGTAGATCACGGACGGTAGGTCAGCGTTAGAAGTCCGAGCTAGGAAACCGGCGTATTCGGTTGGGAAGACAACCCTGCCAAGGTGGCCCACCGGTCATTGGCATGGAGTGAACGCAGGCGCCGAGCACATAAGGTTGACGGGGGGTGGCCCACACGACAGTGGCGCGGCGCGCGAGTTGGGCCGGCGCGGAGGAAGCTGGGCCGAGGGCGCCAGAATCGGCCCAGGTGCGTTTTTCCCATTTTGTTTTTTTCTTTTACTATTTTCTATTTCAATTCATGGATTTTAAACTAGATTCAAAACCAGTTCAAACTTTGACTCAGTTTTAAATGTGCACTTTAAAACCACAGTATGAAATGTAAGTTTAATTTATTTTATTTATTATACTATTTAAACCAATGATTTTAAATATAAAATTCATACACACTAAAATAGAAAATAGGTATTTTAAGAATTAAAATCTCTAGTTTATAAAATCCTTTGAGAATAATTATAAATATTCATTTCAACCAAGGGTAATAAATTCATATAGAGATTATTTTATTTAAATCTTTATTAGGAACACGTTTATTTTAGGTGATGTTGCTTCCAATGTAACAAGATTCTTATTGGAAGGCATTCTAATATCAAAATCCTTGGAGAACTTTTACTAAAGTTTCACATTAAGATTTTTGGGTGTTACACACCTCCTCCTTGATTGGCCCGTTGAGGAAAGCGCTCTTCACATCCATTTGAAACAACCTGAAAGAGTGGTGAGCGGCATAGGCTAATAATATTCGAATAGACTCTAGCCTAGCCACAGGAGCAAAAGTCTCCTCGAAATCCAAACCTGCGACTTGGGCATAACCTTTTGCTACAAGTCAAGCCTTGTTTCTTGTCACCACCTTGTGCTCGTCTTGCTTGTTGCGAAACACCCACTTGGTTCCCACAACATTTTGCTTGGGACGTGGCACCAGGCTCCAAACTTCATTCCTCTTGAAGTTGTTGAGCTCTTCCTGCATGGCCAACACCCAGTCCGGATCCTGCAAGGCCTCTTCTATCCTGAAAGGCTCAATAGAAGAGACAAATGAGTAATGCTCACAAAAATTAGCTAGACGTGAGCGAGTTGTTACTCCCT
Source organism: Zea mays (assembly GCF_902167145.1). Classification (NCBI taxonomy): domain Eukaryota; kingdom Viridiplantae; phylum Streptophyta; class Magnoliopsida; order Poales; family Poaceae; genus Zea; species Zea mays. The sequence goes on from NC_050096.1 coordinate 196,737,484, forward strand.
TGCTTATGTCACCCAGTATCTGATCGACAGGGTGATTTCTTTGGATCGTCTCTCGGACTTGAGTTGGAGGGGCCAGTGGTGCTTCTTCCTCTAAAACTTGTTCTTCTTGTGCTCCCCCTTGATCACATGCCTCTTCTTGAGGAACCTGTCCATCATCTTGAGTTGGGGGATGCACCATTGTTGAGGAAGAAGGTTGATCTTGCTCTTGTTGTTCATGTGGTCGCACATCACCTATCGCCATCGTGCGTATTGTGGCCGTTGGAACATCATCTTCATCTACATCATCAAGATCAACTTGCTCTATTGGAGATCCATTAGTCTCATCAAATACAACGTCGCTAGAGACTTCAACCAAACCCGATGATTTGTTGAAGACTCTATATGCCCTTGTATTTGAGTCATACCCTAGTAAAAACCCTTCTATTGCCTTGGGAGCAAATTTTGAATTTCTACCTTTCTTCACTAGAATGTAACATTTACTCCCAAATACACGAAAGTATGAGACGTTGGGTTTGTTACCGGTAAGGAGTTCATACGAGGTCTTCTTGAGAAGGCGATGTAGGTAGAGCCGGTTTATGGCGTGGCAAGCTATATTCACAGCTTCTGACCAAAACCACTCGGGCGTCTTGAACTCTCCAAGCATCGTCCTCGCTATGTCGATGAGCGTCCTGTTCTTCCTCTCTACCACACCGTTTTGCTGTGGTGTGTAGGGAGCGGAGAACTCGTGCTTGACGCCTTCCTTCTCAAGATACTCCTCCACTGGCAGATTCTTGAACTCGGACCCGTTGTTGCTTCTTATCTTTTTCACCTTGAGCTCAAATTCGTTTTGAGCCCTCCTTAGAAAGCGCTTTAGGGTCCCTTGGGTTTCTGATTTATCCTGCAAAAAGAACACCCAAGTGAAGCGGGAAAAATCATCAACAATTACTAGACCGTACTTACTTCCCCCGATGCTAAGGTAGGCGACGGGTCCGAAGAGGTCCATATGTAGTAGCACCAGTGGTCTTGATGTTGTCATCACATTCTTGTTGTGATGAGTGCTCCCCACTTGTTTTCCTGCCTGACAAGCTGCACAAGGTCTATCTTTCTCGAAACAAACATTTGTTAGTCCTAACACATGTTCTCCCTTTAGAAGTTTATGAAGGTTCTTCATCCCAACATGTGCTAGACGGCGATGCCACAGCCAGCCCATGCTAGTCTTAGCTATTAAGCATGCATCTACATCAGCCTCCTCTTTCGAAAAATCAACTAAGTAGAGTTTGCCGTCTAATACACCCTTAAATGCTAATGAACCATCACTCCTTCTAAAGACAGAAACATCAACATTTGTAAACAAACAATTGTAGCCCATGTGGCACAATTGACTTACAGATAGGAGATTGTAACCAAGCGACTCTACTAGAAATACGTTTGGAATGGAGTGCTCGTTGGTGATGGCTATCTTGCCCAAGCCTTTGACCTTGCCTTGGTTCCCATCTCCAAAGATGATCGTATCCTGGGAATCCTTGTTCTTGACGTAGGAGGTGAACATCTTCTTCTCCCCCGTCATGTGGTTTGTGTATCCGCTGTCAATAATCCAGCTTGAGCCCCCGGATGCATAAACCTGTAAGGCAATTTACACTTAGGTTTTAGGTACGCAACTCTTGTTGGGTCCTACAAGGTTAGTCACAATAGCCTTTGGAACCCAAATACAAGTCTTGCCTCCCTTGCATTTGGATCCTAACTTTCTAGCAACTACTTTTTCATTCTTACATAAGAGCGCAAATGAAGTATTACAAGCATGGTAAATGGTACAAGGTTCATTACATACTCTCCTAGGCACATGACGCACAACATGACTACTCCTAGGCCTACTTCTACCGTGGACAAAAGTAGAACTCGAGGCAAACATTGCATGTGAATCAAAAGCATCATGATCATAACTCCTATTATAATTGGAATGACTAGCAATTTTCCTATTATACATGAAAGCATGATTCTTTTGAGTACTACTAGCCATAGGGGCCTTCCCTTTCTCCTTGGCGAGAATGGGAGTCTTTTGACTTGTTAAGTTCTTGGCTTCCTTTCAAAAACCAAGCCCATCCTTAATTGAGGGGTGTCTACCAATTGTGTAGGCATCCCTAGCAAACTTTAATTTATCAAAATCAGTCTTGCAAGTCTTAAGTTGAGCATTAAGACTTGCCACCTCATCAGTTAATTTAGAAATGGATGCAAGATGATCATCACAAGCATCAATATCAAAATCCTTGCTTCTATTGCAAATAACTACATGTTCTACACAAGATCTAGTAGTATTAGCTTCCTCTAGCTCATCATTCAAAATCTTTAAACTAGAGATTGATTCATGGCACACAGACAATTCAAAGGATAACATTTTATTTCTCTTAATTTCTAGAGCAAGAGATTTTTGAACGCTAACAAATTTATCATGCTCTTCATACAAAATATCCTCTTGCTTTTCTAAAAGTCTATCCTTTTCATTTAAAGCATCAATTAGTTCATTAATCTTTTCTACTTTAGCTCTATCTAATCCTTTAAATAGACTAGAGTAATCTACTTCATCATCGGAGGAATCCTCATCACTAGAAGTAGAGTACTTAGGGGAATCTCGAACACTCACCTTCTTCTCCTTAGCCATGAGGCAAGTGTGGCGTTCGTTGGGGAAGAGCGAAGATTTGTTGAAGGCCGAGGCAGCCAGTCCTTCATCGTCGGAGTCAGATGAAGAGCAGTCCAAATCCCATTCTTTGCCAAGGTGCGCCTCGCCCTTCGCCTTCTTGTAAGCCTTCTTCTTCTCTCTCTTCCCATGCTTTTCTTGTTCCTGGTCATTATTATTATCGGGGCATTGTGCTATAAAATGACCAGTCTTACCGCATTTAAAACAGGAGCGCTTCCCCTTTGCTTTGTTCTTGTTGGGGTACTCCATGCGTCCTTTTAGTGCGGTCTTGAAGCGTTTAATGATTAGGGCCATCTCATCTTCGTTGTATTCATCCCTGCACAAAGAAGCTAGCAAAACAGTGGTAGCTTGTGCATTCTTATGAATTTGCTCATTAATATACACAGGGTTATCCGTACTATCGAAATGCATTCCATTTTCGACTATCTCCCAAATACTAGGATGGAGAGAAAATAAGTGACTACACATTTTGTGACTCCAAAAAGAGTAGTCTTCTCCATCAAAGTGTGGAGGTTTACCAAGTGGAATTGATAGCAAATGAGCATTAGAATTGAATGGAATATGAGAATAATCAAATGAATAGTTTTGATTAACCGGTTTCTTTTTGGACGAGTCATCGTCGTCGTCTCTTGGTGAAGAAGAAGATTCATCACTGTCGTAGTAGACGATCTTCTTGATGCGCCTCTTCTTCTTCCCGTCCTTCTTCTTGTGACTCGAGCCAAAGTCAGTGGGCTTGTCATCTCTTGGCTCGTTGAAGATGGATTCCTTCTCCTTATTGTTGACCACCATCCCCTTTCCCTTAGGATCCATCTCTTTGGGCGATTAGTCCCTTATGTGAAGAGAACGGCTTCGATACCAATTGAGAGCACCTAGAGGGGGGGTGAATAGGTGATCTGTAAAATTCAACACTAATAGCCACAAAACTTAGTTATGAAAGTTAGAACGGCTAAGTAGCTTGAAACGAGCTCTTGTGAACACAGACAATCAAAGAGAGAACAATCACAAGAGACACACGATTTTATCCCGTGGTTCGGCCAAGTAACACTTGCCTACTTCCACGTTGTGGCGTCCCAATGGACGAGGGTTGCACTCAACCCCTTTCAAGTGATCCAATAATCAACTTGAATACCACGGCTTTTCTTCCTTATATCCTTTTCCCGTTTGCGAGGAATCTCCACAAGTTGGAGCCTCTCGCCCTTACAATGATGATCACAAAGAAAGCACAGAGTAAGGTTGGGATGAGCAACACACACAAGACGCAAATCGCAGCACACCCACACACACAAGAGAAGACTTGAGCTCAAATGACAACACAGGGAGTCCTTGACTCGAATAGAGCTCAAATCTCAAACACAACGAAATGAATGCGCGGGAACGAAGTCTGGATGCCTTAGGAATCTTAGTGAATGCTTGTATGTGTCCTCCAAGCGCCTAGGGATCCCTTTTATAGCCCCAAGGCAGCTAGGAGCCGTTGAAGATCAACAAGGAAGGCTATCCTTGCCTTCTGTCGAGTGGCGCACCGGACAGTCCGGTGCGCCACCGGACAGTCACTGTAGACGGTCTGGTGCCGATCTCCTTCCTTTTCTGGCGTAGACGACCATTGCAGCTCCGGGCTGGTTGGCGCACCGGACATTGTCCGGTGCACACCGGACAGTCCGATGCCCCCCGCCGACCGTTGGAGCTGCCATGCGTCGCGCAAAGATTGCGCGGCCGACCGTTGGCTCACCAGACAGTCCGGTGCACCATCGGACAGTCCGGTGAATTATAGTCGTACGCCGCCAAAATTTTCCCGAGAGCGGCCTGTTCACCAGAGTCCAGCCTGGCGCACCGGACACTGTCCGGTGCACCACCGGACAGTCCGGTGTGCCAGATCGAGCTGGACTTTGGTTGCACACAACCAAGTCTTTTATAATCCTTTCTTTTCCTGTTTCTAGCATTTAGACAATATATGTTAGTACTTAAAACAATGTACTAAGTCTAGAAACGTACCTTGTTACATGATTTATACTTTTCTCTTCATTTAGCACATAAAAACTTAATTATATTTGTTGGGCACTTAGTCACCAAAACATAATAGAAATTGCTCAAAGGCACATTTTCCTTTCACAAGGAAAAAGCTCAAGTTCCTTAGCTAGCACCTGAAACTCATGAGCCTGTTCCACTACAGATCGGTTCTCAACCATCTTGTAGTCATACAGCTGCTCCATGAGATACAGCTCGCTACCAGCGTCAGTTACTCCAAACTTTCCAACAAGTGTATCCCATAACTCTTTCTCTGTAGGAAGGATGATATAGCTTTTCTGGAATTTTGTATCAAGTGTGGTAATCACTGCTCCTCGAAAGAGGTTATCATCAGCCTTAAACTTAGCCTCATCCTCAGGAGATAAGTTGGCAGGCTTGCCCTCAGCGGCATGATAACAAGACATTGCAGTAAGCCACAATTCCATCTTAGTTTTCCAAATCAAGAAGTTTTTACCATCAAAAGGATCAGACTTTAACACAACAGCAAAACCTCTGACAGAAAAATGCCTAACATTAGATTTTTGGATTGTTAGAAATATAGGCATTTTCCATATTATTTTAATTCCATAAATTAATATTACCATGACGACATATAAAATATAATTAATCATGAAAGTCATGATGTCAAATATATCCATAATAATATGGAACATGGGAACATAAAACATATGAATCATATAAATATAATAAGCATATAAACATGGTACATGTACCATGACAAAACAATTGAAAATAAACAGATAGCAACATAAACAGTATGACTGTAAAATTAAAACAAACAGATATAACATATTACTAGCATGAACAGACATCAGACATGTCATGATATGATACGACAGAACAGATTGGATAAATTCATGGCTATATATGAAACAGTAGAGATGGACAACATATATATCTGGAAAACGTAAAACAGTAAGGAGCTGAATTAATCATACCCTCTCATACGCTCCGAGAATCCAGATCCTTGTCCAACTTCTCTTGTCATGTCGTACGAGATGAAGACGCCAGGAAGAAGAAGATGTTTACCAGAAGGATGTTCGGGCAGTCGCGTAAACGCTCCCCAAAAACCTAATTGTCGATCCCCGTGCAAGGTCTCGAACGGCAAGGGCTTCGGAGGCACCTGCCCTCTCGCTCCTCTGTGCGCGCAGAGTTCGAGATAGAAATACCCACACTTGCGGCTGGACTGTGATTCTGAAAGAGTTCTGCTCGTGTGCCAAGCGACAGGAGTTCTCCCCTTTTTAACCTCATCGTGGAAGGGAAGCCGAAGGAGAAGGGTCTCACATGCGACAGATCAAGAGACGGGTATCTGAAAGGTTTAACCCGGAGTTGAAACTCCCGCGGTTAATGAGTGCTAAAAATTAACACAACCACACACCACACCATGCATCGCCCGCTCGCCGCCGCCATATAAGTCAAGCCAACGACCTTTAGAATTCCAATATGGTACTATTGGTATTGTCCACAATTACACATCATAGAGTTTATTGATTAAATGGGCCAAGCCTATAATAAATCCAATAAGAAATTATATTCAAGCGGCACAGAAGGGATTAAACTATTTACAATGGCAAATAAGATACCAAGCAAAAGTGCAGTACAATCATCTGCTTTGCGATGGAAAACACTAGAACTAGTAGTGATGGATAGATCTAAAGTTAACATCTACATGTCGATGTCTACCAAAATCTCTTAGCACACTACCCCTCCGGGCGATTTCACTTAACCCGCGATCTAGACGCCCCGCTCGCCAAAATCAAATCACCCTCGACACCGCGATATTTGGAATGTAGGCTTCACCAAAATGCCCATCGAGTCATAGTGCTTACCAAAATACTCACGTCAACATGAATACATTACTGTAATAACCATACCTTTTCATAACATCATATCTTATGTTTTAGCGGTGTTCATATAGACCAAAATACCATTTTTATACGAAAACAAACTCTCACATTCTTATAGGCCTTTTTCTTGCTAAAAAAGGATTTTAACACACTTTTAATAATATTTAAACTTATAGAGAACCACGTGAAGAACCACATGTGGTTCAGCATTATAATTATAATTATAGATTGGAATGCATGTGGTTCTCCTTGATTTTAATATTACTGTAAATGCGTTAAATTTTTTAATGAGCAAAATACATATATGGAAGAGTAATATAGTTTTTTTTATAAGGGTGGTATTTTAGTCTATATGTAGACTAAATAACATAAGATATGATGTTTCGAAAAGGCAAAACTATTGTAGCGATATATTCAGGTTATGTGGCTTGATAGTCATCTTGGAGAGACCATGATCCAAATACCTTCAGGCTAGCCCATGGCCGCAAGGCCCACTAAGCCACACGCCCGTGCACTGCTATCCAATCCCGTGACCCTCTGGACGCTTCTGTATTCTCACGATTCAGGAACAGCATCAACTCTCCAATCTTCATCCTGAACAAATAGGAAAAGTTCCCCAATCCCCATCCATCCATAAACCATCTTCTTGGCGGGCGATGGCACGGCAGGGCTCCTGAGTCTTGGTTGGGGCGTGGTGATAGTTAGGAAATTTAAGGATCCAGGAATGTGAATGTCATTTCTGAATTCTGATTTATACTAGTATTATTGCTACTGGTCGCAGATAAGATCCCTACATAAGCTATTTTTAACTATTCACGAGGAGTATTTACTATTGTTTTTTAGTTAACTTCTTCGTAGATTACTTTGGTTTGCAAAGTACAAAAAACAAGCCATTTGATTTGAAGACTTTGTGGGATAGAGGTTTAGCAAAATGATGAACAAATCACTTAATGGTCCATAAAGCTGTTTGGTTTGATCATTTCGTAGTGTCCCTCCCTAGGCTTGCCTATACCTCGAGTTATGCAAATGAAACCTAGGCTGTAGCACATGATTGTTTATTACTCCCTTCATCCAATGTGCCGGACGAGGGGCGATGACCTCCCCCACCCCCGCGTCGTCGTCTAGTCGAGAGACCTGGCGAACTTGCATAATCCATGGCCTGCAAAACACACATAACAATGCCGACGAATGCCGCCGCCGCTGCCGACAGGTTAATGCAACCGAGATCAAATGCTAAAGGGTAGCTACAAATCTCAGGTAAAGATCTCACTTGGATCCTCGGTGGTGGTCTCCGCGAGCCCATCGAAGAAGCAGGTGCCGCCGGCACTCCTGAACTGCTGCCAGTAGGCGTTGAACGCGTAGCTCGCGTGCGCGTCCAGCGCGTCCGGCTCGTGGCACGCGCCGCCGGGCTGGATGGCGGCGCACGTCCTGCTCCCATGCTGGCACGCGTACGCCACCGCGGCCGACACAGCCGTCTCGTTCGCCGCCTTGCCGCCGCCGCTGGCAAGCACGCACCACGCCGGCGCGCTGTCCGCGGACGGCAGCGGCGGGTACGACGACCGTCGGCCGGTGAGGTCCAGCTCGTACACCATGCTCCCGTTCGGGTAGTAGAGCCCCCAGTGGCGCTCGCTGCCCGGCCCGGGCTTACGGTCCTCGTTGTAGAGCGAGAAGAGGAACACTGGCACCTCGGCCCCTGGCCGAGCCGGCGTGCCGGGGCTATTGGACATCCGCAACGCGAGGTTCCGGTTGTACGTGGCGGCGTTGCGCACGTTGGCCCCGGCCTCGCCCGCGTCGCCGCCGCTCGGCCACCCGGTCTCCGAGACCGCCAGCCTCACGTTCCCGTACCCGAGCCTGCCCATGGCTGCGACGACCGCGTCGAGCATCTGGTCGAGCAGGTTGGTGTAGGTGAGCCCGTTGCCCGGGTCCACGTAGCGCGAGCCCGCCGCGCCCTGGAAGAGCGCGTAGTCGAGGGAGATGGCGTCCCGGTTGCCCGCCCACGCGAAGTACGGGTACGCGTCGACGAAGTAGTAGGACCGGGTGGCGTTCAGGAACCGGAGCAGCGGCAAGACCACGTCCTCGGCGATGTCGCCGCGGAACGCGCCGGCGGACGGCGGGTACGACGCCGACAGCGCGTCCATGGCGAGCGTCGTCCCGAGCTTGACCCCGCGGAGCCCGCGCGCGCGGAGGGCGCGGCGGAGGTTCGCCATCGCCGGCACGACGCCGCGCCACGTGGACGCCGCGATGGCGCGGTTGGAAAGCACCTCGTTGCCCACTAGCAGGTGCGCCACCCGCGTCGCCGGGATGTGCGGCGCGAGGTTGGCGGCCACCCAGGCCTCCGCGGCGGCGCGGGAGGAGGCCAGCGACGGGATGGCAGAGTTCGGCACCATGATCGAGACCGGCACACCCGTCCCGGCCAGCGCGCGCAGGATGTCCGCGTTGGCGTCGTAGATCTTCACGGCGCTCGCGCCCGCCGCGCGGAGGAGCTGCACGGAGCGCGACGCCGAGGGCAGGTCGTCGGCCACCGTGCCGTAGTTGATGCCGAGGCCGCGGCACCCCTTCGCGCCTGCATGCATGGACGACGCAACGCAATACGGCACAGATCAAGCGAAGACACTAGGCGACGGAGCGGAACAACTGAGGCCATCCGCCATTGAACACAGGCAATTTGGAGAGACGTGATCACCGTGGCAATGACATTCGACATCGGTGGCTACGACGAAGACACTGAAATGGCAGGCTAGGGTGGCGGCGGCGAGCAAGAGGAGGACGGCGACGGCGTGGCATGTGGAGGACGGCGTCATGGCAGCGGCCGCCGACCCGCCGTTGTTGCTTGTAGGGCTTGTATTTGTTTCTTAAGTTGTTATACTGGATCAGATATTCAGGTGGAAGTGGGGAGTGGCTGTTTTGTTTATAATAAAGAAATAGGGTTTTTAGCGAGGACGTTTGGATATTTCAGAACGCAAGTACAAAAATAAATTTTAAATCTTTTTCTATCTACTTCTAAGGAGCGAATTAATTGAAAATATCTCTTCATATACTTTTATATTTTATTTACGCTTGTTTGGATCCTATGAACTAAAACAAGGTGACTAAACACTTTAGTAGCTAAAAATCCAAAGAGGAAAAGATAAACGTGAATAAAATGATTAAAATATATGCTTTTAGTCACTTTTAATCTTTTCTATTTAGATCCTTAGCTTCTAAAATGATTAAACTTTAGTCACTTCGATTTAACTTTGGGATCCAAACAGACTCTTATAGGTCGTTTTGTACCAAATCATTCATATATATTTCCATTGAGACCGACTTCAAAGGCGCATTATAAAAGCACATTGGATCGCTCCAACGGTGTCCTATATTTCCTCCCTCCATATACACGAAGAAAGTCCTTTATATATAAAGGGAGCACTATGTTTCCCTATTTTTTTAACCACACCATTTATTATGATATTAATCTTGTGTGAGTCTCGCAACATGATAATAATATATATATATATAATTAAAATATATTAGAAAGTATAAGTAAGCAAAGATGTATAGGAACGAATGGTTGGAGACCCTGTGATATAAACTACCATTATTTTCAAATTATAAGACGCTGCACACATATGCATTGTATCTTCATTCGTAATAAAGGCAATATATATCTTCAAAAAAATCAAATCTTTTATAATTCAAAACAGAGGGGTTTTAGATATGAGGCACTTTTTGATAATTTTATCCAAAAAGGGCAGAAGTCGTAATATGGCTCACACTACAGTAAAAACAAACATCTCCGACGGCCTTGTTATCTCCGACGGCCGCGCAGGAGACCGTCGGAGGTAGCCTTATGTTCGAGCGTCTTGGCTGGCTGTCGGACATAACACCCCATCTCCGACGGCTGTCAGAGGGCCGTCGGACATAACACCATATCTCCGACGGCTGTCAGAGGGCCGTCGGACATAAGGCTACCTCCGACGGCCCGTATTACAGCCGTCGGAGGTAAAGCGATTTAATCGCACGCGGCCATGGGACAACATTTCATTTTCCATCTTTCCAGCGCCACCCTCGACGTCGCCGAGCTGCCCGCCGCCGCCACGCCCTGCCGGCCACCGTGCTTCGCCCGCCGCCGCGCTGCCCGCCCCGCCCGCGGCCGCGCAGTCGTCTCCGTCACCGCCGTGCTGCCCCGTCGCCGCCGATCGCAGCACCGCCCACGTCGGAGCCCCGCCCGCCCCGCCCCGCACTCTCAAGTGAGTAGTTTAAGTATTATTTTTTTATGTTAATATTGTTTTGTAGTTGCAATTTTTGTTGTTAAATAATTAGTATGTTAAATATTGTTTAATTTATTGTGTGCGATGGCCGAAATTTGATTATGTAATTAATTTAGTTTGTTTTCATTTACTTAGTGGTGCTTAGATAATTTAAATTTTTAATTTCCGAGGGTAATTATTATGCCCTCGGAAATAAGGTCATTTTATATGATTTTTCACCCGTGATAATGTTATGTAGTGGTGTCTATATAATTTAAATTATTAATTTCCGAGGGTAATTATTATGCCCTCGGAAATAAGGTTATTTTATATGATTTAGGGTCCCGTTAAATTATTTTCCTTGTATTAGTGTGGTTTATTAGATTAGAGGCGTGATTAACTTAACTAATCAAGTTAACATCTCATATCTAGTATGGAGGATGATCGTCGATGGATGTATGAAGGTTGGAAGAAAAGAGGTGCTCTATCAAGTGAGTGGGTTGCCAAGACTGACGCGTTTCTCGACCGTGCTTTTGCTCGGTCAGAGACTGGAACCGATGTTAGGTGCCCTTGTACCAAGTGTCGGAACATTTATTTCCTTGACAGGAGGACTATGTCGATAGATCTTTGCAAGAACGGTTATATGCCAGGCTATGAGGTGTGGGTGCACCACGGTGAGGACCCACCTCCTCGTATTGTATCGGAAGTTCAGTCACATGAAGAGGAGGACTACGATAGGATGGAAGAGATGCTTGACGTTGTACGCCATGAGCTTCTAACCGTCGATTCGGAGAACCCCGGTCAACCCACCGAGTTTGAGGATCCAGCTACACCTGAGGTTCAGAAGTTCTTCGAGCTCCTTAAAGCTGCCGAAGAGCCGTTGCATGAGCACACAAAAGTGACCGTCCTTGTATTTGTGACTCGACTTATGGCTATTAAGTCTAAGTTTGCATTCTCAAACAACTGTTACAAGGAGCTTTTGAACTTGATCAGTGATGTACTTCCGGAGAATCACAAGATGCCAAAGAACATGTATCAGTCTAAAAAGTTGTTATCTGGGCTCGTTATGGACTACGAAAAAAATCGATGTCTGTGAAAATAATTGTATGCTTTTCTGGAAGGAGACCGCGGGTGAGAAGAAGTGTATTGTATGTGGTGAGCGTAGATTCGTTGAGGTTGAAAACGACGATGGTTTGACCGTGACTACGAAGATTGCACGTAAGCAGCTTCGTTACATGCCTCTTATACCTCGGTTGAAACGTTTGTTCATCTCCAAGAATACAGCCAGACACATAAGGTGGCACAAAGAAGGGGTACGTGAGAATCCAAATGTCATGGTGCACCCAGCTGATACAGATGCATGGAAGGCACTAGATGCTTTTGATTCCAGCTTTGCTGATGAAGTGCGGAATGTCCGCTTCGGTTTGGCAACAGATGGTTTCTCGCCATTCAATCTAACTGCAACGTCCTACTCATGTTGGCCCGTCTTTGCTGTTCCATACAACCTTCCACCAGCTCTTTGCATGAAATATGAATTTATTTTCTTATGTCTTGTAATACCTGGTCCGGATCATCCTGGAACAAAGATCGATGTGATGATGAGACCCCTGATTGAAGAATTGAAAATTTTGTGGGAAGGAGTCGAGGCGTACGATTGTTACAAGAAACAGAAGTTCAACCTGAGAGCCGCGTTTTTTATGGTCTATTCATGATTTTATGGCTTATGGTATCTTTGCTGGATGGAGTTGTCATGGGATTTTGACATGTCCGATATGCGTTGAAGACACTTTATGCTTTTGACTTAAGTTTGGTGGAAAGATATGTTACTTCGATTGTCATAGATGTTTTTTGCCAGAGGATCACCCGTTCAGGTTCGATAGGAACGCTTTTAAAAAGGACACGATTGTGACGAGGGGACCACCCAAGCGTCTAAGTGGTCTAGAGATTCTCGCGAGACTTAATGATTTGAAACTAAACGAACATGGAAATCATTTTGAAGGTTATGTAACCGAGCATAATTGGATTCACAAATGTGGTCTATGGGAACTCCCTTATATGAAAGCCTTGATTCTAATGCATAACATTGATGTCATGCACCAGGAACGAAATATGGGTGAAAGCATTATCAGCACTTGCATGAATATCACTGACAAAACAAAAGACAACCCTAAGGCAAATAAAGACTTGGCCTTAATCTGTAGAACACCAACTATGGAGATAGGAGAGAATCAAAAGAAGCCACGTGCTCCTTTCAGTATTAAACCTAAAAGGAAGAAACAATTGATGAAATGGTTGAAAAACTTAAAGTTCCCAGATGGTTACGCCGCAGGCTTTATAAGGTCTGTGAATTTGAAGACGGGCAAGTTTTCTAGGTTGAAGAGTCATGACTACCACATAATAATGGAAAGACTCCTTCCTGTTATGTTTCGTGGTTTTGTAAAAAATGATGTCTGGAAAGCATTAGCGGAGCTAAGCTACTTTTATAGACATCTTTGTGCTAAAGAAATAAAGAAAGAGATGATGGAGAAGCTTGAGCAACAAATACCGATTTTGGTATGCAAACTTGAAAAAATATTTCCACCAGGTTTCTTCAATCCGATGCAACATCTACTTGTTCACCTACCATACAAAGCTAAGGTAGGAGGTCCTGTGCAATATAGATGGATGTATCACATCGAAAAGACACTAAAGAAGCTACGTGCAATGGTTGGTAATAAGAGACGAGTTGAAGGGTACATCGCTGAAGAATTCAAATACAAAGAGATAGCATCGTTCACGGGTCTGTACTTTGCAGAGTAACACAATGTCAATGCCCATACGTTGCGGTATCATGTCGACGAGCCCCCTATCAGTGATATTGAAATTTTTCAATGGAGGGGCAAAACTGTAGGACCCAGCACAACATACTGTTTCACCAACGACGAATGGAAGACTGCTTTACTCTACATGTATAACAACATGGAAGAGATGAGTCAGTTTCTCCTGTAAGTGTAAACTTTATTTTAGTCATTGCCGCTAGAATTTTTGTTGTGATACTAAAAGGTTTGTTTCCTTGTACTAACAGGGAATTTGATTCTCAAAATTGCATCTCTGGCTGTGAACGTGACCAGATTCGTCGAGAGGGAAAAGATGGGGGACTTAATTTCTTGTGTTGGTTTCGAGATTATGTAGATAAAAATGACAATATACACCCAGACCTTCGACAATTATCCCTAGGAGCAGTAACTGGCAGACGTTATGGTCGGTATGATGTCAATGGTTTTAGATTCCGTTCCACAAGGTTCGAAGATGATCATCCTCTAGCAGCCACGACAAACTCCGGAGTTGTAACTAGAGCTGTCGATGATGAAGGGAAGGTGACTAATTATTATGGAGTCATTAATGATATAATCGAGTACAAGTTTTTTGGAGATAAACAACTCAAAGTGGTGTTCTTCGATTGTGATTGGTTTTCTCCAAATACAACGCGAGAAAATCAATATGGCATGGTGGAAGTCAAACACAACGATAGATTAAAAGGCCACAACACTATAATCCTTGCCCACCAATGCGAGCAGGTGTATTATATGACATATCCATCTAAGAAAAAGGGTTTGGTTGATTGGAGGGTAGTGTACAAAGTTAATCCTCGTGAACGACTATATGCTCCTGGTGATGCTGGTTATGTTGAAAGTCAAATCGAGCAGGAAGTGGGGGCTGCTGAGATTTTCCAAGACGAAGAACTTACAAGCACGTTTAATGTACAAACTGAAATGTTGGAAGAATCTTTATTAGGCGATCAAAATGATGTAGAGGTTCCTCCAAAAAGAAAACGAGTGACGAGAAAGAAGAAAGCTACTTGGCGTCCATTAAATCGACGAAAGCGACTAGATCCTGATTTTGATTACGATTACGATTGACGAGTATGGATCATGATTTTATTGCATATTTTATTATTTTATTGTCGATTTATGTACTAACTTGTTTTTGTTAAAATAGGATGTCAAAGAAAATGAAGTCTTTTGCTCGTAGTTTGCTTGGGATGAGGAGTAGCTCGAGGAGCAGCTCGAGGGGTGAGGATTCAGTTTTTCAGGGCACAGGTTCTACCATGAGCAGACGGAGAGCGCTGGCAGAACATTTGCCTCCACAAGATGTAAGTTAGTTGTTAAATTACATTATTTGAGTTACTTAATATTGTATGATGTAAGTTATTTGTTTCATAGGATGCTGAAATTGAGGAACCAGTGGTAGAGGATCATGCAAGAGATGATGTTGAAGATGATGGTGGAGATAATGTGGGAGATGATGCTGGAGACGATGCTGGTGGGGATTCTGGGGCTGGGGATTCTGGGGCTGGTGGAGATTCCGCAGCTGGGTCTGGAACTTCTCGAGTTAGGAGAACGAGGAAGCTGCATTTTGTTGGACCACCTCCAGAGCTTCCACCCGAATCTCGGGTTTTGATAAAGCCTAGTGGAAAGTGAGTGACATATCTTTGCTTAAATGTTATTGAAAGTTATATTTTAATTTCTACATTGTTTTCTGTTTGCAGGACTTGGATCGACGACTCGTTCACAGGCACACGACACTACAGGCAGGTGAACATGGTCCTTGGTAATCTTGTTCGTCTGCACTAGCCTGGTCTTGTGACTTTGCCTACTGGCGAGTCTGTCCCCGCCACCACATGGAAGCATTATCGCTATGGTGTCTGTAGAACGTTTGGCAACACACAGGCACTAGTTTGGGATGCATTCTGGGTATGAATTGTTTATACTATTTTAGTTATTCCATATATGTTTGCTTTTATGATAACACTAATTTTTTTTTTGCAAAAATGGTACAAGTTGCCGGACGATGGATCATATGATATGAACGCTCGTTACGTGTTTGAGTATAACGCGAACGGTGTCGTTGCAGATGCAATGTACTATGCACGAATTCAGGCTATAAAGGCATGGTATAGAGCAAATGCTGATGATCGACCGATGCCAAATACCAAGGCCGAGTGGTCATCAATTTACTTGACGGAGGAGCAATACCTAGAGGTAAACAGGTTGTTGCCTCTCATATCGCACGAAGCCATGTATTTGCTTGCTTTATTTAAAAAATTTCATGTAGGTGTCGGTGCCGTGGATGGCCACCCGATCAGACGGTTATCGGGCATTGTGCAGATGGTGGGCTTCCCCTGAGTTTCATGCCATTTCCGAAAGGAACAGGGGAAACCGTGGGACTGAGTCGTTCCACAACTACGACGGTGATGGTCATGTGCGCTTGGCTAAGTGAATGGTAAATCACAGTTTGTTGTAACTTTGAATCACATAGAAATGTGTCATTATAACTTTTATGTACAGGAAGTCAAATCCGGCCGTACGCCCACGGATGTGGAGGTGTATATGCAAGGGCATAGGGGTTCTGATCCTCAGAATCCTGATGTGTTATGCACTCAGACGGCCACCGACCGTCTAGTGAGTTTTTGGTACTCTATTATGTGTTTGATATTGTTTGCAAGGGCATAGGGGTTATGCACTTATATTTGATATTGTTTGCCTCCAGGCTTCGTATGGGAAGGAGATGGTTCAACGCCATGGGCAGGAGTACGATTGGAGGAGCCAGCCAATCGACCCTCAGGCAGCATATGCTAGCGCAGGAGGACAAGCCCATGGACGGTGAGATTATTTGATTTGGATTTCAAAATTGTCATCATATGCTTGTGATTCAACTGAGCCATGAGTTACTATACTAAGTGCATGGTTCACTCTTGTAGGTTGGGTATTTTTGATTCTACGATTGATTCCAGAGAGCTGAGACGCCGTGGACGACAGTCCACATCGTCGTCTTCACAGTCGTCCCATTCACGATCATCCGCCCATGAGATAGAGCTTGCAATGTTGCGTCAACAGGCAGAGTACCATCAATCAGTCTTAAGGGAACAATTGGAGTACCAGAGGCAACAATCTGAGTACCAGAGACAACAAGCCGAGTACCAGAAGAAGAGGGACAGGTATTATGCAAACCTCCAGGCACAAAATCAAGCTCTTCTCTCGGTAAGTTGAAGTAACATTTTGTAGCTTATTTTGCAAAACACTTTATGTGTATCTTATTTGCTCAACAATGACTTGTATATAATTTATAACAACTAGCCCAACAAGCGGGCGTCCCGATGCCGACATATGGGATGCCGCCTCCGGACTTTGCACTGCCAATGCCAATGTTGGCGCCTCCACCTCCGCCTCCGTCACAATTCCCTATGGTATGTACACATATGCGTGTGTGACATGTTCATAGATGTCTTATGTGTTTAAATGAACAACTGAGTGGTTACTATTTCATGTGCTTGTGTTATAGGGATTTCATACACCACCCGCTTCAGTTGCCGCACCTGGAGATGGGTCTGGTCAAGACGATACATCACATTCGTGGGTGAACAACCTTTTCAACACGCAGAGTCCAGCCGGAGGAGGTGGCGATGGATATGAGTGATAATGATGTAAAACACTTATTGCAACCTTTCATGTGAAAGACTATCCGTCGAACAATGTCAGTTTGGATTTTGGACAACTATGTTGATGTAAACACTTGTTGCAACCATTTGGAACTATATGTCGTTATGTTAAATTTGTGAATGTGAATACTTATGTGAGTATATTTGTGAATGTGTATACTTATGTGAGTATATTTGTGATTGTGAATGTGTATATGTGTATGAAATCTGTTTTGTATTTGCAAATGTCAAATTTTTTAAAATTCAGAATTTTGTGCAATTTCTGGAATATGTTATGTCCGACGGCCTAGTTTAAGCCATCGGACATAAGGATTTTGTAGGAAACGGGTGATGCCTAAGAGGGGGGGGTGAATTAGGACTTCTAAAACTTTGACTAAACTAGGCCACAATTAAATCCCTAGAGCAAAACCTATGCAAATAATCAAAACTAGAATGTGCAAACTAGGTTTTGTCTAAGTGTTGCTATCTCTACCGCAAAGGCTAAGTTTCAATCTACACTAAATAAGTATGACTTGAAACTTAAATGCTTAATATAAATGCGGAATGTAAAGAGCTAAGTAGAGAAGCAAACTCTCGTGGATGACGCCGGTATTTTTACCGAGGTATCCGGAACCACGCAAGGTCCCGACTAATCCTCGTTGGTGCCCCTACGCAAAGGGAAGCCCACGCGAGGGCCAAGCACCACGGTCGAGTAATTCCATAGAGAGTCGCGGGCCTTCTCCACACGCAAGTGGTGCTCCGCTTCCGGCTCCTCTCGGACGCTCCCCGCCGTCTCCACTATCGAGCTTCCGGCCGAAACGCCGCAGGCCTCGTTCCCTCCGGTACACGGTGGCAGCCGTGACACAAACGCGGTTGTCACAGTCTCGCAAGACTCTCGCCCCACTCGGTACAATTACAACGACTCACGCAAGAGCCGAGGGGTTGTGTGGTTTTACAAAACTCACTCAACTAACTAGGGTTCACCTAGAGCAAGCGTTAAAGCGGTCTAACTAACATAAGCACTTCGCAAAGCACCTACGCTAATCACCGAGTGATTCTATTAAGCACTTGGGTGTTTGAGCACTTGGAAATATGCACTATGTGTCTTGGTATGTTGCTTGGGCTCTCACACTTGAGAATGGCCGATTGGGATGGTATTTATAGCCTCCACACCCCAAACTAGCCGTTGGACAGAAAGCAACAGCTTTCTGTCGTCGGGTGCACCGGACAGTCTGGTGCACCACCGGACATCTACTGTGCAGTGTCCGGTGCACGCCACGTCAGCCGACCGTTGGCGCCTGTAGCAGTCGACCGTTGGATCCGACTGTTGCCGTCTGCCCGTGGCACACCGGACAGTCCGGTGCACACCGGACAGTCCGGTGCTACAGCCAGAGAGCGTCTGTCTGTGGCCTCTCTGCGCAGGCTGTCCGGTGCACACCGGACATCAATGTCCGGTGCACCACCAGGCGCTGGCTGACAGCCCTCATCTTGGATTTCTTCGCTGATTTCTTCGGGCTTCTTTTGTTCTTGAGTATTGGACTTCTATGCATCTTTTTATGTCTTCTTTTGAGGTGTTGCATCCTCATTGCCTTGGTCCAATTCTCTTCGCATCCTGTGAACTATAATTATAAACACTAGCAAACATATTAGTCCACAGGTTGTGTTAATCATCAAACACCAACACTCAATTAGCCAAATGACCCGGGGTCCATTTTCCTTACAGATTTGTTATGTCCGACGGCTTAGGAAACCGTCGGAGATAACGGTTTGTTATGTCCGACGGCATAGCTCGAGCCGTCGGACATAACCGAAGTGGGTCCCACAGGCGACGGGTAAAACGGTTGCGCGCCCTTACCTCCGACGGTCGGATGCGGCCGTCGGACATAACGTTATTTCCGATGCCTTACCTCCGATGGCTTAAAACCGTCGGAGACAGGTTAATGTCGTCGGACATAACCTATTTCCGATGGTGTGAATCTTATGCGTCAGAAGTTCTTCCGTTTACTGTAGTGTCAACTTTCTAAATACATCAATGCCGATGCATCTCCAACAAGGTAACTTTAAAATTAAAATGCTATATAATTTAAAATGTTTAGAACACTAAAAACAAAATGAGCTCCAACAATTAAATCCTAAATCATATATTTTAAGAAATAAATTATATTATTAAAAATAAGAAGTTAAGAATGAAGCAGAAAAATAAGTATTTTTTTTGTTAAAAAAGCCACTCTACACTGTGCCTTATATATTTTTTTGTTAAAAATTTATAAAACATGGACTCTTGAGGCTGTTTTTTTATGAGTTAGCCCTTAATGTACTGTCTAAGCCAGTGGCGTTTCTTATCAAACCTTAATATAAAATTCCGGAACCGCATTTCAGCTTATAAAATCTTGTTTCTAGAAACATGTTTTCATGTTCAGATATATTACTAGGAGGTAGCATAAGCTTATAAAATCTTGTTTCTAGAAACATGTTTTCTTGTTCATCACAGATTCTACGCACATTAAACTGCGCATCAGGCTAGCAAGAATTGAAGATAAACACTACTAGCAAAAATGAGTATCTCATAAAAAATAATGAAAGATGTAAGACTAAGAGTTAAATGCGTCAGTGGTCCATAAACTTGTCAAGAGATATCATTTAGGTTCACGAATTTCAAAATTCTAGATCCTTAATCTTGTTAAATGATGTACATCTCTAAACTTGTAAAGATGATGCATCATAGGTTCATTTCAAACCATATCGACCACTGCAGTGTGCCACTTAACAAGTTCAAAAATCTAAAATATGCATTTTCAAAATTCGTAGACTTAAGCGGCATCCCTCTGCTTATGCATTTAACTCAAGATGTAATGTAGCAAAAATTTAAAACTTAGAAACACCAAACATTGGACACATTAAACTTCATGCCATCTTAAGTTAGAGACTGCTGCTGCTAGCCTTACTTCTAAACAAAAAGATACATAGGTCTCCACGAGGTTGATATCTAAGCTCTGATACTGGCATGTAAATTAAATTCCACAGAGCTGAAAATGGCTACAAGCAGTAAAGACTTCTGCAGATAGATACAGAATAACTCAGGCCAAGCTATAGCCATGGAACCTAAGGTGACCTGATCATTAAAATTTTGTTTGGCCATGCTTTAGCCCAAAAGCTCGGCAAATTTCAAAAATAAAAAACCGTATGTCCAAAAAAGAACACGATCCGACCACTAAAGATCCTAGCAAGTAATATAATCACAGAAATGTAAGAGAACTACCCAATGCAGAAGAGAAGCTTAAAGATATACTATACCAACTTACCTACCAACGAAAACTTGAACTATAGTACTCAAGTACTCAACCAGTTTAAACAAATAACCTAATTCCTGTTGCATTTCCCTCCAGTGAATAACAATGGAAAAGCCAAACAATCTGATGATTGCTTAGTTTTGTCACAACACGATGTTTATTTAAAATCAGGAAGGAACCAAATCATTAACATTTCAGCTAAAACAGAGCCTCTTCATTAAGCATATAAAATTAATAACCATCTTAGAACCGAATTAATTTTAAGTTCTCAAACACTGCATCATGGATCCATTTGTCACACTGCTGGAAATCTGCTTCGCTTCGTAAGTCATAACCAGATTTCAACACCTGAACACATGTTGTAAAATGTTTTTGGAAAAGACACCTGCACATCTAGCCATGCCAGTAGCAATAATAGAATACCTTTCAACCATTCTTGACACAACCACATCACTAAGAAATAGTCCTAGCTCCAGGATAACTTCTTTATTCTAACACACAGAACCAAAGCAACCAAATACCATAAAAAAGGTTAAGCGCAACCAAATGCCACAAAGTTAAGCACAACCAACCTGCACACACTCTTTCTGAAGAAATGCTACATGGCAACTAGCACTTGACAAGAAAATACAACATGACCTAAAAGCAAAGCTCAGTAAACATTTCATGGTAAGCAAGAAGGCAACAAACAATAATATTTTCTTTGCCGCTGACTAGTGGAGGTAGAGACTGGAGAGTAATGAAGATACACTCAAGGATTTAGTTGCTTGAATCTGTTCTTAAGTGTGATTTGTAAGACCTTGGATATGTAATATGAGTACTTCATACAAAAATGACTTGGAATATAAGCCATACACAAAATTCACAGTTATCGCCTTGTCAAAAAGGTGCTGGCAAATGTCCTCCACCAGAGAAAACCTCCACATAATGCTTAGTTCCACGCATATTTAACTAACACATCGAACCTCACGTCCTAAATTAGAGACTGTTATGGATACAGTACAATTTGCAAAGTGAAGGATACAAAGACTTCAGTCGGGTCAATATCTGAAGCTCGAGAGTCGAGATAGGCATGACAATTAAGTGGATGAAACTAAACATGGCTACAAACTACTCCTACAAATGTCTGCAGATTGGCACATAGACATACAAGCAATAAATCAGGCCTAACTGCAGCACTACAACCTACAAAGTGGCAAACATAGCAAGCCTTTCTCATTACCTGATCGTTACAAACTTATTTGTGCCATGCTTAGCCCAAAATGTCTTCAAGTCAATTGGATTAACAAGGTTGTACCCTTCACCAGCAAGCTTCTCAAGCACCTTTTTGAATGCGCCTTGGCTCATCTTCCTTCCAGCAATACGTGCGCCACGGCGCTTTGTGCTCATTGGCAGTGGATACGTTGAAATAGCAGTCGTGCAGCATGCAGACTGCCAGCCACCTGCACCCCACCGATAGCATTGCTGGGGAGTTCCAGTGCATGAGCACACTGGTGTTGGTAAGTTGGCAAGGTCCAACTCAATACCGTTAATCACCATCCCCACAGCCTTCTTAGGGCCCCTCCTACGGGGTGCATGCCCATTAAGTGCCCCACCCTCTGGCAGAACAGCAACCTTCTTAGGCTTCTTAGGCTTTGGTGACTTAGGCTGCCGACTCTGCTGCTGGCCTCGCTGCCTCTTTTTCACAGGTGGCCCGGTACTAACCACAGAGTGATCCTCAATTGGCGGAGGTGGCGCTTCGTCTCCCTTGCATGGAGGAGGCTCCTGAAGCTGTGACTCAAGCTGTGGTTGCATCATCTGGAGAGTATGTTGTGCATCTGATATTGACCCATAGCCAGTAGGATGGTGATGCACGATATGCCCACCATGCACAGGATGGCTACCATGGCCTGGATGCCCAACATGCCCAGCTGGTACGGTAGGGCGAGAATGAAGGACCTTCTGGTCATGGGGATGTTGGTGGTGGTGCGATGGGTGCAGCCAAGCTTCATTGCGTGAGAAGTCCATGTGGATAGAGTGCTGCTCGGTGGGCATGCCACCAGAGGCTCCTCCACCGCAAGTGGAATCACGATAATGTTGCGACTGCTGTGCATGGAGCTGGTGCGATGCATTGTGATGCCCATGCTGCTGCAAGAAACCAGCTCTCGGGAGCAGTGGCTTCGTGTCCCGGTCAGGTGGCATGGACGACATGAGCTGCAGGCCTAGGTTGCCCTTCATGGTGTCGTAGAAGCCCCAATTCCGAATGCCCAGGCTGCCATCGTCGTCGTCCATCTGCGGCTACGGAAAAAGCAAATCCACCTCCAGAGACCACAATTTGGAGGAGAAAACCGGACCTTGTCGCAGTTCTGATCAGCCCATCTCCGCAATCGCCCCCCCCAATCGGAAGTCCCTACACACCCATTCTGTCACTCAGATAGAGCATCAAGGTTCCGACAGAAGCAGACCGAAAAAATGCAAAATTCCAGGGCACCGTAACCAAACCCTAGATTCCAAATCGAATCCAAACCGGTGGGCGTAATATATGCCTACAGTGAAGCAGCCAGATCCAGATAAAAATGCAAGGGAAGCGGCGGTCGAACCTGGCGATGCTCGTCGCCGGCGAAGACAAGGGCGCCGCCGCAATCCCAGCCGTCGACGAAGGGGTAGAAGGGGGCTGGGTACGGGAGGCCAACGGATCCCTCTGCTACTTCGGCGTGTCGTCGTTCTTGAATCTTGACCTCTCCTATCCAACGCCCGGGCACCGCCCAGCGCCTCCTCCCTCAGATTCCTATAGCAAGCTGCTCACACGCAGCACGCAGGGCCCAGTGCACACCCCCCTCTGTAGGTTCAGGTGCCCACAAGCACGGCCCAGTAGAGCCCTACACTTGTCCATCTTCAGGCCCAACAATAACAAAATGGCCTTCGGTCCGCCAAGATATTTTCTTGTCCTTTCCATGCTACCTTTTTTTTTTGAAACATATTTGGTTCAACTATATATATTGGTGCAACTGTATAATCAAAAGATAAATAATAAAGGTAGATTAATATAATACACATGTGTTGTGACGGCCTCTCCAACTTTCATGTCCCCTTCTCCCTCATGGCCCCATGCATCCTCACCCTAGCCAAGCCAAGGGCACGTCCATGAAGGCGCTCACCAAGAATACGTTCAACAATCTCTCCTCCCGTATCCACACTGGCTTTGAACACGACGTTATCCATGCCCTGCTCACCGACATCGGTCTCTCCTCTACCAACACGTCGATGTCGTCGTCACCGACCCACTTCTCTAGTCTCATATGGACATATTTGAGTCATGCATCATCGCCCTCATAACCGCATGGCGTGATGTCGCGTCCGAGATCCAGTTCGACGTATCCTAGTATGGCCACGGCGACAGAGGCACACATCCACTGCAACTCTAGTAAATCCAAGGAAATAACGAGTTGTGGGGAGGACGTCTCGGGCACGACGAGAGAGGTGCATGCCTGCTAGCTCGAGGCCAAGTTATAGTGTGTTGTTTTTCTCTGACGAGACAAGTCTTAGGGGGTGTTTGGTTTCTAGAGACTAATTTTTAGTCCCTCCACTTAATTCCATTTTAGTCCCTAAATTACTAAATATAGAAACTAAAACTCTATTTTAGTTTCCCTATTTAACAATTTATGAACTAAAATGGAATTAAGTGGAGGGACTAAAGTTTAGTCCCTATAAACCAAACACCCCCTTATCTTGTAATACCCAAAGTATGTATATAATGAGAATATAGTTGATTTCCTTGTATGGTTTGCCCCCATTTATTTGAGCATTAGAATAGCCATGAATGAATAATTACACAAATGACACATAAGAAACATGTGCATCCTGTTGGAGTTTATTTGTGTGTGCATTTGATAATAATAAAGAAGATATTAATAGAAATTCAATAATGTCCAAATTTGAATTTAAAACCTAAATTTGGAAATTAAAATGTGGAGAAAAGAAGAAAAGAAATACTATAAAATACAAAACAAAATTTATAAAAATATAAAATCTATCCATATTTGCAAGATTAAAATCTACCTTTAATTTGAGTACAAAATTCACATTCATAGTTGAAGTTCAAATTGGGAATTGAAAATAAAAGGAAAAAGAAAACCAGAAAAAAGGAAAAAGCCTATTATGCCGCGTGGGCCAATATTGCGCGTGTTGGCCCAGCAATCCGTGCGGCCCAATCCCCCTTCCACCGCGCGCGCAGCCGACTGACGTGTGGGACCCGTTGTCATCCGGTCAGCCACGATCCCTGTTCATCTCCTCACATGCGCCGATATCCTCACGCGGTAGTTGCAATCTTCCGACGCGCTCGCCCAGCTGGCCGAGGCTTCACCTCAAATAGCTAGCGCCGGGGTCTCCGCCACTCCTCCGTGCCTCTAACTACTCAGTACCCGTGAGCTTTGGCTGTGAGATCGGAAGTCGTTCACAGAGGGTGTGCGCCGTCGTCGTGCGCAGTTAGCAGAGAGAGTTGGAGAGCTCACCGCCCCCCACCATCGCCAGGCCTTGTGGAATCACCATCGGGTTCGCCAGGGCACCACCGGCAAGCGAAGGCAATTGGAGGGACGGGTGGAATTCTACGTTGACCTCACCCGCCGCCATGTAATTCCGTCGCTGCCGGGGCATCACTTCGGTCGCCCCGATTCAAGGTATGGAAGAGAACCTCACCAATTCGCCTAATTAACCTGTAAGTAAAAACACCTTCTCGCGTTAAGCCGCCACCACGGAAATGCCGGTAATCGTTGCCAGAATTTGGGAAGCCCCCATCGGGCCCCACTCTTCCGTAGACCATAGTTTTCACTGACCCTACACATGAATTGATTCGTTGGATCGATTCGCCGTGACTCGAGCTCGGTGTGGGAAGTTTTAATCGGGCTATAGTTATCCAGTTGGTTTGGGCGGTCGTCGCAAGCGGTGTTCGCCGTCGTGGGCTCGCTGCGCCGTCACCCACGTCCGGCCAGATGGTGTGGCTTGTCCTAGACCATTGATTCCGTAACTTGTGGTCAGGATTAGACGATGAGGATACCGATTTGGTGGGAGTATGGCCCGTCCGATCAGGATCGGATGGGGGAAAGTGGAGTTGTGTGCCATTAATCCGTAGCCATTCACTTTAAATCCGATGGCCAGAGCGGATCTCG
The DNA here is from genome assembly GCF_902167145.1 of Zea mays. Lineage (NCBI taxonomy): Eukaryota > Viridiplantae > Streptophyta > Magnoliopsida > Poales > Poaceae > Zea > Zea mays. Next base: position 196,763,144 of record NC_050096.1, read on the forward strand.
TATCCTTGGGTGCTTAGATCTAATCCTGACCGCTGGCGCGATCGGACGGCCCAGGGCAGCCGATACCCTTTCGCTGAGCAAATTTTATATAAGAGACCTTGGCAAATCTAATATTAACCCGCAGTCCAATAGCAGTGTAGAATGGGTCTAGGGCACTTATGCGCAGTTGCCCCTGGATTCTTTAGATATCTTGTGCGCAGTACTGGAAGCTGGTAAAAAGAATAAAGGAATTAAAGGAAATGATTTTCAGTTTTAAAATAATTCCAGGACTTGTTTAATTCATATAAAATTTATTATTACTCCTTTTTAGTCTATTCCAGTTCCTATAATTTCGTAATAATATTGTTCATCACATAGTGTCTCTGTTTTAACATGAGAAGATTATTAAAATTAATCTCTTAATTAATCTTGTACCAAACACATGAAACCTTTGGAAATTCATAACTTAAAATCCATAACTCCGAATTTAATGATTATTTTTCCTATGATCTCATTTTAATATGTAGATTATTAATATGTATTTTTATACATGTTTGGTGTGATATTAATTTCTCTTTTGCACTATGCTTGTTTGTATTACAGCGAGTAGAAGAGCTAGTGGCTGAGGATCCCAATGTTCAGCAGGCAGAAGTTGCTGAGCAGGAGCTCATTGAAGGCAAGTTATGCCCTTGACCACTTTTATTACCCAATAATGTTCTTTATAATCATTTATTCATGCATATGTTTAATTTTGATGGGACCCAATAGGTCACCCTAGTCTGGTTATCCTTTTACCTTGTTCACCCCTGAATCATTTGGGTAGTTTTGCTATTGCTCTATATGGTTTTGGGTTTAACATTACATTATGTTCATGTTCCAATTATACTATTATTTTATTCATTGTTCATGTCAAGATCATTATTTTTAATTGGAACATGGAGTTTAACTTAAGAAACACGTGCCACCACAAGGATGGAATGGGACACCCTTGGCTGACTAACTAGGAAAGCTAGTGAAGGACTATCATACCCGATAGGGGCAAGGGCAGTAGGGGAGTAGGCGTGTAGGGAGGTTCCCAGGTTGATTTTGCTGCGATGGCGGTCAAACGGGGGATTCTTGTATTGCTCTTCCTAGAAACTGTAGCGGGTTTTCTGAAGCTAGTGGAACTTTATAAAGGCCTCATAGTGTTACCCTACCTCGCTTCCTTGGTAGAGGTGTTTGGGAGTCACGATCCCTTGGTAGATGGGTAACATGACTTGTGGGTACAGGGTACAACCTCTGTAGAGTGTAAAACTGGTATACTAGTCGTGCTCGCGGTCATGAGCAGCTCAGGGCTCGCATGATTAAATTATGGAACTAAATTCAATTTGTCATTTGCATTGCATGGGATTTATTAATAATTTTGTTCTATTATTATTATGGTTTGGTATTTACTTACATCTAGTAATTGCTAATAAAATTTAACCAACTTATTAAAGCAATGCTCAGCTTTAACCCCTATTGTTGACCAGCCTTACAAATCACATGAACTCCCACCTTTGGTGAGTTCATGCACATTATTCCCCATGACTTGTCGAGCTATGATCTTTTGTGAGCTCACACTTGCGATATATAACCCCCCACAGGAGAAGAACATGTGGCCCAGGAGGAGCCACAAAACGAGGAGTTCGACTTGATCTAGGTGGCGTCTCTCAGCCATCTTTATGGTGCCTTGGATGGACTCTTAGTTCATTTTATATTTATCATTTATTTTTGTAAGACTTCCGCTATGTAATAATTACTTTCATGATATTGTGATATTTATCTCAATACACTCTGTTATTATATGTGTTGTTCTTCCTTATCGTACATATGAGACGCACCCGGCTTTATCCCTTAAATCTAGGTGTAACAAAAGTGATATCAGAGGAAATGTTGGCTGTAGGACGAAACCTAGATAGAAATGGAGAAAACCCTTACCTACTTATCTTACTCCGATTCTTTCTATACTTATCTTGATCATGTCTCACCTTTTGTTGTTCTACTCTGATTAATCTTATCTTTGCTACTCTAAGACAAGATGGATTTCACACCTTGGAATCCTACATTTATGACCCCTTTTTAAGAGATAGGAGACCTGAGACAAAAAATAAAATTATTTTCTTTATTTAAAATGATTGGTTGATTGTTCTGATGATAAATGCCTGAATTTCTTCTTTGATTGATTGAAATAGTATAGCCAGACATCTTAGCATGTACCACCATAAGATAATGTATTAGCTTTAGTAGGTGACACACTAATGTACTTAGCTAATAAAACCCCCACGATAAAATGTCTCGTAATTACTCTTCTTGCCTACAATTCTTTCTTACCATGTGTTTCTAACTCAGATGGTCAATACTAGGAAGGGAGGCGGAATTGATCTACCTGCCAACTCGTTCAACCAAAGGGTGCTTAGACAACAGCAAGCCGAGATGAATCCTCCGAATCCTCCACCAGCCGAAACTAATCCAGTAGTTGCAGCCCAGATGCAGATGATGTAATAGATGGTCGATACTACTGCAGATATGCATGCATATGCGGCAGGAACACCAATAGATGCGCCAGGAAAGGCAAGATATGCGAGAGAAGATGCGCCAGGAGCGAATGGTGCGACAGCAGCAAGCGTCGTTGTCTCCACCACCACCACCAGTTCCACCCTGGGACAAGCACCAGGAGTTCATGAGCCACAAGCCACCGACGTTCGCCAGCTCTCCAAATCCTCTGCATGCTGATGATTGGCTGAAGTCAGTGGAGAACATGCTGATTATTGCATAGTGCTCTGACCGGGAGAATGTTCTCTATGCTTTTGGTCGACTTACTGGTCCTGATGGTGGGATTGTTACACCGCTGCACATGATGCTGTTGATACTATTACCTGGGCAGAGTTCGCTACACAGTTCAAGAACTATCACATACCTGCTGGACTGATGAAGATAAAGAAGAAAGAGTTTCTGTCATTGAAGTAAGGGAGCATGTCAGTCAGCGAGTACCGCGACAGATTCATTCAGCTCTCAAGATATGCACCGGATGAAGTGGCTAGAGATGAGAGGAAGCAGGAACACTTCATTGAGGGACTTAATGGACCACTACTGTATTGTAAGGAAAATGGACCCCGGGCCATTTGACTAAATAGATTTTGGTGTTTGATGATCAACGCAACCTATGAACTAATATGTTTGCTAGTGTTTGTGTGTGTAGTTCACAGGATGCTAAGGTACCTTGGACCAAGACATTGAGGAAAGCAACACCTCAAAAGAAGACATTATGAAGATCAAGAGGAGTCCAAGAGAAGAAAGAAGTGTTACCTGCGGACTGTCTATGCGTGGAGCACCGGACCGTCCGGTGGCACATCGAACTGTCTGGTGCCACACGCTGGACTGTCCGGTGCACCAGGGAACCGCATCCCAATGGCTAGTTCTAGGTGGCACTATGCAGAGAAGACCACTGGTCTGTTCGGTGTGGAGTCCGGACTGTCCGGTGTGAAAAGTCTGCAGCGCCAACGGTCACCTGCCATGGCAGGGCAACAGCTAGGCGCACCGAACACTGAACAGTGCGTTGTCCGGTGCACCACCGGACTGTCCGGTGTGCCGCAGAGAGCAGCAGCTTTTCTCCAACGGCTACAATTATGTTGGGGGCTATAAATACACCCCAACCATCCATTCTCATGTGTGAGAGCCCAAGCAACATACCAAGGCATATATTGCACATTTCCAAGAGCTCAAACACCGAAGTGCTTAATAGAATCACTCGATGATTAGCATAGGTGCTTTGCGAAGTGCGTAGGTTAGTTAGACCGCTTTAGCACTTGCTCTAGGTGAACCCTAGTTAGTTGAGTGAGTTTTGTAAAACCACACAACCCCTCGGCTCTTGCGCGAGCCGTTGTAATTGTACCGAGTGGGGCGAGAGTCTTGCGAGACCGTGACAACCGCATTTGTGACATGGCCACCACCGTGTACCGGAGGGAACGAGGCCCGTAGCTTTTCGACCGGAAGCTCGATAGTGGAGACGGTGGGGAGCGTCCGAGAGGAGCCAGAAGCGGAGCACCACTTGCGCGTGGAGAAGGCCCGCGACTCTCTACGGAGTTACTCGACTGAGGTGCTTGGCCCTCGTGTGGGCTTCCCTTTGCGTAGGGGCACCAACGAGGATTAGTCGGTACCTTGCGTGGTTCCGGATACCTCGGTAAAAATACTGGCGTCATCCACGGGAGTTTGCATTCTCTACCTTGCTTTTTAAGCTTCCGCATTTATATTAAGTATTTAAGTTTCAATCTTGTCTTCATATTTATATAGTGTAGATTGAAACTTAGCCATTGCGGTAGAGATAGCAACACTTAGACAAAACCTAGTTTGCTCACTCTAGTTTGATTATCTGTATAGGTTTTGCTCTAGGGATTTATTTGTGGCCTAGTTTAGTAAAAGTTTTAGAAGTCCTAATTCACCCCCTCTTAGGCGTCACCCATTTCGTACAAGTGGTATCAGAGTCTGGTTTGGCTCATTCAAAACGTTTTAGCTTCACCGCTAAAAGAGCCGATGCTTTTTAGAGGAAGGGATGGATACCCATAGGCCACCACACTTCGACGACACTAACTTCCCATATTATAGTGCTAGAATGGCTTGTTACCTAGAGGCCGTTGATCTAGGTGTTTGGAGAGTCACTCGTGATGGGATGAAACCCCCCAAAAATCCCGAGAAACCCACCACGAGTGAGGAAAAAGAAATTCATTTAAATGCTAGAGCAAAAAATTGCTTGTATGAATCTCTTAGCATGGATATTTTTAATCAAGTATTTACATTGAAAAATGCTAATGAGATCTGGCTAAAATTGCATTAGCTCCATGACAGCACATCTAATGTCCGTGAGCAAAAACATTGCCTAGTCTTAAATGAGTATAATTGTTTTGCTATGAAAGATGATGAGCTCATTAGAGATATGTATTCTCGTTTGAATCTAATCATCAATGATCTTAATTCTATTGGCATTAATAAGCTAGGTGATGCGGACATTGTGAGGAAGATTATCTCTCTGCTACCACAATGAAGATATGGGAGCATATCACCATTCTTCACAACATGGAGGACTTGGGTACAATGACCCCGACCATCGTGATTAGGAAAATCGCGGCATTTGAGATGTCGCGAAAAATGTGTTGGGGAGAGGAGCCAACTTCCTCAAGGCCATATGCTTTCGCATGTGATGAAAGGAAGGGTAAAAAGAAGGCTCCCACTTCAAGTTCCTCAAGTGAAGAAGAGGAGGAAGAAGAAAGTGATGATGAAGGAGATAATCAACCATCAACATCATCCTCTAAGGACGAAGAAACAATCCGACGCGTCAGAAAGATAATGAGGACAATACATAAGATTAATCTAATGGGTGTGCCCCTGCAGGTAGAAAATATTCTCTTTAACATTAACAGGAAAAAGCAAAGAAAGAGAGGATGCTTCACATTTGGGGAGAAGGGCCACTTCAAGGACAACTGTCCAACTATGGCCGAACCCAAAAAGGGGAGGAGCAAAGGCAAGGCGCTAACCAGTGTCAAGACTTGGGACGATTCTTCAAGCGAAGATGAACCTCCAAGGATGCACAACCACCGATCCTCATCACGCTCATCATAGTCATCACACAAGTGCCTTATGGTAAGAGGTAAAATGAGTATCCCATCCTTTAGTGACGAAAGTAGTAGTGATCATGAAGGTGAGGGAAAGCCCTCCGTAGATGATCTTGTGGAAGCTGTTAAATTCTTCTAGGATGTTTGCACTAAATAAAAAGCTCAACTTAAAACTTTTAAAAATAAGTTGATTAGCTCTCAAAATGATTATAAAGGTTTGCTAGAAAAATTCGAAACTTTTGCAAACTTAAATAGTGAGCTATCAACTAAAATTGAGCTATTAGAGTCTAGTGCTCCATCCACTGCTACTGATGATAGCCTCATTAAAAAGAATGAAAAACTTAAGGCTAAGTTAGCTAGCTCCCAAGATACTATTGAAAATTTGCTAGGGAAAATGGAAATTCTTAGCATACATAATAATGAGCTAACTACTAAGCTAGAAAACATTGGTAGCACCCCAGGGGCATCTTTAATTGAAATTCCTGAAATTATTAAGAAAGATGCTTCTACTTCCTACTTTGATTTAATTGATGATTCTAACCCCTGTAACCAAGTTCATATTGAGAATATTGTTGTAGAAACATGTTCGGATAAGGTTGTAAAGGAAAATGAGCAATTAAAGCAACAAGTGGCCTACCTTGGAAAAGCCTTGTATGACAAGAAAGGCAAAGCCAAACAAATTCAACCTCCACAGGATAACACCACCGCGGGAGTGAATAAGCCTGTGGAGGGCGAAACCGTGATTTGTAGGTTAGGCCACAAGGAAGGCCATAAGTCTTTCCAATGCAAGGTGATGACCGGGGATAAGCAAAGGCAAAAGCTAAAGCAAAAGCCAACAAGTAAAATCTCCAACACCTACATCAAAAAGGTGGACAAAAAAGGCTGCTACACCATATTTGATCAAGAAGAAAATAATGGAAAGGTGATAGCAATCAAGGCCAACAAGCAAGCCAACAAAGGAAAGGAGGCCAAACGCATCTGGGTGCCAAAATAAATAATTTCAACCATGAAAAGCACCAAGAAGGTTTGGATCCCGAAAGGGAAGTGAGTAGTCCGAAGGACTTACGGGGAATTTGGAGACTTGGCAAAGTTAGGATGTATATCATGGGATACATCATATTGGATCAAGTTTATTGCCAAATGGGTTGTAAATATTTTGGACCCAAATTTCCCCACCCATGACTAAGGTAACTAGATTTATTGTATTCCTTATTTTTAGATATGCGTATCTATTTTCTTGTATCTAGTTTTACCTCTCATGCCTAGTATTACATTTGGTATTTACTTTTGTTTAAATGCATGCATACTAGGTAAATCACATGGTAGGATTGCTTGTTTTCAATTCATATTTATGAGCAAACCTACATAGTTTAAACTGTTTAGTTAAGCATGGCACATAGCTTATTGAACATGCCTAAGTAAATGACATTAATGCTTTAAAAATCTTACATCCTACATTTGGTATCATTTAACTTATATGTGCCAAAGCTCGGATTATAGATAATTTGCCCCTCTTGATATCAAATCAAAGTGCATGTCTCCTACAAGTATTCAAAACTTGTATGCACAAATTCAGGGGGAGGTTACTCTATAATCTAAGACTTCGAGACTAATACATGTTTTCAAGTCTATTTCATGTAGTAGTCTCGGTGTAAGGAAAATGAAGTCCCCAGAGAAAGGCAACAAGCTTCCACTGCAAATCTACAAGAACTCTTACGTCTTACAAGTCCACCATTTGACTTCAAATGGTCTGCCATTGGTTTCAATTGGTAACCGTGAGACTACATTTAATATCATTAACATGTCTTCTCCATTATTTGATTAGACTATATTTCATATCTTATACTTTCATGTTGCTATACATGCATAAGTGGTTAAATCATATTTTGTTACCTATGCATAAGGAAGTTAGTCTAATCAAATCATGTCTTGCACCTCTATTTTCACATGCTTTTTCCTAAGTATAAGATCTATGTCAGGGGGAGTATTTCTTCGTCTCTAAAAAAGGAGGAGAAAAATTCTTTCTAAGGGAAAACACTTGCTTAGGGGGAGTAATCCTTTATGAGTGCTAGTCTCATTTGCATCCTACATGTTTAATGTCTTCCTTTTCGGTGGTTGATGCCAAAGGGGGAGAAGTTGTAGGGACCAAAGCAATGAAAATGTTATCAAACACCAAGGGGACAAACAGGTGTTTGATAAAATTTTATTTCTTCAAATGGTTAATCAAGTGGTTTTGGTTCTTTGGTATAAATAGGAAGTAAGTGAATTATGGAGTTAGAGGGAGGCTTAAGTCCATAATATCACACTGAGGGGACAAACATGCATCCTATCAAGTAGATTGCATATTTTCACTCAAGTGTTTGTTATATTTGCTTGCTTTGGTTGTGTTGTCATCAATCACCAAAAAGGGGGAGATTGTAAGGAAAATGGACCATGGGCCATTTGACTAAATAGATTTTGGTGTTTGATGATCAACGCAACCTATGAACTAATATGTTTGCTAGTGTTTGTTTGTGTAGTTCATAGGATGCTAAGGTACCTTGGACCAAGACATTGAGGAAAGCAACACCTCAAAAGAAGACATTATGAAGATCAAGAGGAGTCCAAGAGAAGAAAGAAGTGTTGCTTGCGGACTGTCTATGCGTGGAGCACCGGACTGTCCGATGCCACACGCTGGACTGTCCGGTGCACCAAGGAACTGTAGCCTAACGGCTAGTTCTAGGTGGCACTGTGCAGAGAAGACCACCAGACCGTCCGGTGGCACACCGGACTGTCCGGTGTGAAAAGCCTGCAGCGCCAACGGTCACCTACCGTAGCAGGGCAACGACTAGGCGCACCGAACACTAAACAGTGCGCTGTTTGGTGCACCACCGGACTGTCCGGTGTGCCGCAGAGAGCAGCAGCTTTTCCCCAACGGCTACAATTGTGTTGGGGGCTATAAATACACCCCCAACTGGGCATTATCATGTGTGAGAGCCCAAGCAACATACAAAGGCATATATTGCACATTTCCAAGAGCTCAAACACCCAAGTGTTTAATAGAATCACTCATTGATTAGCGTAGGTGCTTTGCGAAGTGCTTAGGTTAGTTAGACCGCTTTAGCGCTTGCTCTAGGTGAACCCTAGTTAGTTGAGTGAGTTTTGTAAAACCACACAACTCCTCGGCTCTTGCGCGAGCCGTTGTAATTGTACCAAGTGGGGCGAGAGTCTTGTGAGACCGTGACAACCGTGTTTGTGTCACGGCCACCACCGTGTACCGGAGGGAACAAGGCCGGGGAGACGTCTGAGAGGAGCCAGAAGCGGAGCACCACTTGCATGTGGAGAAGGCCCGTGACTCTCTACGGAGTTACTCGACCGAGGTGCTTGGCCCTCGCGTGGGCTTCCCTTTGCGTAGGGGCACCGACGAGGATTATTCGGGACCTTGTGTGGTTCCAGATACCTCGGTAAAAATACCAGCATCATCCATGAGAGTTTGCATTCTCTACCTTGCTTTTTAAGCTTCCGCATTTATATTAAGTATTTAAGTTTCAATCTTGTCTTCATACTTATATAGTGTAGATTGAAACTTAGCCATTGCGGTAGAGATAGCAACACTTAGACAAAACCTAGTTTGCTCACTCTAGTTATCTGTATATGTTTTGCTCTAGGGATTTATTTGTGGCACAATTTAGTAAAAGTTTTAGAAGTCCTAATTCACCCCCCTCTTAGGCATCACCCGTTTCCTACAAGTATGCTCAAGTGGCTCAACCTTTCCGTCATTCCAGAGGCTGCTTGACAAGGCCCTAGCCATTGAACATAAGCGTGTTCAGCTGGGGGACATGAAGAGGAAGGCGAACACCCAGGGTCAGGGGAGCAGCAGAGTGCGTCCTCGCTATGTTCCACTCCAGGGTACACCGGCTCGCACTGGAGGAGGCCAGCGCCCAACACAGTACACACCACAGGGGACTCCACCAACTCATCAGGCTGCCCCCACTAGCACCCCAGCGAAATTTTCAAGACAGAGTGCAGGCACCACATACTACAAGTGTGGGAAGACTGGGCATTATGCTAATGTTTGTCCGCAGAGGGTTTCTACTACCCCCGTTCAGAACAAGTAGCAGACTCCAGGATCTGGCAAGGGATTCACTATTGCCAGGGTTAATCAAGTCAGTGTTGATGCTACCGCTGAAGGAGCTGACATTGCTATTGGTATGTTTTATATTAATGCAATTCCTACAGCAATATTATTTGATTCTGGTGCTACACATTCATTTATGTCTGCTCGATATGCCAACACAAATGAGTTACCACTGCAAAATATGAAAACACCAATGGTAGTAATTACACCTAAAGGGCCTGTTGAGGCAAACTATATGACACACATATTAACTTTGACAATTACGGGAAGAGAATTATGGGCTACCCCTATAGTATTAGAGGAAAGCAGTATATATCTAATCCTTGGTATGTCATGGTTAAGAAAGGCAAATGCCATTATACATTGTGCTAGGGGTACTGTAGAACTCACCAGCTCTAAAGGAGAAAGATTTGAAGTTGAAATTACAGTAACTGCCTCTATCAGACCTGCTGTATTTTTAGTAGATGGGAAGTTTGTAGGCAACAGCATCCGTGTGGTTAGAGATTTCCCCGATGTCTTTCTAAAGGAGTTACCCAAGATGCCACCAGATAGGGAAGTTAAGTTTATCATTGATATCTTACCTGGGACTGCTCCTATTTCTAAACAGCCATACAAGATGTCTGTAGAGGAACTAAAAGAACTCAAGAAGCAGTTAACAGAATTACAGGAGGCTGGGTACATTCGTCCGAGTTCCTCACCTTGGGAAGCGCCGGTTCTATTTGTAGAGAAGAAAGATGGATCACAAAGGATGTGCGTGGATTATAGATCCCTTAATGATGTACCCCGCATTGAAGATTTATTTGATCAAATGAGAGGTGCTAGGGTATTCTCGAAGATTGATCTCTGATCAGGTTATCACCAAATGAAGATTAGGCCATCTGATATTCCCAAGATGACTTTCTCGACCCGATATGGTTTATATGAATTCACAGTTATGTCATTTGGACTAACTAATGCACCAACCTATTTTATGAATATGATGAATAAGGTGTTCATGGAGTATCTTGACAGACTTGTCGTGGTATTCATCAATGATATTCTAATTTATTCCAGGAGTGATAGTGATCATGAGGAACATCTGCAGATGGTGCTACAAAAGCTATGGGATAATTGACTCTACGCCAAGTACAGCAAATGCGAGTTCTGGATTGACGAAGTGTCATTCCTTGGACATATCATCTCTAATGGTGGAATCTCAGTGGATCTCGCTAAAGTCAAGGAGATAGTGGAGTGGAGCATACCCAGTACAGTTACTGAGGTCCGGAGTTTCTTAGGACTTGTAGGCTATTATCGACGATTTATTGAAGGGTTCTCTAAGATTGCTAAGCCAATGATCTCACTGCTAGAGAAGGGAAAAGAGCTTAATTGGGACTGGAAATGCCAAGATAGTTTTAATCAACTAAAGTTGAGATTGATGTCACCCGCAGTGTTGATTATGCCGGATCTGCAAAAGGGATCTAATATCTATTATGATGCGTTCGGCCAAGGCTTGGGATGTGTTCTTATGCAAGAAGGACACGTGATTGCCTATGCGTCTCGTCAGTTGCGGAAACATGAGTTGAACTATCCCACTCATGACTTAGAACTGGCAGCCGTAGTGCACGCGCTCAAGATATGGAGACACTATATTATGGGAACCAAGTGCCAAGTGTACACCAATCACAAGAGTTTGAAGTACATATTCACTCAGAAGGATCTCAACCTTAGGCAACACCGTTGGTTGGAGCTTATTAAGGACTATGACTTGGAGATTCACTATCATCCGGGCAAGGCGAATTTGGTTGCAGATGCCTTGAGTCGAAAGGAGCATGTCCATGCAGCTATTATTACCCATCTACCCGATGAGCTTGTTGAGGATTTCAGGTGACTCAACCTGGGAATAGTTGCACATACCAAAGGAGTCACCATTGAAGTGAAAACAACCTTAGAGCAAGAAATCCGCAAGGGTTAGATTGGTGATGCTAAAATCCAAGAAATCAAATATCTGATCACTAAAGGTAGAGGTCCAGAATTCACGGAGGATGAGCAAGGCACAGTATGGTTCAAGAACCGGATATGTGTTCATGAGAATGACAACCTTTGTGAGACCATATTGAAGGAAGCCCATGACTCTGATTACTCTATTCATCCTGCTAGCACTAAGATGTATTAGGATTTGAAGCAGAAGTACTGGTGGTATGGGCTGAAAAGAGATGTGGCTGCACACGTGGCAATATGTGATGCGTGTCAAAGATACCCGAATGGAAGTGAGAAGAAATTGGTATGGACTTCATTGTCGGGTTGCCTCGCACCCCGAAAGGATACGATTCCATATGGGTGATTGTGGATAGACTAACCAAAGTGGCTCACTTCATTACGGTCAAGACTACTTATAAAGGTTCTCAGTTGGTAGAGTTATTGAAAGTTGCCTAGAGGGGGGGTGAATAGGCGAAACCTAAAATTTATAACTTTAAACACACACTACAAGCCGAGGTTAGCGTTAGAGTTAAATTTAAGTCCAAAGAGAGGAAAAAACAAATCAACCAAGAATCAAGCAAGTGGACACGATGATTTGTTTTACCGAGGTTCGGTTCCAAAGAATCTAGTCCCTGTTGAGGAGGTCACAAAGACCGGGTCTATTTCAACCCTTTCCCTCTCTCAAACGGTCACTTAGACCGAGTGAGCCTTCTTCCTTAATCTCACGGGTCACTAAGACCCCGCAAGGACCACCACACACTTGGTGTCTCTTGCCGCACTTACAAAGCACTTGAGGAAAAGAATGGGAAAAGAAGAAAGGCGATCCAAGCGACAAGAGTGAAAATGAACACAAAAATCTCTCTCACACAAGCCACTAAGTGTTTGGAATGGATTTGGGACTCGGAGAGGATTTGACCTTTTGTATTGTGTCTTGGAGTGAATGCTAGAGCTCTTGTATTGAATGTGATCTTCAAAAAGACTTGGATGCCAAAGGATGTGGTGGTTGGGGGGTATTTATAGCCCCAACCACCAAGTAGCCGTTTGGCCAAGGCTGCTGGCGATGGGTGCACTGGACAATCCGGTGCGCCACCGGACAGGTCCTCTGCGCTGTCCGGTGTGCCGCCACATGTCAGCTATCCGTTAGGGTTCTAGAGCAGTTGACCGTTGGCGCCTTTGTCTTCTTGCAGCACCAGACAGTCCGGTGCGTTCTGACTTCTGACTTGGCACTATTCCGCACTGTTGTGTTCGCAGAGTCGACCGTTGGCGCAGAGAGCCGTTGCTCCACTGGCTCATTGGACAGTCCAGTGAATTATAGCGGAGCACGCCTTCATTTTCCCGAGAGTGGCTGGTTCATACTGGTACGGTCATGGTGCACCGGACACTGTCCAGTGGCACACCGGACAGTCCGGTGCGCCATACTTCAGCACACTCTAAGTCCTTTGCTCCATTTAAATTGTGACCCCTAACTGAATTCTTTCTTGGTTTATGTTGAACCTTATGCACCTGTAATAGATGAATTCTAGACAAACTAGTTAGTCCAAGTGTTTGCGTTGGTCATCAACCACCAAAATTAATTATAGAAAATGGTTAACCCAATTTCCCTTTTAATCTCCCCTTTTTGGTGATTGATGCCAACACAAACCAAAGCAAATATCAAGTGTAGAAATGTAACTAGTTTGCAATTGAGATGACAGTGCATAGGTTACTTGGAATTAAACCAATTTGAAAGTCTTACTAAGTATGAATGGATTGCTTTCTTTTATTTGACATTTTGGACCACTTTTGCACCACATGTTTTGTTTTTGCAAATCTTTTCGAAGTCTTTTTCCAAATAGTCAAAGGTATATGAATAAGATTGCGAGAAGCATTCTTTCAAGATTTGAAATTTCTCCCCCTGTTTCAAATGCTTTTCCTTTGACTAAACAAAAACTCCTCCTGAATGAAATTCTCCCCTTAGCTTTCAAGAGGGTTTTGAAATAGATACTAATTTGAAAATTCATGCCAATTTGAAATTGCCTTGAATACCAATTGAAAAACAAACATTTGTGAATACTAATTAAATCTTCATATCAAAATCTTTTGAAATGGTGGTGCGGTCCTTTTGCTTTGGGCTTAATATTTTCTCCCCCTTTGGCATTAATCGCCAAAAACGGAGAACTTTAGAGCCCTCTTATATTTTCTACCCCTTTGGGGCCTAACAGTTTCTCCCAAATGGTGAAATAAATATAAGTGAGAATCATACCATTGAGAGTTTGTGGAGTAGCGGCAAAGTTTAAGTGATACCGTCAGAGTGTTGAGTGGAAGCCTTGTCTTTGCCGTATCCTCCAATTCCCTTTCAATCTAAGACTAAGTATAGAAATACACTTGATAACACATTAGTCTTAGTCTTGGCACAAGAAGAATAATAAATAGGCATTTGTACCAAATAAAAGAGACATGATCAAAGGTATATGAAATAGCTATGTGTGCAATGTTTCAATCAAAATTCCGAGAATCAAGTATATTTAGCTCATTCCTAAGTTTGCTAAAGGTTTTCTCATCTAGTGGCTTGGTAAAGATATCGACTAATTGGTTTTTGGTATTAACATAAGCAATTTCAATATCTCTCTTTTGTTGGTGATCCCCCAGAAAGTGATACCGAATGTCTATGTGCTTAGTGTGGTTGTGTTCAACGGGATTATCCGCCATGCGGATTGCACTCTCATTATCACATAGGAGAGGGACTTTGCTCAATTTGTAGCCATAGTCCCTGAGGGTTTTGTAAGGAAAATGGACCCCGGGCCATTTGGCTAATTGAGTTTTGGTGTTTGATGATCAACATAATCCGTGAACTAATAAGTTTTATAGTGTTTATGTTTGTAGTTCACAGGATGCAAGATTTACTTGGACTAAGAATTTGGGAAAAGCAACACCTCAAAAGAAGACATTAAGAAGATCCAAAAAAAGTCCAAGTGTGCTGCCTGCGGACTGTCTGTGCATGGAGCACCGGACTGTCCGGTGCCCACACGCCGGACTGTCTGGTGCACCAGGGAATCTCAGCCCAACGGCTCGTTCCAGGTGGCACCTGGAGAGAAGACCACCAGACTGTCTGGTGTGAGCACCAGACTGTCCGGTGTGAGCACCAGACTGTCCGGTGTGGAAAGCCTGCGGCGCCAACGGTCACCTGCTCTGACAGGGCAACGGCTAGGCGCACCGGACAGGCTACAGTGCGCTGTCCGGTGTGCCGCAGAGAACTACAGCTTTTCTCCAAAGGCTATTTTGGAGTTGGGGCCTATATATACTTCACCCAACCGACCATTTGAAGGTGTGGGAGCCCAAGCAACATACCAAGGCATATAGTGCACATTTCCAAGAGCTCAAACACCCAAGTGCTTAATGGAATCACTCGGTGATTAGCGTAGGTGCTTTGCGAAGTGCTTAGGTTAGTTAGACCACTTTAGTGCTTGCTCTAGGTGAACCCTAGTTAGTTGAGTGAGTTTAGACAAACCACACAACCCCTCGGCTCTTGCGTGAGCCGTTGTAATTGTACCAAGTGGGGCGAGAGTCTTGCGAGACCGTGACAACCGCGTTTGTGTCACGGCCGCCACCGTGTACCGAAGGGAACGAGGCCCGCGGTGTTTCGGGCGGAAGCTCGATAGTGGAGACGGCGGGGAGCGTCCGAGAGGAGCCGGAAGCGGAGCACCACTTGTGCATGGAGAAGGCCCGCGGCTCTCTACAGAGTTACTTGACCGTGGGGCTTGGCCCTCGTGTGGGCTTCCCTTTATGTAGGGCCACCAACGAGGATTAGTCGGGACCTTGCGTGGTTCCAGATACCTCGGTAAAAATACCGGCGTCATCCACGAGAGTTTGCTTCTCTACTTTGCTCTTTAAATTTCCGCATTTATATTAAGCATCTAAGTTTCAATCTTGTATTCATACTTATTTAGTGTAGATTGAAACTTAGCCATTGCGATAGATATAGCAACACTTAGACAAAACCTAGATTACACTTTTTAGTTTGATTATTTGCATAGGTTTTGCTCTAGGGATTTAATTGTGGCCTAGTTTAGTAAAAGTTTTAGAAGTCCTAATTCACCCCCCTCTTAGGCATCACCCATTTCCTACAAGTGGTATCAGAGCCTGATTTGGCTCATTTGAAACGTTTTAGCTTCACCGCTAAAAGAGCTGACGCTTTTTAGAGGAAGGGATGGATACCCATAGGCCACCACACTTCGATGGCACTAACTTCTCATATTATAGTGCTAGAATGACTTGCTACCTAGAGGCCGTTGATCTAGGTGTTTGGAGAGTCACTCGTGACGGGATGAAACCCCTCAAAATCCCGAGAAACCCACCACGAGTGAGGGAAAAAATTCAATTAAATGCTAGAGCTAAAAATTGCTTGTATGAATCTCTTAGCATGGATATTTTTAATCAAGTATTTACCTTGAAAACTGCTAATGAGATTTGGGTAAAATTGCATGAGCTCCATGACGGCACATCCAATGTCCATGAGCAAAAATATTGCCTAGTCTTAAATGAGTATAATTCATTTGCTATGAAAGATGATGAGCTTGTTAGAGACATGTATTCTCGTTTGAATCTAATTATCAATGAGCTCAATTCTATTGGCATTAATAAGCTAGGTGATGCGGACATTGTAAGGAAGATTATCTCCCTGCTATCACAACGAAGATATGGGAGCATCATCACCATCCTTCACAACATGGAGGACTTGAGCAACATGACTCCGACCATTGTGATTGGGAAAATCGCGGCTTTTGAGATGTCGCAAAAAATGTGTCGAGGAGAGGAGCCAACTTCTTCAAGGCCATATGCTTTTGCATGTGATGAAAGGAAGGGCAAAAAGAAGGCTCCTACTCCAAGTTCCACAAGTGAAGAAGAGGAAGAAGAAGAAAGTGATGAAGATGAAGATAATCAAACATGCACATCATCCTCCGAGGATGAAGAAACAATCCGATGTGTTGGAAAGGTAATGAGGATGATCCACAAGATTAATCTAATAGGTGTGCCCCTGCTGGTCGAAGATCTTCTCTTTAACAATGATAGGAAAAAGCAAAGGAAGAGAGGATGCTTCGCATGTGGGGAGAAGGGCCACTTCAGGGACAACTGTCCAAATATGGCCGAACCCAAAAAAGAGAGGAGCAAAGGCAAGGCGCTAACAAGTGTTAGAACTTGGGACGATTCTTCAAGCGAAGATGAACCTCCAAGGACGCGCAACCACTGATCCTCATCACTGTGACACCCCAGTGTCACCTAGGGTTTCTCTCAAAATGCCAAACCAAGAACCATTATTTTATGTGAACCAAAGTAAGCATGAGCATCAAATTAACTTAAGTAAAAAGGAATTCACCAAGCATATGTTTAAAAGTATCATGATCCAAACAATTGAGACCTTTAAGAAGGCAAGAATGTGTAACCCTAATAAAAACCCTAAGTAAGCCCCATGAGCAAAATTCAAGAAAATAAGGAAAAGGGTATGAAAAATTTAAAATTATGACTTGAGCCAATTATGAAAATTAAAGTATATTTAATAAGCAACAAGAAAGGTTGAGAAAGCTTAGCCAAAATAACTCAAATAAATCCCCAAATCAGCCCTTGAACTATGAACTCTTGGAGAAATTCAGATTTCTGAATTTCTGAATTTCAGACCTCTTCCCAAAGATCATCTGAGTTCTCTGTTTTTCGAAACTCAAAGCCAGGAGATCCAAATATCAAAGTTGTGCCAAATTCCCTTGAACACGTCCTGGAAAAGTTTGAACTCAAACCAAATTCTTTTGACACGGTTTTGGCGCAGTTTGACCTCGGGACCAGGCATTCTGATACTGGCACCTTGGTGACGCTACAACTCCCTGTCCCTAGCCTAAAACCGCGCGACGTCCATACACAAAAGACAAAGCTTGGTCAGGTGAACAAATCCTTCACAGCGATCTTGCCCAAATTCGCGAAGATTTGCACCCAATCGGCGCTTGAACATGGGCAGAGGCAACGGGAACACGTGTTCGACCGTGGCTGACACCCCCGGTTCACGCCCGTTCGCGCACCGCGCCTCCCAGTGCACGCCCGCGCGCGCTCACGGGTCCATGACCGCCCGTGCACCGCGACCGTGCCTATAAAGCCTTCCCAGGCGTGCCCCACTTCGCCCCGCACTCACCAGCACCGACCGGCCACCTTCCCTTAGCTCCGGCGAGCTCAATTCCGCCCGCCATTGCCGCCAGAGCTTCGGCCGCCGTGGCCAGCCCACTCCAACCACCCTCGAGTCGAGCTAGTGCTTCGGCTAGCCCCACCAGTAGCCCGTGAAGCTCGCCAAGCCCTCGGACCAGGCCAGACTTCACCGGAGGCCCGAGATCGACCTCACCGGACTTCGGTCTTCCGCCGCCGCGCGTGGACCGAGCTAACCAGTGAGTCTCCGACCAATTCCTTGCACCCATATCTTCTTTGGCACCCCGTGAACCTCTCTGACCCATCCAATTGCTCTATCTCACCGTGACCAGCCCGGACTCCTCGCCACCGATGAGCATCCCCGCCTGCGCGCGTGGACCGACCGACTCCGGCCATCTCCGACGGTGACCCGCACACCGTTGTGATCCCCGAGACCTCTCCTACGTCCTCGACCACTTCACCGGAGCAATCTCGCCGCCGGTAAGCCCCTCCGCCCTTTCTTCCGCCGCGGTTACTGTTTAAGTTAGGAGAAGGACCTCAGGTTAGGATTTGTAGAACCCGAGGGGTTTTCTGTAACGTCAGTGACTCATGTGAATAGTAGCCTAAGGACTGATCCGCGAGGAAAACTTAAAAACCCGCCAGGGACCCTAGTGCAAAGTGGATTTCCATTAAACCAATTCTGTTAATCTTTTTAAAATGACCAGAGAACTTAGAAAACCCATAACTTGATGAATTCTTCCTAAAAAGTTGTCAAACTAATTTTGCTAACTCCTGAATATTATGAACTATCATTTAAAAATGATAAACCCTATGCTCTCTATTCTAAATTTTTGAGTTAAAAGATTAAAAACAGAAACCTACCAAACCTAGTTTAATTAAGGAAAATTAGTTTTTCTTCTGTACTAAACTTAAAAAAATTTGTGGGTATTCAAACCTCATCTAGACACTGTTTAAAAATAATAGAAACCTCAGTATTGAAAAATATGATGTAGATATTCATTTAAAGCTATTTTGCCCAAAACTTAGGAAAAATCAGAAAGGCATTGGAAATTAATGAACAGTGAGTGAAATTATTTTTCCTAGTTTATTTATGTACCAGAGAACCTAGGAAAAATACAGAGACCATTAGTTCAGACCAGTTTTAAATTAAAATGTTTTATTTAGCCTTAATTGGACTGAAAATCAATTATTAGAGTAGCAAAATTATAACCAAAATGAGTAGTAAAAATCCAGTGGACTTACAACCACTAAAGCCCCACTACAAAAATAAAGAACACCTCAGCCCAACTTTTTAAGTAAGGAAAATAAATATAAAGTGATAATAAGGCATTTTCCAAATAAATCTTGAACAACCCCTAATGATGTGATAATGGGCAACCAAATATTAGCTAAGTCCATAGTAAGGTAAACCACCAGAGAAAAATGCAAACCCATGAAAAAGAAGCAAACTCATACCTATTGCTAGTATTTTATGAGAAAGGCCATTTAATTCAAATAATGCATACCACCCCTTCCCTTAAGCAAAAAGATGTCAAACTTTAGAATGATTGCTCTTGCACAAAACAATAACTAAGAAAAATAAGAACTCTATTGTTTGATATTTTTCAAATATAGTGGTAGTAGAAAGCACCTATTTGGCTAGAAACTTGAGAAAACCATAGTAAAATAACTAAAAGGTATTAATGGCTAGAAATTTGCATCAAGTCATGTTATAACACGTAAAAGCCAGCAAAAATAAGTTTTAAAGAATTACCCACTGTTAAATAATAGTTGTAGTTCAAAGCACCCCTTCTGCCCTAGAATTTAATAATTTTGTCCAGAGAAAACTATTCACTTTCTGATCCCCAAATTTTGAGACAGAGAAACATACACCAGTTCCAAGCCACTGTCATTTTTGCAGAATTTTTAGAAATTTATAAAAGCAACTTGTAGTTCAAACCCACTCCCAAACATTAAAGAGAATAAAAGAAAAGGAAAGAAGAAATAAACCCCACTCCAATAAATCTAACTTGAAGTACTTACCAATTCTCCCTAAGACTTAAAAGGAATTCAGTGGAACCCCAAAAATAAACCTACCACTTACCTTAGCTAAGTTTAACCCAAATTACCAAGTATACCACCCAAGGGTCTTACATAAGTAAAGTTGACTTTGTTTAAACTCAAGAAGATCATACAGCTTCAAGTTGTAATTTCTAAAAGCACATGTCGTATCATGCATATATCTTACGCATTGCATTTGTTAGACTATAATCTTGCCGACGGAGAGTACGTGCTCATCCCCGAGCAAGGACCTGTCCAAGAGGAGGACCAGGAGCAGGCTTCAGAGGCTGCCATTGAGGATCTCCCCGTAGCCCCAGCAATTGAAGGCAAGCCCCGGTTTTATGCATAACCAATTATATATGCTATTTTACTACACTTAATGTTTGTAGGCTTGTAATGTGCACATAAGTGTAGGAGATGCTTGAAACCTCTAGTTGCATGAACTTAGGATTCCTTTTTGAGATGAATACTAGTATGCTAGGTCGAGTAGCTGCTTGCTAATCAGGATTCGGTAGAAGTCGAGTGATTTTTCTAGCACTCGCGCGAGGTCAGGAATTGATTGTATTCATCTTGATAACGGGACATATGTTAGTCTATGAACTTGGATCCAGGGAGGATGTCTTGTCCATGAAACGGGGAAAAAAGGAACTAAGGATTAATGTGTGGATACCTGAGTCAAGCTTTTGAACGTACTAAGCACATGCCGGGAAAAATGGTAACCGGTAAACCTAGTACCTGAGTGAAGCCGGGCGCGGACTTTATCCCTCATGCGACCTGAGACTGGGTCTCCCATGCTAGCTACGGTGGGTACAAGTGCGGTCACTGCACGGCGGCAGCCGGGGTCAGTGGAGCATTGTATGCCAAGGCGGTGAGGCCTGGACGCGGACGGGGAATCGATGGGGACGGTTGTCATGTGTGGGGTCGGAGTACCCTGACATGCCGTGTGTTTAGGTTTACCTTGCAAGGTTAAAACTCGATTCGAATCGTCTGCTTCTCGCAGCTAATGAGGCTGCTTGACCCCTTGTACTGCATCGAGTAAGAAGTGAAATGTGGTTACATGAGATAACTTGTTGGTTGAACTAAATGATTGTTACCATGTATGCTTAGAAGGAGCAAATCTAGCTAAGTTAATGAGGATAGAATTTGAAAAGCTAAAATTGCTTTTAGAAACAGCTAGTGCTTTTGGCAAACCAAACCCCTCAGCCAAACAACTACATAGTCTAGAGGTAGAGGAGTAGACTCCTCACACCGGTTAAGTCTAGCTGAGTATTAGTATACTCAGCCTTGCTTGTGGCACAATTTTTGCAGGTACCATTCAGGAAATGGTTGATGGTGTGACTTGGCCTACCACCCTGCCACCGGGTTGGACGGTCGAGTGGGACGTTGCTCCGGCAGGAGAGGAGCACGGGGAGTAGTGGGCTAGGCCTTGCCCAATTCCTCGAGACCGACGACATCGATTATCCGCTGCACTTTATTTTGTGAACTTTATTGCTACTCGAAAACTCCGATTTATGTAATAACTCAGTACTTAATTTGAGGTTTCCTGTTTTATTGTATTTCTTCTGTGACTTACCTTCGAGTGAGATTGTGGAATTTGATCCTGGTTAAGTGGCTCTATCAGACTAGATCTGAGGGACTGACGGGTTATTCCGATTTAAGTGTGTTACGGCCCCTGAGGCGTGACTTAGGCACTTAAGCTGGAATAATTCGGGCGGTTCCGCCACAGCTGATATCGGAGCAAATTCCACCACAGAGAAGGACAATAAACCATGAATACCAATTTTCAAAACTTAAAACTTGCCTAGAAACTGCTATGGATCGTCAGGACTAGACCGCTAGACCTAGGACGAAAGGCCTTAGGCATAGAGGGAGAAATAGGTGGCTAACTAATTAGGCCCCGTGGGCCAGTACTTATATTTTTAAGGATGCCCTAAAAAGCACCCTATTTTCCTTTGAGAGGCAACGTTACTTCCAGCATGCATGCATTATAAAACACAAAGAGGAATTAAAATTTGAGCTAACCCACTCTCTTTAAACCATCCGGGCTCTCTATTTCTTTTTCCTTCCACCATAATCTTTACCTTTGATTCCCTTCCGCAGATGAATTCACCCACCCCCGCCAGTGGAGGAGACTCTCGTTTCAGTTCTGACTTCCTTTCTCGCGATGGCTTTCCTTCCATCTTGTGGGAAGTGCTTAACTCCGCCGGTTACCCTACACCCCCTTTGTACACTGTGCAGTTGTATGAAGAGCATCGGGTACCTCGTTGTCGGGTCTGGCTGACTTTGGAGGCTCATCCCCTTCAGCCGGGTTGGCGTTCTCTTGATTCTGAGACGATTGGACTCAGGACGGACGACACCGTTGAAACAGCAGCCATGAAGACTCAGACGACTTTCTGTGGCTACCATCCCCTGGAGATGGTGATGCACCCTTTGGGACTCTTCCCTGCTGAGAAGAAGGATGATCCCATGTGGTGTAACCGCGTGAGCCATGTAAAGGATGTGTGGGCAATGTATCCTGACTTGGTTGGGAGGGTCACTGTTCAGTGCATGAGTGCGCTGTACCGCCTTCAGACCCTTCAGAGCGATGCTATGACACTTCTTGCTAACACCGCTCAGACTGCCAAGCTCACTCTCGACAGTCAGGAAGATTTTGTGGTCGATCTATCCACCGAGTTGGTAGAGAAGGATCTGCAGGTGGAGAGGCTGAGCCAGCGCATTGCCACCCTGGAGCAGCTGGTGGAGATCCGAGACAACACTATTGATGTCTTGGAGAACCAGCTTCACGATGTGCAGAGGGAACTCGAGGAAGTGAACGACCACTTGGACATGCACCACCTAGAGATGGAGGCCAATGAAGCCGGAAGCGAGGGAGAAGAAGCTCCCGAGGAGCTAGGACCAGCCCCTGGTGCCAATGGGACTACCTCCGCGATGCCTCCTTCACCCGTATTCAGTGTCGCACCCACCGCTCAGGGTTAAGCAGTCACTTTGACACCTTTAGGCGGATAGAAACCTATGCGAGCTTAGTAATATCAGATTTTGGACTAGGCTTATGGGTACTTTCCCCTGATCGATGTAACCCTGTGAACTTTTGAAATCTGTGGGATGTTTGTCACCATGTTATCTTCATTTCGAACCTAATATTATGATTATGGCATTTTTCCCTTCCATATGAGATGATATCTTGTCGTTCGAAACTGTGAGTTGGGATAACAATGGCGACAATCTCTGTTTTCAGATGGCAGCTAGGCAGCGTCGCGGGCATAACGAGCAGGTTCCCCCGCCGCCTCCTCCAGCTCCCACAGTGCAGGAGCTGATGGCCCAGCAGAATGAGATTCTGCGACAGCTCTTGCAGCGCCAGCCCCACCCTCAGCAGCATGGTGGAGGCCAGCATCAGCGACCTCCGGCTATGGCAACATACCAGGAGTTTCTGAGCACGCAGCCGCCCTTGTTCACCAAGGCAGAGGATCCATTGGACGCCGACGTATGGCTTCGCGTCATCGAGTCCAAGTTTCCCCTCCTCACAGGAGACTGCCCTGACGAGGCCAAGGCTCGCTTCGCCGCACAGCAGCTTCGCGGCCCTGCTTGGACTTGGTGGGACCACTTCCGTGCTATGCTCCCCGCTGATCGTGAAGTATCTTGGGAGAAATTCAAGACTGCCTTCAGAGGACACCATATCCTAGCTGGTATTCTTGATCGGAAGTTGAATGAATTCCTGGCCCTTAATCAAGGAACACGCACGGTACTGCAGTATGCGCAAGCCTTCAACGACTTATGCCAGTATGCAGGGTATCATGCTGATTCTGATGAGAAGAAGAGGGATCGCTTCCGCAGGGGTCTCAATACCAAGCTGCGGGAACGACTCAACACTGTCCGGGCTGATAGCTTCAATGAGTTGGTCAACATGGCCATCTCCCAGGAGGATTGCATTGTTGCTCACCGGGCAGAGAAGAAGAGAAAGGCACCAATGGCAGCACCATCCGCTCAGGCTCAGAGGTTCCGGATTGTTTCTCACAATCAGAGCAGGGGTTTCCAGCAGCAGGCAGGCAGATGGGTGATCAGGCCACCTCAGCAGCAGCAGCCGGCACCCAACCGCTTTCCAGCTCCCGTCCCAAGGAACAATCAGCCTCCGCAGCAGCAGCAGTTCCGACAGGGCAATGGGAACAAGTGTTTCACTTGTGGCAATGTGGGCCACTATGCCAAGAATTGTCCCAGGAACCAGCAGAGGCAGATGCCAGCACCAAATCAAGACAAGGGAAGAAAGCAGAAGGTGCAAGTTAGGCAAGGGAAGCTCAACTTCACCACTCTTGAGGAAGTACCTGAAGGAGCTCCTATCATGACCGGTATCTTTTCAGTTTATAATCAACCTGCTTTAATTCTGTTTGATTCTGGTGCATCTCATAGTTTTCATTAGCCAGAAGTTCAGTGCTAAATGTAAACTGCCATTCTCTCACCCTAAAGGGTCATTCATGATAGTCACACCTGGGGGTGAAATTGCAACAAATCAATTAAACCAAAGTGTGCCTATTCAACTGGGAAGCCACATTGTCAAAACCACTCTTCTTGTGTTGGGATTGGAAAATGTGGACATTATTCTAGGAGCAAATTGGATGACCTTGCACCAAGTTGTGCTTGATGTAGCCAGTCGTACCGTGGAAGTTAATTCTCCGTTCTACGGGAACTTCACTTTAATCCTGCCTAGTCAGGGTTCTACTCAGTCAGGTGTTTTCTCTATGACGGAGTTACCTCTGAAGAAGATCCCAGTGGTCTGCGAGTATGCAGATGTCTTCCCTGATGAATTGCCAGGAATGCCACCAGACCGGGATATTGAATTCGCCATCGAATTGCAACCGGGAACGGCCCTAATGTCCAAGAGGCCCTACCGGATGCCACCCGCCGAGTTGGCAGAATTGAAGAAGCAATTGCAAGAGCTGCTGGATAAGGGATTTATTCGCCCAAGCACTTCGCCTTGGGGATGTCCAGCACTGTTTGTGAAGAAGAAGGATGAAAGCTTGAGGCTGTGTATAGATTACCGCCCTCTTAATGCGGTAACTATCAAGAACAAGTATCCTTTGCCTCGTATTGATGTTCTCTTTGACTAGTTGGTCGAGGCCAAGGTATTTTCCAAGATAGACCTTCGCTCTAGCTACCATCAGATCAAGATACGAGCAAGTGATATTCTGAAGACGGCATTCTCAACCAGATATGGGCTATATGAATTCTTGGTGATGTCATTCGGGCTGACAAATGCACCAGCATATTTCATGTATCTGATGAATTCTGTTTTCATACCGGAATTGGACAAGTTCATGGTGGTTTTCATCGATGACATTTTGGTGTACTCAAAGAACGAGGAAGAACATGCCGGGCATTTGCATGTAGTGCTTCAACGTCTGCGAGAGCACCACCTTTATGCCAAGTTATCCAAGTGTGATTTTTGGCTAAAGGAAATCAAATTCTTGGGTCACACTATCTCTCAGGCTGGAGTAGTTGTTGATCCTGATAAAGTGCAAGAGGTGATGAACTGGAAGCCACCAACAACTGTTCGCCAGATTCGGAGTTTTCTGGGATTAGCTGGTTATTACCGAAGATTTATTCCGGACTTCTCTCGAATTGCGAAGCCTATAACTGAGTTGCTGAAGAAAGAAGTCAAATTTGTTTGGAGTCAGAAGTGCGAAGATGCCTTCCATGCATTAAGGCAACATCTGACCACGGCACCAGTATTGGCGCAACCCGACAGCAGCAAGCCTTTTGATGTATACTGCGATGCCTCTGGCACCGGGCTAGGTTGTGTCTTGATGCAAGACAACCGGGTCATTGCTTATGCCTCAAGAGCACTCAAGCCTCATGAGCAAAACTATCCCACTCATGACCTCGAGTTGGCAGCAGTGGTTCATGCATTGAAGATGTGGAGGCACTATCTAATGGGAACCCACTGCAACATTTTCACTGATCATAAGAGCCTTAAGTACATTTTTACTCAGGCTGATCTCAACATGAGACAGAGAAGATGGCTAGAGCTGATCAAGGATTATGACCTGGAGGTACATTATCACCCAGGAAAAGCTAATGTGGTAGCAGATGCCTTGAGTCGGAAGTTGCAATGCAATTGTATTCTGATGGATTCTCGCATTAACACCTTGTGTGATGAGTTGAGCAAGATGCAAATCGAAGTGATTCCTTCTGGTTCTTTGTCTCACATTTCTGTTGAGCCAGCTTTGCAAGACCAGATTATCATGGCCCAGCTCAGTGACAAGGGAGTGCAGATTATCAAGAAGAATCTCCATCAGAAGGTTGAGAAGTACAATTGTTTCCGCCAAGATGAAAAGGGTGTGTTATGGTTCAAAAGCAGATTGGTGATTCCTTAGGACCAGGATCTCAAGAGGAAAATTTTGGATGAGGCTCATCTCTCCAAATTCTCTATGCATCCGGGAAACACCAAGATGTACCATGATCTGAAGCCTTTGTACTGGTGGACCAGAATGAAGAGGGAGATAGCCCAGTATGTATCAGAATGTGACACCTGTCAGAGGATGAAGGCAAGCCACTTGAAGTCAGCTGGAGCTTTGCAACCACTGTCCATACTTTCGTGGAAGTGGGATGACATCAGCATGGATTTCATCGTGGGTCTGCCCAACACCTCTCGTCATCATGATTCCATTTGGGTTATTGTGGATCGATTGACGAAAGTGGCACATTTTCTTCCTGTGCACACCACTGATAAGGCTCAGAAGTATGCAGAATTGTATATTGACCGGATCGTGTGTTTGCACGGATTACCTCGGACCATTGTTTCTGACCGAGGAGCCCAATTTGTTGCCAGATTTTGGGAACAATTGCAAGAGTCTTTGGGAACCAAGCTAATCAGGAGTTCAGCTTACCACCCACAGACTGATGGTCAGACGGAAAGGGTAAACCAAATCCTGGAGGATATGCTGAGAGCTTGTGCGATCGATAGTGGCAAAAACTGGGATAAGCACCTCTCCTTGGCAGAGTTTGCTTATAACAATAGTTATCAATCCAGCCTAAAGATGGCACCTTTTGAAGCTCTCTATGGAAGAAGGTGCAGGACACCGCTCAATTGGTCTCAACCTAGATAAAGAGAAGTTTTTGGACCTGACTTAGTGACTGAAGCCAAAAGGAAGGTCAAACTAATCAGGAAGAATCTAGAAGCTGCTCAGGCCAGGCAGAAGAGTTACCATGATAGAAGAAGGAAACCTCTCCAGTTCGAGGTGGGAAGTTTTGTATACCTCAAGGTATCACCCACCAAGGGAGTGCAGAGGTTTGGGATCAAAGGCAAGCTAGCCCCTCGTTACATTGGACCTTATGAGATCATAGAAGCATGTGGACCCGTGGCATACAAGCTGAAGTTACCTTCAAAGATGTCTGCCATTCACAATGTATTCCATGTATCTCAGCTAAAGAAGTGTGTTCGATTGCCGACCGAGATCGTAGCAGAGCCAGAATTGGAGATAGAGCCAGATCTATCGTACCAAGAGTACCCCTCCAAGATTCTGGATTGCAAAGAAAGATCAACTCGGGCTAAATCGATCAAGATCTACAAGGTCCAGTGGAGTAATCACTTAGAGGAAGAAGCTACTTGGGAAACCGAGGAATTCCTGAGATCCAACTTCCCCGATTGCCTACCTAAGGAAGCTGGTACGTAATCACCCCCAACCCCTCCTCCTGCCCTTCGAATCTAATTTTCAAAAATATGATCCTAATTCAGAATGAAGTAACTACGAAGAAAACTTAAAAAGGACTTCCTTCTGAAGTTGCAAAGAGAATGACATTCGAAGAGCAGTTTTACCTTAATAATAACAATAATCACCCATTTCCTATAAGTCTCACCCTTCGCTTCACCCTGGGAGGACTCTGGCCCGAATCTCGGGATGAGATTCCTTTAAGGGGGAAGGCTATGACACCCCAGTGTCACCTAGGGTTTCTCTCAAAATGCCAAACCAAGAACCATTATTTTATGTGAACCAAAGTAAGCATGAGCATCAAATTAACTTAAGTAAAAAGGAATTCACCAAGCATATGTTTAAAAGTATCATGATCCAAACAATTGAGACCTTTAAGAAGGCAAGAATGTGTAACCCTAATAAAAACCCTAAGTAAGCCCCATGAGCAAAATTCAAGAAAATAAGGAAAAGGGTATGAAAAATTTAAAATTATGACTTGAGCCAATTATAAAAATTAAAGTATATTTAATAAGCAACAAGAAAGGTTGAGAAAGCTTAGCCAAAATAACTCAAATAAATCCCCAAATCAGCCCTTGAACTATGAACTCTTGGAGAAATTCAGATTTCTGAATTTCTGAATTTCAGACCTCTTCCCAAAGATCATTTGCGTTCTCTGTTTTTCGAAACTCAAAGCCAGAAGATCCAAATATCAAAGTTGTGCCAAATTCCCTTGAACACGTCCTGGAAAAGTTTGAACTCAAACCAAATTCTTTTGACACGGTTTTGGCGCAGTTTGACCTCGGGACCAGGCATTCTGACACTGGCACCTTGGTGACGCTACAACTCCTTGTCCCTAGCCTAAAACCACGCGACGTCCATACACAAAAGACAAAGCTTGGTCAGGTGAACAAATCCTTCACAGCGATCTTGCCCAAATTCGCGAAGATTTGCACCCAATCGGTGCTTGAACATGGGCAGAGGCAACGGGAACACGTGTTCGACCGTGGCTGACACCCCAGGTTCACGCCCGTTCGCGCACCGCGCCTCCCAATGCACGCCCGCGCGCGCTCGCCGGTCCACGACTGCCCGTGCACCGCGACCGTGCCTATAAAGCCTTCCCAGGCGCGCCCCACTTCGCCCCGCACTCACCAGCACCGGCCGGCCACCTTCCCTTAGCTCCGGCGAGCTCAATTCCGCCCGCCATTGCCGCCAGAGCTTCGGCCGCCATGGCCAGCCCACTCCAACCACCCTCGAGTCGAGCTAGTGCTTCGGCTAGCCCCACCAGTAGCCCGTGAAGCTCGCCAAGCCCTCGGACCAGGCCGGACTTCACCGGAGGCCCGAGATCGACCTCACCGGACTTCGGTCTTCCGCCGCCGCGCGTGGACCGAGCTAACCAGTGAGTCTCCGACCAATTCCTTGCACCCATATCTTCTTTGGCACCCCGTGAACCTCTCTGACCCATCCAATTGCTCTATCTCGCCGTGACCAGGCCGGACTCCTCGCCGCCGACGAGCATCCCCGCCTGCGCATGGACCGACCGACTCCGGCCATCTCCGACGGCGACCCGCACACCGTTGTGATCCCCGAGACCTCTCCTACATCCTCGACCACTTCACCAGAGCAATCTCGCCGCCGGTAAGCCCCTCCGCCCTTTCTTCTGCCGTGGTTACTGTTTAAGTTAGGAGAAGGACCTTGGGTTAGGATTTGTAGAACCCGAGGGGTTTACTGTAACGTCAGTGACTCATGTGAATAGTAGCCTAAGGACTGATCCGCGAGGAAAACTTAAAAACCCGCCAGGGACCCCAGTGCAAAGTGGATTTCCATTAAACCAATTCTGTTAATCTTTTTAAAATGATCAGAGAACTTAGAAAACCCATAACTTGATGAATTCTTCCTAAAAAGTTGTCAAACTAATTTTGCTAACTCCTGAATATTATGAACTATCATTTAAAAATGATAAACCTTATGCTCTCTATTCTGAATTTTTGAGTTAAAAGATTAAAAACAGAAACCTACCAAACCTAGTTTAATTAAGGAAAATTAGTTTTTCTTCTGTACTAAACTTAAAAAAATTTGTGGGTATTCAAACCTCATCTAGACACTGTTTAAAAATAATAGGAACCTCAGTATTGAAAAATATGATGTATGTTGGGACCATGCTTCGTCGCCGAAGGTCCTACAGGAAGAAACAACTTCGGCTGAAGCTGTCGGCACGTGATGACCGAAGGTTGCTGTTCATGAAGCTTCGGAATTGCAAACCGACTGAAAAGTAGAATGACCTTTTAGTCCACAAGTGTTTGAGTCATTGTTGTAAACTTTTATGAGGGGCATGATTGTAATTCCTCACAGGATGTGTCTTGTGTCTATAAATAGTGAACAGTATTCCTTTACTGTTCACGCATTCCGGTAATTACAATCGCATCACTCGGGAATTATTCCTTGTCAAGGCAGGGGTATAAATGTCTCTAATATTATATTTGAATACATCAGGTTTATATGATATGTAAATGATGTTGCTTGCTTATAGTTTACTTGTTTTTAATGCTTTATATCTCACATTGTTTCATATAATCTTTGAGAATTTAATTATGAAAATTCAACCTTCGTAATTGTATCGTTTTAACCTTCGTCCGAAGTTCATTAAATCCTTGAGGAAATAATGCTTCGACGGACGAAGGACATTAACATTTAACATTTTATGTTGCCTTGTTCTTAATTCATAGCATTTGAGAACAAGTCCCCAACATTGGCGCCCACCTCCGGTGAACTCACTACCACTTTTTCTGAGCTGATGGCTTCGTTCAATATTCAAGCTGGAGCTGCTTCGGTTCCGAAGCTGGTACTCCCGATAACAGGCGGTTCATGTTCAGAACCAGCCAACAAGAAGCAAAAGAAGGAAGCACAGAGAAGGGTACAGCATGTCGGGGTGCAAGGACCCTTCATCAAGTCCAGATGGTCTCACATTCCTATTACCTTCTCCCAAGAGGATCTTCAACTCAAGGATTACCCACACAATGATGCTATGGTTATCTCTTGTGTTATCAAAGGATTTCTGGTCCACAATGTTTTGGTTGATACAGGTAGTGCAGCCGACATCATATTTGCTAAAGCCTTCAAACAGATGCAAGAGCCCGAAGATAAAATTCTTGATGCCACACATCCCCTCTGTGGCTTCGGAGGAAGGCAGATTGTAGCACTCAGCAAAATCTCAATGTCAGTGGCCTTCGGATTCATCAACAACACAAGAACTGAACAAATTATGTTTGATATCGTTGACATGGAGTACCCTTACAATGCAATCATTGGTCGTGGTACTCTTAATGCCTTCGAAGCAATTCTGCATCCAGCTTATCTTTGCATGAAGATACCTTCGGACCAAGGGCCCATTGCTATTCATGGAAGTCAAGAAGCTGCCAGAAGGGCCGAAGGAAATTGGACAGACTCAAAAGCAATCCATAATATAGATGGAGCTGAAGCTTGTGAGCAATACAAGTTCAGAAGGGAAAAAGCTGCTTCGGCTGACTAGCCGAAACCCATGCTCTTATGTGAGGATATAGCAGAGCAGAAGGTGCTATTGGGATCTCAATTGTCCGAAGAGCAGGAGAAAACCTTGATAAGGTTTTTGTTTAACAATAAAGATGTTTTTTGCTTGGTCAGCTAATGATCTTTGCGGAGTTAACAGGGATGTTATTGAGCACTCGCTCAATGTTGATCCATCCTTCAGACCCAGGAAACAGAGGCTTCGGAAGATGTCTGATGACAAGGCCGAAGGTGCTCGAAATGAAGTGAAAAGACTCCTCACTGCCGGAGTTATTAGAGAGGTAAAATATCCAGAATGGTTGGCTAACACTGTTATGGTGAAGAAGGCCAATGGTAAATGGAGAATGTGTATCGATTTTACTGACCTTAATAAAGCCTGTCCGAAGGACGAGTTTCCATTGCCCAAGGATAGATTCCTTAGTTGATGCAGCAGCTTCATCAGAGCTCATGAGTTTGCTGGACTGCTATTCAGGCTATCATCAAATATGGATGAAGAAGGAAGATGAACCAAAAACCAGCTTCATAACCCCTAGTGGGACATATTGCTACCTTCGGATGCATGAAGGGCTTAAAAATGCTGGAGGAAGTTTCAGCAGAATGACAGCAAAGGTTCTCCATTCTCAGATAGGCAGGAATGTACTAACTTATGTTGATGATATCATTGTAAAAAGTACGAAGCAGGATAACCACATTGCTGATTTACAGGAGACCTTCGCTAATTTTAGACAGGCTGGTCTAAAGCTGAATCCAGAAAAATGTGTCTTCGGAGTAAAGAAGGGGAAATTTCTCGGTTGCTTAGTTTCAACAAAGGGAATTGAGGCCAACTCAAGTAAAATCAAAGCTATAATTCGAGTGGAGCCACCTAGTACAAAAAAGGGGGCTCAAAGATTAACAGGAAGGCTAGCATCTCTCAACAGATTCATATCTAGATCAGCAGAGAGAAACTTACCATTCTTCGAAGTGCTGAAGACAGCTGAAGTCTTTCAATGGGGACCACTCCAGCAGAAGGCCTTTGAAGAACTGAAGCAGTATTTGATAGATCTAACAACATTAACTCCACCTACGCCAGGGGCTCCTTTGTTATTATATGTGGCAGCTTCGCACTCAGCGGTAAGCGCAGCACTTGTTCAGGAGAAGCTTGAAGGCCAGGTTAAGAGGCAGGCCCCAATATATTTTGTATCCGAGGTTCTTAGTTTATCAAAGAAAAATTATACAGAGTTGGAGAAGGTACTATATGCTGTCTTGATGGCCTCCAGAAAGCTTTGGCACTATTTTCAAGCTTACAACATAATTGTTCCTTCTTCACAACCTCTGAAGGATATTATGAGGAACCGAGAAGCTACTGGAAGGATTGGAAAATGGGCTGCAGAGCTCAATGAATTCTGTATTGATTATGTTCATAGATCTTCGATTCAGTCCCAGGCATTAGCAGACTTCATTGCTGATTGGACGCCAGGGGCTCAGGAGGAAGAAACAAATAAAGACGCCGAAGCATGGACAGTGTTTTGCGATGGGTCTTGGGGAACCTTCGGAGCAGGAGCGGCTGCTGTGTTGGTTTCACCTTTGTAATACTCAAAAGAGCAATAATGAGAATAGAGGTAATCTCAGTAATTTGTGTTCTCTACTTATCATCACATGTGATCAACCCTAGTTATAAGTGGATAATTAACACAAAGAACACATAGATAACCTGTGCATCATGCTGGAGTTTATTTGATTGTGCATTTGTGGATAATAAAAATAAAAGCATCAATAGCAATGTAATAATGTGCCCATGACATCCAAACCCTCTGAAAACAAAACCATGAAAGTGGAGAAGGAAAGGAATAAATATTGTACAATGCAAAATAAATATATAAATAAATAAATTCCTCTCATTTTTGGGTATGTTAAAATTGCACTTATAACCTGTGGATAAACTTGACACAAGGGTGGAATTTAAATTTGAAATGGAAATATGAATTTGGAAAGGAAGAAAAGAGATTAGGAAAGAAAATAAAAAAAGAAAAGGATTAAAACCTTACCTGGGCCGACGACCACCTTTCCAGCCCAATCCGCGTTTTCACCCGCGCGGCCCAACTACTAACCCTCCTCCACGCGCGCGCTCCGCCCACTCTCGCTTGCCACTGCCGCATGGGCCCACGTTCCGCTGCGCAGCGCCTCACTTACGTGTGGGACCCAATTGTCAGCATTGCCTCCCACGCGTGCTCTGACCGGTTCTTCCCCAACGGCGTGCGCGAACCTTGCGGGGGAATCGCAGGCTTTCGGTTGAAGAGGAGGAGCTCGGGGATAAAGCTTACCCTGCGACTACGTCTATCCCTCGCCTCCCTCTGTCCATGCGCTGGACCCGAGCATCGAAGTTAGCCACCGTCGCCGCGCGCCATTGGCTGGGTGAGAGAAGGCCACCGTCCGTCGTTGTCAACCAGCGGATTCACCGACGTGCGTGCCTCGGTGCTTGATCTGGGGTGATCGCGACGTCGTCCCGGTGGTGTCCACGGGTTCCTCGGCCCTGGACTTGTTCTACCCCACCGGAATCGCTCGCTGTCGTCGGGTAGACGGGGATTTCCGCCGTGCGTCGTGGCTAGGGCGTTCAGCACGTCGAATTAAGGTATTAACACTGCCCTTGCATTTGCTAGCTCATGGGGATAGAGTAGAAGCAGGGAATTTGGTTACGGGGCCTCAAATCGGGCGCGCGCTGCGCTCCGGCGATGGTCCGCCGTGTGCCCTGGGCGGCGCCACCGTAGCTCGTCAAGGGGTGGGCGATGGCGCCGGGGCCGTTGATTCTTTGATCCACGGTGGAGATTGATTCGGGGTACCGCTTCACGATGCGGTGATCCTTGCCGTTGATTGTCCGATGCGGGATCCGATGGCCACGGGTGCATCGACTTAGTTTAAATCCGGACCGTAGGAGATAGATCCTGTGGCCGTGAGCGCATACCGGTTCGGTTAGACTGGATTCAATCCTAGCGGTTAGTTTTTGATCAAGCGGCTAGGAATTAATCGTAACCCTTCGGCCGTGGGTTTTGTAAAAGAGACCCTAACCTCTCTGGAAATCAACCCGCAGTCCAGACCAGTGGCGCGCTGTGTCTTGGAGATCTTGCGGGTTAGCCCCTGAACTTACCAGTAAATGAGGCCCGATCCAGAACTGTTTTAAATTGATTAAATGAATTAGAAATTGGATTTTTAATATGAAAATAAACCTTAGAACTTGCATAAATCATAGAAAATCCATTTTTAGTCCAAATTGAGCCATTCCAGTTTCTAAAATTTTGTAATAATATTCTCTACCATTTAGTGTCTCTGTTTTGACATGAAAACAATTAGAAAATTAATTTCTCATCTAATCCTATTTTAATCACATTAAACCTTAGGAAATTCATAACTTGAATTCTATAACTCCAAATTTAGTGATTCCAGTTCCTATGATCTCATTTTAATGTGTAGATTTTTACTGTGTATTTTATTTACATGTTTGGTGCAATGTTAATTTATGCTATACTATGTATGTATTGTGTTGATGCGAGTAGACGAACAAGCCACTGTGGAATCTGAGGTTCAACAAGTAGAAGTAGCTGAGCAGGAGCTCATTGAAGGCAAGTTGTGCCCTTGATCACTTACTTTTCCCAGCCATGTTCTTATTAATTTTAATGATCTGCATAGGTTAATTTTGATGGGAGCCTTTATGTTACCCCAGTTTTGATTACCTCTATACCTTGTTCACCCCTGAAATATTTTTTGGGTAGTACTTGCTATTGCTCTATGTGGATTGGGTATGGAGATACACTATTTATGATTATTCTGTTATTATCTTGTTATTATTACTGTTCATGTTTAGATCATTAAATTAATGGGAACATGGAGCGACCACACGGGAAAACAGTGCTACCACAAGGGTTTAATGGGACGCCCTTGGCTGATTAACTAGGAAAGCTAGTGGAGGGCTACCTTACCCGAAAGGGGCAAGGGCAGTAGGGGAGTGGTCAGTGTAGGGAGGTCCCTGGTTGATTTTTGCTGCGATGGCAGTCAGCCAGGAACCCTGCATTGGAACTTCCTATAAACTGTAGCGGGTAGTCTGAAGCTAGTGGAACTTTGTAAAGGCCTCGTAGTGTTGCCCTGCCTCGCTTCCTTGGTAGAGGTGTATGGGATTCATGACCCCTTGGCAGATGGGTAACACGACTTGTGGGTAAAGATGCGCAACCTCTGCAGAGTGTAAAACTAGTATACTAGCCGTGCTCACGGTCAAGAGCGGCTCGGACCCTCACATGGTTAATTATGGAACTTAAATTTAATTTGACATTTGCATCACATTTGGGATTATTTTACTATTACTGTTCTTTATTATTATTAAGGTTTGGTATTTACTTACACTTAGTAATTGCTAATAAAATTTTGACCAACTTATAAAAGCAATGCTCAGCCTCAGCCTTTATTTCATTGATCAGCCTTACACTACATGAACTCCCACCTTTGGTGAGTTCATGCCACATTATTCCCCACAACTTGTTGAGCTATGAACGTATGTGAGCTCACTCTTGCTGTCTCACACCCCCCCACAGGAGAAGAACAGGTGGTTCAGGAGGAGCTGCCTAACACCGAGGAGTTCGATCTGATCTAGGTGGCGTTTCTCAGTCGACATTGGCGCCGACGATCCTTAGTTCGTTTTATGTTTACACTTTTATTTTGTAATAAGTCTTCCGCTATGTAATAAATACTCTGATGTTTTATGACATTTATCTCTATACACTCTGTTATTATATATGTTGTCTTCTTGGCGCATGTATGAGATGCACCTGGCTTTGTTCCTTAAAGCCGGGTGTTACAGAAGTGGTATCAGAGGAAATGTTGACTGTAGGACGAAACCTAGATAGAAATGGACAAAACCCTTACCTACTTACCTTATTCTGATTCATTCTATACTTATCTTACTCTGATTCTTTCCATACTTAACTTGATCCTGTCTCACCTTCTACTGTTCCACTCTGATCATTCTTATCTTTTCTACTCTGAGACAAGATGGATTTCACACCTTGGAATCCCTACCCCTATGACATTCATAAGAGATAGGAAGCCTAAGACAAAAATCAAAACTATTTTCTCTATTAAAAATGTTGGTTGATTGTTCTGATGATCGATGCCTGATTTGCTTCTTTGATTGATTGAAATAGTATAGATGGACATCTTAGCATGTACCACTATAAGGTATTGTATTAGCTTTAGTAGGTGACACACTAATCTGCTTAGCTAGTAAATCCCCCAAAATAACCTGATTTGTAAGTATCTGCCTTGGCTACTATTCTCTTACCATATGTATCTAACTCAGATGGTCAATACCAGGAAAGAAAAGATTATCACTCAACAGCAAACAGAAATGAATCCTCCAAATCCTCCACCTATTGACACCGATCAAGTGATAACAACCCAAAGGCTGGTAATACAACAATTGACAGACATGATGACTGAAATGCAAAACCAGATAAGACAAGAACGCGAGGAAATACGTCAGGTCCGTCTGGAGATACATCAAGAAATAAGGCAATCACGGTTGGAGAGACAACGACAACGACCACCATCTCCACCACCACCAGCTCCACCAAGCTACATAAACATATATATAAATTACTACTATTTGTAAGCTCTACATGTTTCTTTAGTTAGTATTCGGTATGATACTATTTTAGGAGGAATAAAAAGGTCTATTTGACCCCATGGGTTGCTAATAAAATTGTGCGTCATGCTGAGATTTTGGTTGTGCACATGTGTTGGACAATATGAGAAAAACCATGAGAGTAATTACACCTAAAGGGCCTGTTGAGACGAATCAAATGACCCGTGGATTGACATGGACCATTATGGGTAGAGAATTTGGAGCTACTGCTATAATATTAGAGTCAAGCAATATAGATCTGATCCTTGGTATGTCATGGCTAAGAAAGGCAAAGGCCGTTATAGCATGTGGTCGAGGTACCGTAGAAACTCACTACTGCTAAAGGAGAAAGATTTCAGGTTAATATTGCAGTAACCTCCTCATCCATGCGTGCAATGTTCTTTATGCCTGAGGAGTTTGTTGGCAACAACATCCGGGTGGTTAGAGATTTTCCGGATGTCTTTCCAGAGGAGTTACCAGGGATGCCACCTGATAGAGAAGTTGAGTTTGTTATTGATCTCTTACCTGGAACCGCCCTATTTCAAAACGGCCTTATAGAATGTCCGTAGAGGAGTTGAAGGAACTGAAGAAGCAGTTGACGGAGTTACAAGAGGCTGGTTATATTCGTCTAAATTCTTCACCTTGTGGAGCACCAGTTCTATTTGTACAGAAGAAAGAAGGATCGTAAGGGATGTGCGTGGATTATAGGACCCTTAACGATGTCACTGTGAAGAACAAGTGTCCATTACCCTGCATTAAGGGATTATTTAATCGGATGAGAGGTGCAAGGGAATTCTCGAAGATTGATCTCCGATCAGGTTATCACCAAATGAAGACTAGACCATTGGATTTTCCCAAGACGGATTTCTCGACCCGATATGGTTTATATGAGTTCACCGTTATGTCATTTGGACTAACTAATGCACCAACCTACTTTATGGATCTGAAGAATAAGGTGTGCATGGTTTGGACAGATTCGTCGTGGTTTTCATCGATGATATTTTTATTATTTCCAAGAGTGATAGTGATCATGAGGAACATCTGAGATTGGTGCTACAGAAGCTACGAGATAATCAACTCTATGCCAAGTATAGCAAATGCGAGTTTTGGATTGGCAATGTGCCCTTTCTTGGACATATCATTTCTAATGGAGAAATATCAATGGATCCTGCTAAGGTTAAGGAGATAATGGAGTGGAGAGTACCCACTACAGTTACTGAGATTCGGAGTTTCTTGGGATTAGCACGCTATTATCAGAGATTTATTGAAGGATTTTCTAAGATTGCCAAGCCTATGACATCGCTTTTGGAGAAAGGAAGAGAATTCATGTGGCATGAGAAATGCCAAGAAAGCTTTGATCAATTGAAGGAGAGATTAATGTCTCACCGGTGTTGGTAATGCCAGACTTACAGAAGGGATTTGATATTTATTGTGATGCTTGTGGCCAAGGATTGGGATGTGTGCTTATGCAAGAAGGACATGTGATTGCCTATGCATCTCGTCAGTTGCGGAAGCATGAACTGAACTACCCCACTCATGACTTGGAACTAGCTGCCGTTGTGCATGCACTTAAGATTTGGAGACACTACATTATGGGAACTAAGTGCCAAGTATACACGGATCACAAGAGTTTGAAGTATATATTCACTCAGAAGGATCTCAACCTCAGGCAACACCGTTGGTTGGAGCTCATCAAGGATTATGATTTGGAGATTCACTATCACCTGGGCAAGGCGAATTTGGTCGCAGATGCCTTGAGTCGGAAAGAACATGTTCACTCCGCTTTCGTTGTCCAGCTACCTGATGAATTAGCAAAAGACTTTGAGAGACTCAACCTGGGAATTGTTACTCACACTGAAGGAGTTACCATTGAGTTGGAACCTACCTTGGAGCAAGAGATTCGTAAAGGTCAGGTTGGTGATGCTAAGATTCAAGAGATTAAGGATCTAATCACGGAAGGTCGAGTTCCAGAGTTCACGGAGGATGAACAAGGTACTATATGGTTCAAAGATCGGATATGTGTTCCAGAGATTGATAGCCTCCGTGAGGCTATATTGAAAGAAGCTCATGATTCTGATTACTCCATCCACCCTGGAAGCACTAAGATGTATCAAGATTTGAAGCAAAAGTATTGGTGGTATGGACTGAAAAGAGATGTTGCTGCACATGTGGCTAAGTGTGATGTATGTCAAAGAGTCAGGGCTGAACACCAGAGGCCAGCCGGGCTATTGCATCCACTGAAGATACCTGAGTGGAAATGGGAAGAGATTGGTATGGACTTCATTGTTGGATTACCCCGCACGTCTGCTGGATATGATTCTATATGGGTGATTGTGGACAGGCTAACTAAAGTAGCCCACTTTATTCCAGTGAAGACCACATATTCTGGAGCCAAGTTAGCAGAGTTGTACATGGCACGGATTGTCTGCCTACATGGTGTGCCAAAGAAGATCGTGTCTGATCGAGGATCACAGTTTACCTCTCGATATTGGAAGAAGTTGCATGAGTCATTGGATACAAGATTAAATTTTAGTTCGGCTTACCATCCACAGACTGATGGGCAGACTGAGAGGACTAACCAAGTACTGGAAGATATGTTAAGAGTT
Organism: Zea mays; assembly: GCF_902167145.1. NCBI lineage: Eukaryota > Viridiplantae > Streptophyta > Magnoliopsida > Poales > Poaceae > Zea > Zea mays. Next base: position 196,802,497 of record NC_050096.1, read on the forward strand.
TGTGCCCTTAAGCATGGTGGTAGTTGGGATAAGAGTTTACCGTATGCTGAGTTCTCATATAATAATAGCTACCAGGCCAGTTTGAAGATGTCACCGTTTGAGGCTTTATATGGCAGAAAGTGCAGGACTCCCTTGTATTGGAATCAAACTGGTGAAAGGCAGTTGTTTGGGCCTGAGATTATACAAGAAGCAGAAGAACAAGTTCAGCAAATAAGGGAGAATTTGAGAACTGCACAATCCAGGCAGAAAAGTTATGCTGACACCCGGAGGAGACTACTTGAGTTTAAGGAGGGAGATTATGTCTATTTGAAGGTGTCACCACTCCGGGGTATGAGGAGATTCAAAGTCAAAGGAAAGTTGTCCCCTCGCTTTATTGGACCCTTCTTAATCTTAAAGCGAGTGGGAGAAGTTGCATATCAATTGGAGTTACCGGATCATCTTGCAGATGTTCACGATGTTTTTCATGTATCTCAGCTGAAGAAATGTCTCAGGGTGCCTGAAGAACAGTTACCGATGGAAGACCTTAGTGTTCAAGAAGACTTGACTTATGCTGAGTACCCCATCAGAATTTTGGATACTTTGACTCGAGTTACGAGGAATAAGGTTATAAAGATGTGCAAAGTGCAATGGAGCCACCACAGTGAAGATGAAGCAACTTGGGAAAGAGAAGAAGAGCTCCGTATAGATTTTCCCCACCTTTTCCCTAGATCTTCTTAAATCTCGAGGACGAGATTATTTTTAAGGGGGTAGGATTTGTAATACTCAAAAGAGCAATAATGAGAATAGAGGTAATCTCAGTAATTTGTGTTCTCTACTTATCATCACATGTGATCAACCCTAGTTATAAGTGGATAATTAACACAAAGAACACATAGATAACCTGTGCATCATGCTGGAGTTTATTTGATTGTGCATTTGTGGATAATAAAAATAAAAGCATCAATAGCAATGTAATAATGTGCCCATGACATCCAAACCCTCTGAAAACAAAACCATGAAAGTGGAGAAGGAAAGGAATAAATATTGTACAATGCAAAATAAATATATAAATAAATAAATTCCTCTCATTTTTGGGTATGTTAAAATTGCACTTATAACCTGTGGATAAACTTGACACAAGGGTGGAATTTAAATTTGAAATGGAAATATGAATTTGGAAAGGAAGAAAAGAGATTAGGAAAGAAAATAAAAAAAGAAAAGGATTAAAACCTTACCTGGGCCGACGACCACCTTTCCAGCCCAATCCGCGTTTTCACCCGCGCGGCCCAACTACTAACCCTCCTCCACGCGCGCGCTCCGCCCACTCTCGCTTGCCACTGCCTCATGGGCCCACGTTCCGCTGCGCAGCGCCTCACTTACGTGTGGGACCCAATTGTCAGCATTGCCTCCCACGCGTGCTCTGACCGGTTCTTCCCCAACGGCGTGCGCGAACCTTGCGGGGGAATCGCGGGCTTTCGGTTGAAGAGGAGGAGCTCGGGGATAAAGCTTACCCTGCGACTACGTCTATCCCTCGCCTCCCTCTGTCCATGCGCTGGACCCGAGCATCGAAGTTAGCCACCGTCGCCGCGCGCCATTGGCTGGGTGAGAGAAGGCCACCGTCCGTCGTCGTCAACCAGCGGATTCACCGACGTGCGTGCCTCGGTGCTTGATCTGGGGTGATCGCGACGTCGTCCCGGTGGTGTCCACGGGTTCCTCGGCCCTGGACTTGTTCTACCCCACCGGAATCGCTCGCTGTCGTCGGGTAGACGGGGATTTCCGCCGTGCGCCGTGGCCAGGGCGTTCAGCACGTCGAATTAAGGTATTAACACTGCCCTTGCATTTGCTAGCTCATGGGGATAGAGTAGAAGCAGGGAATTTGGTTACGGGGCCTCAAATCGGGCGCGCGCTGCGCTCCGGCGATGGTCCGCCGTGTGCCCTGGGCGGCGCCACCGTAGCTCGTCAAGGGGTGGGCGATGGCGCCGGGGCCGTTGATTCTTTGATCCACGGTGGAGATTGATTCGGGGTACCGCTTCACGATGCGGTGATCCTTGCCGTTGATTGTCCGATGCGGGATCCGATGGCCACGGGTGCATCGACTTAGTTTAAATCCGGACCGTAGGAGATAGATCCTGTGGCCGTGAGCGCATACCGGTTCGGTTAGACTGGATTCAATCCTAGCGGTTAGTTTTTGATCGAGCGGCTAGGAATTAATCGTAACCCTTCGGTCGTGGGTTTTGTAAAAGAGACCCTAACCTCTCTGGAAATCAACCCGCAGTCCAGACCAGTGGCGCGCTGTGTCTTGGAGATCTTGCGGGTTAGCCCCTGAACTTACTAGTAAATGAGGCCCGATCCAGAACTGTTTTAAATTGATTAAATGAATTAGAAATTGGATTATTAATATGAAAATAAACCTTAGAACTTGCATAAATCATAGAAAATCCATTTTTAGTCCAAATTGAGCCATTCCAGTTTCTAAAATTTTGTAATAATATTCTCTACCATTTAGTGTCTCTGTTTTGACATGAAAACAATTAGAAAATTAATTTCTCATCTAATCCTATTTTAATCACATTAAACCTTAGGAAATTCATAACTTGAATTCTATAACTCCAAATTTAGTGATTCCAGTTCCTATGATCTCATTTTAATGTGTAGATTTTTACTGTGTATTTTATTTACATGTTTGGTGCAATGTTAATTTATGCTATACTATGTATGTATTGTGTTGATGCGAGTAGACGAACAAGCCACTGTGGAATCTGAGGTTCAACAAGTAGAAGTAGCTGAGCAGGAGCTCATTGAAGGCAAGTTGTGCCCTTGATCACTTACTTTTCCCAGCCATGTTCTTATTAATTTTAATGATCTGCATAGGTTAATTTTGATGGGAGCCTTTATGTTACCCCAGTTTTGATTACCTCTATACCTTGTTCACCCCTGAAATATTTTTTGGGTAGTACTTGCTATTGCACTATGTGGATTGGGTATGGAGATACACTATTTATGATTATTCTGTTATTATCTTGTTATTATTACTGTTCATGTTTAGATCATTAAATTAATGGGAACATGGAGCGACCACCCGGGAAAACAGTGCTACCACAAGGGTTTAATGGGACTCCCTTGGCTGATTAACTAGGAAAGCTAGTGGAGGGCTACCTTACCCGAAAGGGGCAAGGGCAGTAGGGGAGTGGTCAGTGTAGGGAGGTCCCTGGTTGATTTTTGCTGCGATGGCAGTCAGCCAGGAACCCTGCATTGGAACTTCCTATAAACTGTAGCGGGTAGTCTGAAGCTAGTGGAACTTTGTAAAGGCCTCGTAGTGTTGCCCTGCCTCGCTTCCTTGGTAGAGGTGTATGGGATTCATGACCCCTTGGCAGATGGGTAACACGACTTGTGGGTAAAGATGCGCAACCTCTGCAGAGTGTAAAACTAGTATACTAGCCGTGCTCACGGTCAAGAGCGGCTCGGACCCTCACATGGTTAATTATGGAACTTAAATTTAATTTGACATTTGCATCGCATTTGGGATTATTTTACTATTACTGTTCTTTATTATTATTAAGGTTTGGTATTTACTTACACTTAGTAATTGCTAATAAAATTTTGACCAACTTATAAAAGCAATGCTCAGCCTCAGCCTTTATTTCATTGATCAGCCTTACACTACATGAACTCCCACCTTTGGTGAGTTCATGCCACATTATTCCCCATGACTTGTTGAGCTATGAACGTATGTGAGCTCACTCTTGCTGTCTCACACCCCCCACAGGAGAAGAACAGGTGGTTCAGGAGGAGCTGCCTAACACCGAGGAGTTCGATCTGATCTAGGTGGCGTTTCTCAGTCGACATTGGCGCCGACGATCCTTAGTTCGTTTTATGTTTACACTTTTATTTTGTAATAAGTCTTCCGCTATGTAATAAATACTCTGATGTTTTATGACATTTATCTCTATACACTCTGTTATTATATATGTTGTCTTCTTGGCGCATGTATGAGATGCACCTGGCTTTGTTCCTTAAAGCCGGGTGTTACAACCTTCCAAAGTTAAAACTTGTTATGCGGCAAGACTTGATTTTAGTTGCACAAATAACATCACCGAGTATGAAGCTCTGCTTTTGGGTCTTCGGAAATTAAAGGCAATGGGAATCAGAAGGGCCATTCTTAAAACTGATTCTCAAGTTATTTCTGGTCATGTTGACAAAAGTTACAAAGCAAGAGACCCGAAGCTTGAAAGGTATGTAGATACAGTCCGAAGGATTGAGGCTTCCTTCGAAGGTTTCTCTGTCAAAAATATTCCTCGTGGAGAAAATGAATACGCTGATCTATTGGCTAAGTCAGCAGCCCAGGGGCTGCCTATACCTTCGGAAGTATTTTTTGAAACAATAAAAGCACCTTCGGTCGAGCTTCTTGAAAGAGCAATCCTCAACATATCCCATGTTTATAGTGAAGATTGGAGAACTGAAATCATCTCTTTCCTTCAGGGTAATTTTCTTTCAGATGACGAAGCTTATAACAGGAGAATAGAAGCAAGAGCTCGACCATATGTCATAATAGAAGGGGAGTTATACAAGCGCGGGGTCTGTTCCCCATTGCTCAAGTGCTTATCCAGATCCGAAGGTATAGAATTAATGAAGGACATACATGCAGGTCTATGTGGATCTCATATTGGATCTAGGCCCTTGCTTGGGAAAGTTTTTCGCCAAGGATTTTATTGGCCAAAGACAGCTTCGGATGCAGCGGATTTAGTTCAAAAGTGCGAAGGTTGTCAGAAATGTGCAAGAGATAAAAAACAACCTTCGTCTTTAACTCAATTAATACAGCCCACTTGGCCATTGCAAAGGTGGGGTCTGGATTTGCTAGGTCCATTACCACCTGCACAGGGGAACTTAAGATATGTGGTGGTGGCAGTGGAATATTTTTCCAAGTGGATTGAGGCAAAGCCCTTAGCCACAATAACCTCGTTTACTATTCAAAAGTTTTTCTGGCAAAACATTGTTTGTCGCTTCGGAGTGCCGAAGGCCATAACTGTGGATAATGGGACACAGTTTGATTCTGAAGCCTTCAGAGAATTTTGCAATCAAATCGACACGAAGATCCATTTTGCATCAGTCCGACACCCAGAATCTAATGGACTTGTTGAAAGAGCCAATGGGATCATAATGACAGGAATAATGAAGTCAATCTTCAATCAGCCAAGGGGAAAGTGGCCAGACGAGTTAATCAAAGTGGTGTGGAGTCATAACACAACCATTTCAAGATCAACAGGCTTTACACCCTTTAAACTATTGTTTGGTGACGAAGCAATAACCCCAGAAGAGGCTAAAATAGGATCGATAAGGACAGTAGCTTCGGCAGAAGGCGAAAACGAAGCTGATTGTTCTGTGGAAAAAGATGCTATTGAAGGGATTAGACTTCAAGCTGTGGAAAACATCAATAAATACCAAGTTGAAATAATAAAATGGCGTGATAGAAAGGTCAAGCTAAAGAATATTGAACCAGGACACTTGGTACTTCGAAGAGTAGCTAACCCTGAAACAGTAGGCAAATTACAGCTGAAGTGGGAAGGCCCCTTTTTGGTAGTATCTTCGTCAAGACCTGGTTCCTACAGATTGAAGGATATGGACGGCAATGACATTCCTAGATCGTGGAATGCGGATGAGCTTCGGCGATATTATGTTTAGTTTGATGTAATTTTTTATATTCTTTTTTGTGGCACCCTTTTCCTTTCCAAAGGGGGAGAAAGGTTTTTAATGGGGCCACAACATGTAATTTTTCTTTTCCTTATTTCAATTCTATAAGAGCGATATCCCCCAAAATGTAAATGTAAAAGCTGAGGCAGCACCTTTGAGTGCAAAGAAAAAAGAAAAGAGAACAGGGAAAAGCTCAAAGGTCGTTCCTAAGGGAATGCAGAGCTTACAGCAAAAAATAAACGCTGATTCCGCTGAAAGTAAAAGGCGAAGAAGCTCCTAAGGGAGGCTTATAGCGAAAAATAAACGCTGATTCCGCTGAAAGTAAAAGGCGAAGAAGCTCCTAAGGGAGGCTTACAGCGAAAAATAAACGCTGATTCCGCTGAAAGTAAAAGGCGAAGAAGCTCCTAAGGGAGGCTTACAGCGAAAAGTCAACGCTGATACACCGAAAAGTAAACGGTGAAGCCGAAAAGTAAACGACAAAAAGATTTTTATCATTCTTAAGGGGACGAAGGGCCGTGCTTATATTTTTTTTTGAACATGTGTCCTAATATTCATTTGCACATAACATATCATCATGTCATTTGCATTCATAAACATCCATTTAGACATATGTAGAGTCATCATCATGCTACACAAAAAAGACAGGTGCTTCAGAAAATAAGGAAAAGATTCGAAGGAAAAATTTTCTATGCTTCGTTGTGTACGAAAAGAAGGGAAGGTGTTTTTCGCCTTTGGCTCAAAAGAGAAGTTTCGTCCACAGCAAAGCAGACTGGATGTGGTTATAGGAGACAAAATATATTACAAGGTATTTACAAATTTACATAAGTTATTCCATATCTATATTACAAGAGTTTCTCCAAGAATTTTTGCAATTTTAAGCTTCAGCCAAGGCTTCATCTTCAGTTTTGTCAAACTTCAGCATTGTCAATCTTCAGCTTCGTCATCCTATATATCAAACAGCACAGTAAGAAAGGTACAAATTTCAAAGGAGAAGGTAAAAGTAACAAACATAAGTTTCTTACCGGCTTCAGATGGCTTCGAGCTTCGTCGCCTGCCATTTTCCGCCCGCCACTTACCCAGATCTGGGTCATGAATCTATTTCCAATGCTTCTGGCTAAGCTTGGGATATCTAACAAATCTGAAGCTGACAAGCTGAAGTTTGGTCTGTTCACGATGTTTCCATGTGTGCAGCCAGCCTTCAAAAAAGCAGCAGCTGTGCCCCGAGAAGATACCAGGGCGCAGAAGTCAGCGTGCCCACCAATAACTTCGTCAAGGGCATCAACTTCGCCTTCAATATGTTCTAATGTTCTTGGCAGATTTTCAGCTGAAGGTGTAAATTTCGAAGAGCTAGCTCCGACAGAGTGAAATACGTCCTTCAGCCGCTGCACACATCGGATGCCGAAGCTTAAGCATTTCTCCTGAAGTTCTGTAAAGGATTTCTGCAAATTTGAGTATTTATCCACTTCAGCTTTCAGGCTTGTTTCAAAATATTTCTTTTCTTGCTCGAATTTTTCTGATTGACAGAGCAATTCATTCTTTAATTTATCATTTTCAGTTTGGACTTCAGCTAAAGAGCCCTCCATGGTCCGAATAACAAAATCTTTCTTTTCTAATGCACCTTCGTGCTCTTTGACCATGATTTCAAGATCTTGGATTGCGAAGTCTTTCTTTTTTAGATTGGTTTCGTAGTTTTCAATCTTTTCAGTCAAATCTTGAATGACGGTTTTATTTTTCTCTTCCTCCAGATCTTGTTGCATTTTCAGAACCTTGCTTAATAATATGCTCTGTCGAAATGATCTTCGTTAGAACACGACCCAAAAGTTAATAATAACAGTAATAAAATAACAAAAATATTCGTTACCTTGAAGTTAGCATAAAGCAAGCTTCCGGCGATGTGGTGTCGTTGATAACGACACAAGTCCGCTTCCACCTTCGGCAAGCCAATGCTTTTGGAAAGGGTTCTGATAATTTTGGCCTCGGTGCGGTTCTGAAGGCACCTTAGTTTCCCTTCGTTCACCCCACCAAATAGCATAGCGCCTGATTTATATCCGCAAGATATGACATATTTTTTCAACTCCTCTTTCTCAGTGTCTGTTAACTCTTGTCCAAGTAGGTCTTGAAAGTTAAAATCTTCTCCTTCAGAAATTTCACCAATTTGCTCTTTCCCCTTTTCAGTTGCTATATTCACTGCAGCCACAGTAGCTTCTTCTTCGGCTATTTTCAGGAGAATATTGTCAATAACCTCAAGTGTAGTTTCCAGGTTCGACTCTTCGGTGGCCCCGGCTTCGGCCTCGGTAGCTTCGGGTTCGCTGGTTTCAGCTTCAGTAGTTTTCATCCCAGTAGCTTCGGCTTCGGCAGTTTCAGCAAAGGGAATTTTCGGCATCGTTGCCAGTGGCGGCGTCTGGTGGATCACATCTGTTACTTGAATAATTCTCCGTTTTTTCGGCTTCGCAGGACTTTCTGCTGCCGAAGCTGCCTTGTCCTTCTGAAAAAACTTCGTCAGTTCCAGTGCCAGTGGACTTAGCCTGATAGGCAAGGGTTCAGTCATTACCTTCATAATTTCTTCTACTTCAACAGCAGAAGGAGAAGCAGGAATATCTTCTTCTCGGACCGACGTTTCCAGCTCCGGGGACGCACCTTTTCTCTTTCTTGAAGTGGCCACCTTCGGCTCAGGATTTAACTCTTCAGCGCTAAGACTTTCAGAATCTTTCTTTTTCTTCTTGGCTACCTTGACGACCTCTTCGTCAGTAACGCTAGCAATCCTTTTTCGCTTCGGGCCTCCGGCATCTCCGCCCAGTCGACCGTAGTCAGCGTATTCAAATCCTATGGCATCAAGCACTCTGTTCAGCCTTCGTTTCGGCCGAGTGCCGAAGGCCGCTGTCATCAGTTGGTCCTCTTTTTTAGAGTAGTTCCCAAGAATTTCGTTGCTCATCATTTCAATTGTATCAAGCCATTTTTGGCAGGGTACTTTAAAAAATTTCTTGAATTTATAATGATAAGGTAGCCTGACGAGTTCCCCCTCTTTCTTTTCCCCTTCAAGCTTCGGCATTGTTCACTCTTTCATCGTTGGAAAAACTCTGAAAGCCAGGAATTCTTGCACTAAATCTCTAGTGCCAATATGTTCTGCTATAATTTTGAATTCGCCCAGTGCAGCCCAAGTTGGACCTTCTAATACCATTTTGCATCGGGGTCTTGTTTCTCCGAAGATTAATTCAAGAGGGCTCTGAACCAGCTTCTCTTTATCTTCATCAATTTTGACATAAAACCATTCTGATTTCCAGCCTGCCGGCCATTTGCTTCGGTAGCTGATCACGGGAAACTTCGTGGTTTTCCGATAAGCAAAATTATAGCAGCCAAAATTCTCATGCAATCCATCTTTTCTGGCCTTAGTTTGGTAATGCAACTCATGAACTCGACAGAAGCTGTCAGCAAATGGCTCCACCGCCTGGCTTCGGAGAGCCCAGATATAGACGCTGAGCCTGACAATTGCGTTGGGAGTCAATTGGTGAAAGTAGATACCAAATCTTTGCAGCACATCAGATATCATCCTATTTAAGGGGAATCTTAATCCAGCTTTTAGAAAGCTCTTAAAAATAACTATTTCATCTTTTTCTGGCTTCGGGGTAGTTTCTTCCCCCCTGAAGCGAAGTAGCTTCTTCTCATTCTCACTGAAATAACCCGACTTCACCATCTTGGAGAAATCAGCCTTGGAGACAGTCGACTTCCCGAAGTCCAAGTGGCTAGGCTTGCTTGGCACGGCAATATGATAATCATCATCAGAATCAGCTTCCTCAATATTTCCTTCTTCCGCTTCGGCAACAGCTTCTTCTGTCTCGGCAGCAGTCTACCCTGTCTCGGCAGTACGGATTCCTTCCGAGGTCACCAGTCCGGATCGTTGCATCGCTTCGGAGATAGGAACAGTCTCCGCTCCTTCGGCTTCGCCTCCCTTACGCTCAACACTAGCGGTAGAGCGCACTCTGGCCATTTAATTCTGAATTTCATGGGAACTAAAGAACTTTTTCTTCCGAAGCTTTTTCTTCTGATGAAGTAGGCTTTAAAATTGGAGCTTCGTCTGCTTGCGAGAGTCAAGCTTCGGCTATAGTTAAAAATTTTGGCAGCAAAACAGTGCAATAGCAATGAATGCTGTGGTAACTTCACACCTACCCGTCTGTTTATATAGTGCTGCAGGTAAGAAGGTGAATCGTCAGGATTTACACACCAGGCAAACAGCTGCTTACACCCGCTGCGCGGTGGACCGCAGAGACCAAATAGTAACCCTGCAGGGTGGGACCGCTACGCGCTCGGAAACTGAATCGTTTCTCGACAACGAGCTCAGGGAAGGTGTTTTTCGGACCTTCGGCTTCCTGAAGCCTAAGAGACTTTTTTCACGGATCAAGCTCGTTACGAAAAACGATCTAGCACCGCGAAGGGGCTACTGTTGAGACCATGCTTCGTCGCCGAAGGTCCTACAGGAAGAAACAACTTCGGCTGAAGCTGTCGGCACGTGATGACCAAAGGTTGCTGTTCATGAAGCTTCGAAATTGCAAACCGACTTAAAAGTAGAATAACCTTTTAGTCCACAAGTGTTTGAGTCATTGTTGTAAACTTTTATGAGGGGCATGATTGTAATTCCTCACAGGCTGTGTCTTGTGTCTATAAATAGTGAACAGTATTCCTTTACTGTTCACGCATTCCGGTAATTACAATCGCATCACTCGGGAATTATTCCTTGTCAAGGCAGAGGTATAAATGTCTCTAATATTATATTTGAATACATCAGATTTATATGATATGTAAATGATGTTGCTTGCTTATAGTTTACTTGTTTTTAATGCTTTATATCTCACATTGTTTCATATAATCTTTGAGAATTTAATTATGAAAATTCAACCTTCGTAATTGTATCGTTTTAACCTTTGTCCGAAGTTCATTAAATCCTTGAGGAAATAATGCTTCGACGGACGAAGGACATTAACATTTAACATTTTATGTTGCCTTGTTCTTAATTCATAGCATTTGAGAACAAGTCCCCAACAATATAGATATTCATTTAAAGCTATTTTGCCCAAAACTTAGGAAAAATCAGAAAGGCATTGGAAATTAATGAACAGTGAGTGAAATTATTTTTCCTAGTTTACTTATGTACTAGAGAACCTAGGAAAAATACAGAGACCATTAGTTCAGACCAGTTTTAAATTAAAATGTTTTATTTAGCCTTAATTGGACTGAAAATCAATTATTAGAGTAGCAAAATTATAACCAAAATGAGTAGTAAAAATCCAGTGGACTTGCAACCACCAGAGCCCCACTACAAAAATAAAGAACACCTCAGCCCAACTTTTTAAGTAAGGAAAATAAATATAAAGGGATAATAAGGCATTTTCCAAATAAATCTTGAACAACCCCTAATGATGTGATAATGGGCAACCAAATATTAGCTAAGTCCATAGTAAGGTAAACCACCAGAGAAAAATGCAAACCCATGAAAAAGAAGCAAACTCATACCTATTGCTAGTATTTTATGAGAAAGGCCATTTAATTCAAATAATGCATACCACCTCTTCCTTTAAGCAAAAAGATGCCAAACTTTAGAATGATTGCTCTTGCACAAAACAATAACTAAGAAAAATAAGAACTTTGTTGTTTGATATTTTTCAAATATAGTGGTAGTAGAAAGCACCTATTTGGCTAGAAACTTGAGAAAACCATAGTAAAATAACTAAAAGGTATTAATGGCTAGAAATTTGTATCAAGTCATGTTATAACACCTAAAAGCCAGCAAAAATAAGTTTTAAAGAATTACCCACTGTTAAATAATAGTTGTAGTTCAAAGCACCCCTTCTGCCCTAGAATTTAATAATTTTGTCCAGAGAAAACTATTCACTTTCTGATCCCCAAATTTTGAGACAGAGAAACATACACCAGTTCCAAGCCACTGTAAGTTTTGCAGAATTTTTAGAATTTTATAAATGCAACTTGTAGTTCAAACCCACTCCCAAACATTAAAGAGAATAAAAGAAAAGGAAAGAAGAAATAAACCCCACTCCAATAAATCTAACTTGAAGTACTTACCAATACTCCCTAAGACTTAAAAGGAATTCAGTGGAACCCCAAAAATAAACCTACTACTTACCTTAGCTAAGTTTAACCCAAATTACCAAGTATACCACCCAAGGGTCTTACATAAGTAAAGTTGACTTTGTTTAAACTCAAGAAGATCATACACCTTCAAGTTGTAATTTCTAAAAGCACATGTCATATCATGCATATATCTTACGCATTGCATTTGTTAGACTGTAATCTTGCCGACGGAGAGTACGTGCTCATCCCCGAGCAAGGACCTGTCCAAGAGGACGACCAGGAGCAGGCTTCAGAGGCTGCCATTGAGGATCTCCCCGCAGCCCCAGCAATTGAAGGCAAGCCCCGGTTTTATGCATAACCAATTATATATGCTATTTTACTACACTTAATGTTTGTAGGCTTGTAATGTGCACATAAGTGTAGGAGATGCTTGAAACCTCTAGTTGCATGAACTTAGGATTCCTTTTTTAGATGAATACTAGTATGCTAGGTCGAGTAGCTGCTTGCTAATCAGGATCTCGGTAGAAGTCGAGTGATTTTTCTAGCACTCGTGCGAGGTCAGGAATTGATTGTATTCATCTTGATAACGGGACATATGTTAGTCTATGAACTTGGATCCAGGGAGGATGTCTTGTCCATGAAACGGGGAAAAAAGGAACTAAGGATTAATGTGTGGATACCTGAGTCAAGCTTTTGAACGTACTAAGCACATGCCGGGAAAAAAGGTAACCGGTAAACCTAGTACCTGAGTGAAGCCGGGCGCGGACTTTATCCCTCATGCGACCTGAGACTGGGTCTCCCATGCTAGCTATGGTGGGTACAAGTGCGGTCACTGCACGGCGGCAGCCGGGGTCAGTGGAGCATTGTATGCCAAGGCGGTGAGGCCTGGACACGGACGGGGAATCGATGGGGACGGTTGTCATGTGTGGGGTCGGAGTACCCTGACATGCCGTGTGTTTAGGTTTACCTTGCAAGGTTAAAACTTGATTCGAATCGTCTGCTTCTCGCAGCTAATGAGACTGCTTGACCCCTTGTACTACATCGAGTAAGAAGTGAAATGCGGTTACATGAGATAACTTGTTGGTTGAACTAAATGATTGTTACCATGTATGCTTAGAAGGAGCAAATCTAGCTAAGTTAATGAGGATAGAATTTGAAAAAGCTAAAATTGCTTTTAGAAACAGCTAGTGCTTTTGGCAAACCAAACCCCTCAGCCAAACAGCTGCATAGTCTAGAGGTAGAGAAGTAGACTCCTCACACCGGTTAAGTCTAGCTGAGTATTAGTATACTCAGCCTTGCTTGTGGCACAATTTTTGCAGGTACCATTCAGGAAATGGTTGATGGTGTGACTTGGCCTACCACCCTGCCACCGGGTTGGACGGTCGAGTGGGACGTTGCTCCGGCAGGAGAGGGGCACGAGGAGTAGTGGGCTAGGCCTTGCCCAATTCCTCGAGACCGACGACATCGATTATCCGCTGCACTTTATTTTGTGAACTTTATTGCTACTCGAAAACTCCGATTTATGTAATAACTCAGTACTTAATTTGAGGTTTCCTGTTTTATTGTATTTCTTCTGTGACTCACCTTCGAGTGAGATTGTGGAATTTGATCCTGGTTAAGTGGCTCTATCAGACTAGATCTGAGGGACTGACGGGTTATTCCGATTTAAATGTGTTACGGCCCCTGAGGCGTGACTTAGGCACTTAAGCTGGAATAATTCAGGCGGTTCCGCCACAATCACGCTCATCACGGTCATCACACAAATGCCTTTTGGCAAGAGGTAACAAAAGCATTCCATCCTCTAGTGATGAAAGTAGTAGTGATGATGAAGGTGAGGGAAAGCCCTCTGTAGATGAGCTTGCGGAAGCCATAGAATTTTTCCAGGATGTTTGCGCTAAGCAAAAAGCTCAACTTAAAACCTTGAAAAATAAGTTGGTTAGCTCACAAAATGATTATAAAGGTTTGCTAGAAAAATTTGAAACTTTTGCAAACTTAAATAGTGAGCTGTCAACTAAAATTGAGCTATTGGAATCTAGTGCTCCATCCACTGCTACCGATGATGGTCTCATTAAAAAGAATGAAAAACTTAAGGCTAAGTTAGCTAGCTCCCAAGAAGCTATTGCAAATTTGCTAGAGAAAATGAAAATTCTTAGCATGCACAATAATGAGCTAACTACTAAGCTAGAAAACATTGGTAGCACCCCAGCAGCATCTTTAGTTGAAATACCTGAAATTATTAAGAAAAATGCTTCTACTACTTGCTTTGATTTAACTAATGATTCTAACCCCTGCAACCAAGTTCTTGTTGAGAATATTGTTGTAGAAACATGTTCGGATGAGGTTGCAAAGGAAAATGAACAATTAAAGCAAGAAGTGGCTCGCCTTGGCAAGACTTTGTACGACAAGAAAGGCAAAGCCAAACAAATCCGACCTCCACAGGATAACACCACTGTGAGAGGAACAAGCCTATGGAGGGAGAAACTATGATTTGTAGGCTATGCCATATGGAAGGCCATAAGTCTTTCCAATGCAAGGCGATGACCGGGGATAAACAAAGGCAAAAGCTCAAGCAAAATCCATTAAGCAAAATCTCCAACACCTACATGAAAAAGGTGGACAAAAAGACTGCTACACCACATTTGATCAAGAAGAAAAAGAATGGAAAGGTGATAGCAATCAAAGCCAACAAGCAAGCCAACAAAGGAAAGGGGGCCAAACGTATCTGGGTGCCAAAGGAAGTAATTTCAACCATGAAAAGCACCAAGAAGGTTTGAATCCCGAAAGGGAAGTGAGTGGAACAAAGTGTATGGGAAATTTGGAGACTTGGCAAAGTTGGGATGTATATCATGGGATACATCATATTGGATCAAGTTTATTGCCAAGTGGGTTAGTGAAAATTTTGGACCCAAATTTCCCATCCATGACTAAGGTAACTAGATTTATTGTATCTCTTGTCTTTAGATATGCGTATCTATTTTCTGTGTATCTAGTTTACCCTTCTTGCCTAGTATCATATTTGGTACTTACTTTTGGTTAAAATTGTGCATACTAGGTAAATCACATGGTAGGATTGCTTGCTTTCAATTCATATACTTAAGCAAACCTACATGGCTTAAAACGTTTATTTAAGCATGGCACATAGCTTTTCTATCACTCCATAGTAAATGATACATCAATTGAAAACCTTGAATTCTACAAGTTGTATCATTTAACTTATATGTGCCAAAGTTCGGATTATAGATAATTTGCCCCTCTTGATATCAAATCAAAGTGCATGTCTCCTACAAGTATTCAAAACTTGTATGCACACCTTCAGGGGGAGGTTACTCTATAATCTAATACTTTGAGACTAACACCTTTTCAAGTCTATTTCATGTGATAGTCTCATTGTAAGGAAAATGAGGTCCCCAGAGAAAGACAACAATCTTCCACTGCAAAATCTTCAAGAACTCTCATGTCTCTCAAGCTCGGCATTAAATTTCAATCGGTATCTTTTGAGACTACATCTAGTATCATTTACATCTCTTCTCCATTATTTGATTAGACTATATTTCATATCATATACTTCCATGTTGCTAAAAATGCATAAGTAGTTAACTCATATTCTGTTACCTATGCATAAGGGAAGCTAGTCTTTTCAAATCATGTCTTGCACCTCTAATTTTCACATGCTTTTTCCTAAGATCTCTGTCAGGGGGAGCTTTTCTTCATCTCTAAAAGGGGAGAAAACTCTTTCTAAAGGAGAACACTCATTTAGGGGGAGTAATCTTTTGAGGACAAGCGTTTATTTACTTCCTACATGCTTTTAATGTCTTCCTTTTCGGTGGTTGATGCCAAAGGGGGAGAAGTTTAGGGACCAAAGCAATGAAAACTATATCAAACACCAATCACCAAACACCACAAATTTAAAATTTTAAATATACAAATGGTTTTTCAAGTGGTTTTGGTTATTTGGTCCAAAAATAGGAAGTAAGTGAATTATGGAGTTAGGGGGAGGCTTAAATCCATAATATCACATTGTGGGGACAAACATGCATCCTAGCAAGTAGATCGCATATTTTCATTCAAATACTTGAATTATTTGCATGCTTTGGTTGTGTTGTCATCAATCACCAAAAAGGGGGAGATTGTAAGGAAAATGGACCCCGGGCCATTTGGCTATTGAGTTTTGGTGTTTGATGATCAGCATAATCCGTGAACTAATAAGTTTTCTAGTGTTTATGTTTGTAGTTCACAGGATGCAAGATTTACTTGGACTAAGGATTTGGGGAAAGCAACACCTCAAAAGAAGACATTAGGAAGATCCAAGAAAAGTCCAAGTGTGCTGCCTGCGGACTGTCTATGCATGGAGCACCGGACTGTCCGGTGGCACACCAGACTGTCCGGTGCCCACACGCTGGACTGTCCGGTGCACCAGGGAATCTCAGCCCTACGGCTAGTTCCAGGTGGCACCCGGAGAGAAGACCACTAGACTGTCCGGTGTGAGCACCAGACTGTCCGGTGTGGAAAGCCTACGGCGCAAACGGTCACCTGCTCTGACAGGGCAACGACTAGGCGCACCAGACAACGCACTGAAGCTTTTCTCTAACGGCTATTTTGGAGTTGGGGCCTATATATACTTCACCCAACTGGCCATTTGAAGGTGTGGGAGCCCAAGCAACATACCAAGGCATATAGTGCACATTTCCAAGAGCTCAAACACTCAAGTGCTTAATAGAATCACTCGGTGATTAGTGTAGGTGCTTTGCAAAGTGCTTAGGTTAGTTAGACCGCTTTAGCGCTTGCTTTAGGTGAACCCTAGTTAGTTGAGTGAGTTTAGACAAACCACACAACCCCTCAGCTCTTGCGTGAGCCGTTGTAATTGTACCAAGTGGGGCGAGAGTCTTGCGAGACCGTGACAACTGCGTTTGTGTCACAGCCGCCACCGTGTACTGAAGGGAACGAGGCCCGCGGCGTTTCGGCCGGAAGCTCGATAGTGGAGACAGCGGGGAGCGTCCGAGAGGAGCCAGAAGCGGAGCACCACTTGCGCGTGGAGAAGGCCCGCGGCTCTCTACGGAGTTACTTGACCGTGGTGCTTGGCCCTCGCGTGGGCTTCCCTTTGCGTAGGGGCACCAACGAGGATTAGTCGAGACCTTGCGTGGTTCTGGATACCTCGGTAAAAATACCGGCGTCATCCACGAGAGTTTGCTTCTCTACTTTGCTCTTTAAGTTTCTGCATTTATATTAAGCATCTAAGTTTCAATCTTGTATTCATACTTATTTAGTGTAGATTGAAACTTAGCCATTGCGGTAGAGATAGCAACACTTAGACAAAACCTAGATTACACTTTCTAGTTTGATTATTTGCATAGGTTTTGCTCTAGGGATTTAATTGTGGCCTAGTTTAGTAAAAGTTTTAGAAGTCCTAATTCATCCCCCTCTTAGGCGTCACCCGTTTTCTACAAGTGGTATCAGAGCCTGGTTTGGCTCATTTGAAACGTTTTAGCTTCACCGCTAAAAGAGCCGACGCTTTTTAGAGGAAGGGATGGATACTCATAGGCCACCACACTTCGACGACACTAACTTCCCATATTATAGTGCTAGAATGGCTTGCTACCTAGAGGCCGTTGATCTAGGTGTTTGGAGAGTCACTCGTGGCGGAATGAAACCCCTCAAAAATCCCGAGAAACCCACCACGTGTGAGGAAAAATAAATTCATTTAAATGCTAGAGCCAAAAATTGCTTGTATGAATCTCTTAGCATGGATATTTTTAATCAAGTATTTACCTTGAAAACTACTAATGAGATTTGGCTAAAATTGCATGAGCTCCATGACGGCACATCCAATGTCCGTGAGCAAAAACATTGCCTAGTCTTAAATGAGTATAATTCATTTGCTATGAAAGATGATGAGCTTGTTAGAGACATGTATTCTCGTTTGAATCTAATTATCAATGAGCTCAATTCTATTGTCATTAATAAGCTAGGTGATGCAGACATTGTAAGGAAGATTATCTCCCTGCTACCACAACGAAGATATGGGAGCATCATCACCATCCTTCACAACATGGAGGACTTGAGCAACATGACCCCGACCATTATGATTGGGAAAATCGCGGCTTTTGAGATGTCATGAAAAATGTGTCGGGGAGAGGAGCCAACTTCCTCAAGGCCGTATGCTTTTGCATGTGATGAAAGGAAGGGCAAAAAGAAGGCTCCTACTCCAAGTTCCACAAGTGAAGAAGAGGAAGAAGAATAAAGTGATGATGATGAAGATAATCAACCATGCACATCATCCTCCGAGGACGAAGAAACAATCCGACGTGTTGGAAAGGTAATGAGGATGATCCGCAAGATTAATCTAATGGGTGTGCCACTGTAGGTCGAAGATCTTCTCTTTAACATTGACAGGAAAAAGAAAAGGAAGAGAGGATGCTTCGCATGTGGGGAGAAGGGCCACTTCAGGGACAACTGTCCAAGTATGGCTGAACCCAAAAAGGAGAGGAGCAAAGGCAAGGCGCTAATAAGTGTTAGAACTTGGGACGATTCTTCAAGCGAAGATGAACCTCCAAGGACGCGCAGCCACCGATCCTCATCACGCTCATCACGGTCATCACACAAATGCCTTTTGGCAAGAGGTAACAAAAGCATTCCATCCTCTAGTGATGAAAGTAGTAGTGATGATGAAGGTGAGGGAAAGCCCTCTGTAGATGAGCTTGCGGAAGCCGTAGAATTTTTCCAGGATGTTTGCACTAAGCAAAAAGCTCAACTTAAAACCTTTAAAAATAAGTTGGTTTGCTCACAAAATGATTATAAGGTTTGCTAGAAAAATTTGAAACTTTTGCAAACTTAAATAGTGAGCTGTCAACTAAAATTGAGCTATTGGAATCTAGTGCTCCATCCACTACTACCGATGATGGTCTCATTAAAAAGAATGAAAAACTTAAGGCTAAGTTAGCTAGCTCCCAAGAAGCTATTGAAAATTTGCTAGAGAAAATGGAAATTCTTAGCATACACAATAATGAGCTAACTACTAAGCTAGAAAACATTGGTAGCACCCCAGCAGCATCTTTAGTTGAAATACCTGAAATTATTAAGAAAGATGCTTCTACTTCTTGCTTTGATTTAATTAATGATTCTAACCCCTGCAACCAAGTTCTTGTTGAGAATATTGTTGTAGAAACATGTTCGGATGAGGTTGCAAAGGAAAATGAACAATTAAAGCAAGAAGTGGCTCGCCTTGGCAAGACTTTGTACGACAAGAAAGGCAAAGCCAAACAAATCCGACCTCCACAGGATAACACCACTGCGGGAGTGAACAAGCCTATGGAGGGAGAAACTATGATTTGTAGGCTATGCCATATGGAATGCCATAAGTCTTTCCAATGCAAGGCGATGACCGGGGATAAACAAAGGCAAAAGCCATCAATTAAAATCTCCAACACCTACATAAAAAAGGTGGACAAAAAGACTGCTACACCATATTTGATCAAGAAGAAAAAGAATGGAAAGGTGATAGCAATCAAAGCCAACAAGCAAGCCAACAAAGGAAAGGGCGCCAAACGCATCTGGGTGCCAAAGGAAATAATTTCAACCATGAAAAGCACCAAAAAGGTTTGGATCCTAAAAGGGAAGTGAGTGGAACAAAGGTCTACGGGAAATTTGGAGACTTGGCAAAGTTGGGATGTATATCATGGGATACATCATATTGGATCAAGTTTATTGCCAAGTGGGTTAGTGAAAATTTTGGACCCAAATTTCCCACCCATGACTAGGTTAAAATTGTGCATACTAGGTAAATCACATGGTAGGATTGCTTGCTTTCAATTCATATACTTAAGCAAACCTACATGGCTTAAAACGTTTATTTAAGCACGGCACATAGCTTTTCTGTCACTCCATAGTAAATGATACATCAATTGAAAACCTTGAATTCTACAAGTTGTATCATTTAACTTATATGTGCCGAAGTTTGGATTATAGATAATTTGCCCCTCTTGATATCAAATCAAAGTGCATGTCTCCTACAAGTATTCAAAACTTGTATGCACACCTTCAGGGGGAGGTTACTCTATAATCTAATACTTTGAGACTAACACCTTTTCAAGTCTATTTCATGTGATAGTCTCATTGTAAGGAAAATGAGGTCCCCGGAGAAAGACAACAATCTTCCACTGCCAAATCTCCAATAACTCTCATGTCTCTCAAGCTCAGCATTGAATTTCAATCGGTATCTTTTGAGACTATATCTAGTATCATTTACATGTATTCTCCATTATTTGATTAGACTATATTTCATATCATATACTTCCATGTTGCTAAAAATGCATAAGTAGTTAACTCATATTCTGTTACCTATGTATAAGGGAAGTTAGTCTTTTTAAATCATGTCTTGCACCGCTAATTTTCACATACTTTTTCCTAAGATCTCTGTCAGGGGGAGCTTTTCTTCATCTCTAAAAGGGGAGAAAACTCTTTCTAAAGGAGAACACTCATTTAGGGGGAGTAATCTTTTGAGGACAAGCGTTTATTTACTTCCTACATGCTTTTAATGTCTTCCTTTTCGGTGGTTGATGCCAAAGGGGGAGAAGTTTAGGGACCAAAGCAATAAAAACTATATCAAACACCAAACACCACAAATTTAAAATTTTAAATCTACAAATGGTTTTTCAAGTGGTTTTGGTTATTTGGTCCAAAAATAGGAAGTAAGTGAATTATGGAGTTAGGGGGAGGCTTAAGTCCATAATATCACATTGTGGGGACAAACATGCATCCTAGCAAGTAGATCGCATATTTTCATTCAAATACTTGTATTATTTGCTTACTTTGGTTGTGTTGTCATCAATCACCAAAAGGGGGAGATTGTAAGGAAAATGGACCCCGGACCATTTGGCTAATTGAGTTTTGGTGTTTGATGATCAACATAATCCGTGAACTAATAAGTTTTCTAGTGTTTATGTTTGTAGTTCACAGGATGCAAGATTTACTTGGACTAAGGATTTGGGGAAAGCAACACCTCAAAAGAAGACATTAAGAAGATCCAAGAAAAGTCCAAGTGTGCTGCCTGCGGGCTGTCTGTGCGTGGAGCACTGGACTGTCCGATGGCACACCGGACTGTCCGGTGCCCACACGCCGGACTGTCCGGTGCACCAGGGAATCTCAGCCCAATGGCTAGTTCCAGGTGGCACCCGGAGAGAAGTGAGAGCACCTAGAGGGGGGGGGGGTGAATAGGTGATCCTGTAAAACTTGAAAAACTTAAGCCACAAAAACTTGGTTAAGCGTTAGCACAGTAAAATGCCAAGTGGCTAGAGAGGAGTCTCAACAAAACACAATAACCAAAAGAAATCAATCACAGAGATGGCACGGTGGTTATCCCGTGGTTCGGCCAAGACCAACGCTTGCCTACTCCACGTTGTGGCGTCCCAACGGACGAGGGTTGCAATCAACCCCTCTCAAGCGGTCCAAAGACCCACTTGAATACCACAGTGTTTTGCTTGCTTTTCTCAATCCCGTTTGCGAGGAATCTCCACAACTTGGAGCCTCTCGCCCTTACACTTGAAGTTCACAAAGAAGCACAGAGCAAGGGAGGGATTAGCAACGCACTCAAGGCAAGAAATCACAGCAACACCACGCACACAAGTCGCAACTAGAGCTCGCAACACAACTCAATGAGTTTACAACTCCACTAGAGCTCTATATGCTATCACAATGAAACAGATGCGCGGAATCGAGGTCTTGGTGCTTAGGAATGTTGTAGGAATGCTTGGTGTGCTCCTCCATGCGCCTAGGGGTCCCTTTTATAGCCCCAAGGCAGCTAGGAGCCGTTGAGAGCAATCTAGGAAGGCTGATCTTGCCTTCTGTCGACTGGCGCACCGGACAGTCCGGTGCACACCGGACACTGTCCGGTGCCCGATTTCCTTCAAAAAATGGCACAGTCGACCGTTGGCAGCCTGAGAGCCGTTGGCGCACCGGACAGTCCGGTGCCCCCTTCTAGCCGTTGGCTCGGCCACGTGTCCCGCGCAGATTGCGCGGCCGACCGTTGGCCCGGCCGACCATTGGCTCACCGGACAGTCCGGTGCACACCGGACAGTCCGGTGAATTATAGCCGTACGTCGCCGGTGAATTCCCGAGAGCGACGAGTTCGCCTATGAACGACCCACCGGACAGTCCGGTGCACCACCGGACAGTCCGGTGAATTATAGTCGTACACCGCCGTCGAAGTCCCGAGAGCAGCCTGTTTGCCAGAGCCAGCCTGGCGCACCGGACACTGTCCGGTGCACCACCGGACAGTCCGGTGCTCCAGACTGAGCAGAGTCTTGGCTGCTCGAGCCAAGGCATTTTCAATTGGATTTTTCCTGTTTCCAGCACTTAGACACAATACATTAGTCCATAAAACAATGTACTAAGTCTGAGAAACATACCTTTATCCTTGATTTGTACTTTGTCCACCTTTTTACACTTAGGCACTTGTGTTGGACACTAAATCACCAAAATACTTAGAAATGGCCCAAGGGCACATTTCCCTTTCAATCTCCCCCTTTTTGGTGATTTATGCCAACACAACATAAAGCAAGTAGAACAAGTACAAAATCAATTCAACTAAGAACTCAAAATTGTTTTGATTCAAATTTAACATATATGGATCACTCTATGCCACCACTTGGTTTGTTTTTGCAAATCAAACTCAAATTCCTATCTCTAAGTCAAATCCACTTGTAGAGACATAAAGAGAGGTTTTCCAAAGAAATTTGATCAAGGATTTCAGAAACTCCCCCTTTTTCCCATAATCAACACTTCTCCCCACAAGAGGCCAACTTTTGACATAAGAGACAATAAAAGAGTTTTGACAAACCAAAAGCTCTAATCTACTATTTTCAAAATTTCTCAAGTGGTAGCTGATCCATCTATTGCTTTGGCCTTTATTTTCTCCCCCTTTGGCATCAAGCACCAAAACGGAATCAATCTTGGGCCTTTAACCCTATTGCCTCACCAAAATCTTCAATAAGAATACAAAGGCAATAAGAGGACGTGAGATGAACTTGGAATTAGTTACCCTCTCATCGGAGTGCAGTGGAAGTCTTTCATGGTCCAAGTCCACCTTTTCCCTTTCAAAACTCCTTTGAGACTAAATCAAGCAAACTCAAGCAAACGGTTAGTCTCAAAGGGTCAAGTTGTAGCACAACTCCCCCTAAATATGTGCATCACTTGCACAAGGACTTGTGAGGTCCGGGGAGTGATTGTACAACTTGAGCACCATAGTAAGCAACAAAATGCATAAGGAACATGATCAAAGGCATAAATACATGTATGCTATAAATCAATCCAAGTTCCGCGAATCTAGGACATTTAGCTCACTACGCAGCCTGCAAAAGGTCTTTTCATCTAAAAGCTTGGTAAAGATATCGGCTAGCTGGTTCTCAGTGCTAACATGAAACACTTCGATATCTCCCTTTTGCTGGTGGTCTCTCAAAAAGTGATGCCGGATGTCAATGTGCTTTGTGCGGCTGTGCTCAACAGGATTTTCCGCTATTCGGATAGCACTCTCATTGTCACATAGGAGTGGGACTTTGCTCAGATTGTAGCCAAAGTCCCGGAGGGTTTGCCTCATCCAAAGTAGTTGCGCGCAACACTGTCCTGCGGCAACGTACTCGGCCTCAGCGGTGGATAGGGCAACGGAAGTTTGTTTCTTAGAGTTCCACGACACTAGGGACCTTCCTAAGAATTGCACGTCCCCGATGTACTCTTCCTATCGACCTTATGAAAGTGCATTCATCCCTTCTGTGAGTTTTGGTGATTTGGATAACAACACATTTAAAAGACTAACAAGTTTGCTAAGTGTTGAACAGGAAATTCAGTATGATGAACATACTTGAATAGTATATAATGACAGTGAACAAAGGTTCAACATAAGGTTAAATAACCAGTGAGACAATGCAAATGGATACAATATGATCTCTATATTGGTTTGAATATATGGACAAGACCTAAGAAATCACTACATACATATGATCAGAATAGAGGATGAAGTGATTAAGAGGATTGGTCAAACCAAAGTGAATAAGATATGAGGAATCGTGAATTGGCTTGACCATATTACTATCAGTCCATATATGCTTTTATGAGAATCAAACTAGAGCTTGATTGGTCTTAACAATTATATCTAAAAGACATTCAAGCAAGGTTCACAATATTGAAGAAATGATTCTCTCAATGGATGCTCAATATGATGTGACTCAAGAATGGCTTGATAGGGTGAAGATAGCAAGGAAAGGGCTTCGAGGAACTAAGCGAAGGTGAAGGCCAAGCGACGGCTTGTGGACCGAGGTACCATGGCTAAGGTGAAGAAGAGAGTACTTGCACTAAGTCGATGAACTAATCAGCTATGAAGAGTTATAACATGTTGATGCATCAGTACGGTGACTTGAAGCCATGATTTGAACTCACATATGGTGATATGGTACAAGTCATAGGGTTTGATTTATGTTTGCTTCAAAAGGTGAGACAAAGATGTTTGTGATCCTTATGAAGCAACGCCATGGAGAAATCACACATGAGACACCAATGACTCAAGGAGTTTACTTAATTAATTTTATTTAATTTGAGTATAGGAATCGTCGTACTATAAAGGGGGATCCAAAAAGAAGGTAGGTGTTTGCCAAAGCTCAAGCCTCTATATTCAAAAGCTATTTTTTGAAAACCAAAAATCTCTTTAAAATTCTATGGTTGACCGTGGTTAGGTTTGAGAAACCTAGAGTGTTCTTGTTGAAAAGCAGCTGAACTTCTTAAACTGCAGCTGAGTTTTTCAGCTGAGCTGAACTTCAGCTGAGCTGAGCTTCTTCAGCTGCAGCTGAGCTTTTCAGCTGAGCTGAACTTCAGCTGAGTTGAGCTTTCTCAACTCCAGCTGAACTTCAACTTCAATCGGGGTCCAGGGCAAGTTCAACTGGGGTCCAGAGAGGTTCAACCGGGGTCCAGGGCAAGTTCAACCGGGGTCCAGAGAGGTTCAACCGGTGTCCAGGGAAAGTTCAGCCGGGGTATTTTCCCCGAACCTCACTGGTCAAAACCGGTTGAACCGGTCCTAGGGGAGGTTCAACCGGTGTCAGGGTCACCTGACCGGTCTGACCTCCTGACTGGCAGACTGACTGCCAGTCTGACCCCCAGGCGGTTGAACCGGCCCTAGGGGCGGTTCAATCGGTGTTAGGACCTGTTTTTGCAGTCTGACTTGCAGTCTGCCAGTCTGACTAGCAGACTGTCTGTCAGCCTGCCCTAGGTGGTTGAACCGGTCTTAGGGGCGGTTCAACCGGTCTTGGTCAACTTGACCAGTCTGCAGGTCAGTCTGCCAGCCAGTCTGACAGTTAGACAGTCAGACAGTCTACCTGACCTGCCAGGGGCGGTTCAACCGCCCTAGGGGGCGGTTCAACCGGTCTCAGACAGAAAAATCTGCCCAACGGCTAGTTTTGAGCTCCACCTATATATACTCACTCCTACCTCTCACCCCATAGCAGTGAGCACGATTTGAACTCCATTTCTAACCCAAGAAACATCTTCCTCTCTCTCACACACATCTCTTGCCTCTCCCATTTCAAATCTTTGGAGAGAAATCTTTGAGTGAGCTTGAGAGCTGCGGTTTGTGTGCTCCATCTCTAAATCTCTCTTGCTCTTCTTCATTCGAGCTTTGGTACTACATCGAGTTCTTTGTGGATTCATTACTCTTGGAGCTTCTAGCTCCTAGACGACTAGATGTCTCTTGTGAGTCTCCAAATCTTGTGGAAGACCTCAAGAAAGTTTGTATTACCCGCTCGTTTGAGCAAAGATTAGTTTGTGAGCTTGACCTTTGTGGTCGGCAAAGGGAGGATTAGGGTTGAAAGAGACCCAGCTCTTTGTGGGCGCCTCAACGAGGAAGTAGGGCACCTTGGTGGTGTGACCGAACCTCGGGATAAATCTTGTGTCTCTTGTGATCTTGTTTATTGTGCTTATTTGTGTTCTTCGTTCTCTCACCATTCCGTGAAAGATTTGTTTATATCTTTTTGGTGTGTGGATTTTGAGAAGTGCCCTTCTCAGATCTACTACTTTGAACCCTGTGGATCATTTAGAACATCTCATTTCCAAAGTTAACTGGGTGAATTTCGAGATCAATTCAGTTTTACCCAGTTTGCTTCTAGTTTTTGTTGAAAAAGTTTTAACTTGCCTATTCACCCCCTCTAGGCAACTTTCAATTGGTATCAGAGCCTAATCCTCGTTCTAACGCTTAACCGCGTGAGGAAAGATCATGTCGGGGGGACTAAGAAACGAAAGTGCTTCTAAGCTTGAAAAAGTTGAGGTTGCCTTGACTTCATCTTTTGGTGCAGATGTTGATCCTAGGGCAATAGACCTTGCCATGAGAATCGCCGAAAGGATGTTCCTCAAAATGAAGGAAGATGAGGCGAAGAACATTATTGAAGAAGAAGAAAATGATCGATGGAGACCAAACGACGAATCCACCTCTTCACAAGGTTTGTCTTTCAAATCCACTTCTCATATGTGCTTTGTTGCTAATGAGAGTGACAGTGAAAGCGAAAGTGAGGATGAGGAGGAGCAAGAAAGTGATAGTGAAGATGAGGACGATCTTCAACAATTCTTCGCTCAGCTAAGCAAGAAACATCGGATGAGCTTGCTCAAACTCATGAAAAGAGCGGAAGAACAAAAAGAAATGCTTCATAAGCAAGAAGACTTCCTCATCAGAACAATCGAAGACTTAGAGAAGTTGACCAAAGAGCATGAGAAGCTAAAGTGCTCTCATGATGATTTGGTCCAAAGGTATGAAAAGATTTCAATTGAGCAAACTAGTACTTCAAATGCTTTATCTTGCGTTGCTCAATTAGAAAAAGAAAATACTATGCTCAAGAACACGATAGAAAAGCTAAACATTGAAAATCTAGCTTTGCAAGAAAAACATGATATGCTTGTGTGCTCTCATAATAAATTTATGGATTCACATATCTGTTAGAAATGGCTCATGAGGTTGTGTTAACTAATTTGAAATCATACCAACCTCACATATGCACATGTACTCAAATAGAAACTATATTATCATGTGCTAACAAATGTTGCTCTCAAGAAAGCCAATCTTCCATTGAGCTAGAATTTTCAGGAACAAGTAATGTTTCCTATGCAAAAGAAAACAATGAGCTCAAGGAAGAAAATGAGAGGCTAAGAAGGAGCTTGATTCAATTGAAGGGAAAGTGTCATGCTCAACTTTCTCACGATAACCGTGATAACATGGTGAAAAAGCTTGAGAAGGGGACAATCGTAGCATGCACAAACCCCCTTCAAAAGAATGCTAAGTTCCCCAAGAAAGGCATGAGCAAACATCAAGAGAAGAAAGCCAAAGCTCATGACAAGTGCCTCAACCACACCTCCACATGCTCCACACAAGGTAACAAACAAGCCACTTTTCCAAATAAGAGAAGATGCACTAGAAAGTGTTATCAATGTCATGAGAAGGGACATGAGATTAAGTCATGTCCCTACATAAAAGATAGTGGCTTAACTTTGGAAAGAAAGAGGCTCACTAATCATGTAGCAAACAAGAAGCAAGGCAAGAAGGAGTCTTGCAAAATTAAAAATCATATTTGCTACACTTGCCGAAGAAAGGGACACCTTTGCAAGGATTGTCCAATGAGTAAGTATCCTAAGCCTACCATATCAATTCATTCATATTTGCTTAGGAGACCCAAAAATGACACTTGTGCTAGAAAGGTAATTAGTTCACCTAAAACTAGCACAAAGGCCATTTGGGTGCCTAAGTACTTATTAGCTAACCTTGGTGGACCCATCCAAAAATGGGTACCAATTAATAAGTTTTGCAGGTACCCAGAGATGATATGAAGCTTTGGGGTGCTTGAGCGGTTTAACTCAATTCTTATCTCAAGCTATCAATCTTACATTGTCTATCCTTTAAGATTGACCCAAAGATGAATTGAGTTGTTATATCACTAACTTCATATTCATCTCTAGCAAGAACTTGTGTTGTAGGGAATAAAGATTAACCTTTGTGGGAATCAAGCAAAAGGCCTACAACCAAGTGATATCCAAAGGATGGTAACAATTAATTCTTAAGTGCACATTGCTTTTAATTGGTATATTCCTTTGTGTCTTTTGTAGCCACATAGGAAAAATGAAGCACTTGAGAATGAACTTAAAAGGTTTTACCTTGCTTTGGAAAGGATCTAATTATATGGTAGATTGCAAGTTCATATTTTTATATTGTGACAATCTACATGCTTTAAATTGATTGTATGTATCTTGTGGCATATTTCAAGTTAATCATCATATTATTGCCATGACCTAGACATAAAGAGTATTATCCCATGTTCTTAAATGAATAGAGTGCTAAGTAAGAAATTCAAATTCTCAAAGCACTTAGCAAAAGGGAATTCTCTATATGACTAGAGTTGTGAGACTAATGTTTCTATCTAAGTGTTTATGTAGTCTCACAACATGAGAATGTGTTTCTCAAATGGAGTGTGCCATTCAACATTCAAAGAAGATCAAACCAATACTATGTGATGTATTCATTCTCGTTTAAATTGGTTTTGAGTCTTCTACATTAATCACTCACCATGCTATGAATTAAACTTGCCATGTAAACTTAATTAAATAATCATGCTTTGTTCACCTTGTTTAATTTTGGTGTTATGCATAATGCTTGTAAGGGCAATTTAGTTCATATCATGAGGTTTCCTTATTTTAGTAACCTTTTTGTCATTCATATACTAGAGGTTTCTAAATAGGAAACTATTGTTTGTGTTTCTAATGCAATCTCTTTTAAGCCATTTCATGGAAATTCATAAGTAGAGATTGTGCTCTTTCATTTGGTAAAATCACAAGCATTAAAGGTTAATCTTCACCTAAAAGAAAGGTTAGGAATGCTCAAGGCAAAGGTATGGAACTAGTTGTTTCATTTGGTATGTGACCAATAATAGTTCCTTTCAAGTGGCATTCTTTCAATCGGTAATAATCTATTTTATGGAAAGAAATGTCAATATGAAAGTTAAATTCTTTTTGGCTTAAATTTGTAAATTGGTGCATATTATTAATTCACTCATCCATGTGCATTAATTTAAAAGGAATTTAATTTATGCCTTTATGCCTCATAAATGATGATTTGTTTGCCATTCATATATAGATATCATCATTCATTAAATACTTCCTTGTACTACTAATACCTCTTTTCAAAGTGTTTTATCGACTAGTTTTAAAAGGAAAAGAGATAACAAAGAAGGAAGTCTCCACAAATGATGAAAAGAAGAATACTAAGGTGACACCACCACAGATAGTAAGATCTATCAAATTGGTATAACAAATGGTACGTTCTATATGACGGTAAGTATTCTTAGGCATAAGTTAATTCATTGCAAATTTGTCATGCCTTGACCATGCTATGTAATGTACTCCTCATGAGACTCTTAACTGAATTGAAAGTGCATGTGGTAAGTCATTCAAATACTTGATGCACATATCTAGTGGGAGAACATTATATATCTTGTGTCATAGAGAATAAGTTTCACTTGAGTAAGCTATACTAAGACAATCCAAAATGGTAAATTTGTATCTCATTCATATGGATTGTAATCTTTGTTTTCTAAATAGCTACTCTTGATGCAGTTTAAAATTCCCTTATCGTTAATTCTAAAAGTGCATAAGAATCTTTTTGTTAATATTCATCACATACATATGCACTAACATGGATATGATTTTTAAACTGTAAAAGGTACAATTAGTGATCCATACTCTCTAAATTTGGAAACCCACATGTTGATATCTTAGAAATCTACTTCAGTCAGTATCCATATGCTTCACTTTGAATTGGATCACTAAGTTGTAAATTCCATGCATAACTTGTCTCTATGATATGAATGCTTGTGCGACTAACCTTGATAAGCTAGGTGCACCCAAGGTCAAGCTAGGTTCATCATCAAGAAGGCAACACAATGATGTATAAAGAAAAGGAGAAAAGGCTCATATTCTTAACTCTAGCTTTTATCTGTGTGATTAAATATTGACTTGAAACCATGTAAGATGGTTGTCAAGTATATGTGGGTGCCTACACAAAGAGAAAGGCCACAATAAGGATTGTGTGGGTACTCAATGCTCTTACTACTAATCTCAAAGGACCCAATTCAAATTGGGTACCAAGATATGAGGCTTAAACTTGTTTTGCAGGATCACCCCTTCAATGGATCAAGTTGGGTGCTCGATAATGAATGTATAAATCATCTTTGGAGATAGTAGCAAGGGTGGTAACAACTGAATCTCAAGTGCAAATTATTTTCAAATCTTATCTCTTTTGTGACTTGTGTGGCCACTAAGGGAAAAGAAGCACTTGAGGATATACATCAGTTGTTGATTATGAAATAAAGGTCTAATTGGAAGTTGAATGAATATTATCATATGGTGAACAATCCAAAATTATGTGACGTATTCTCTATCTAGTTAATTTGGATTTGATTCTTCTATATAAGACACTCACCATAATATGGATTAAGTCAGCCCTTTAGACTTCATTGAACAACCATGCATATTATCCATGTCATTCAAAATATATTGTGCATGAGGGCTCAAGGGAAATTTAGTCCATGTTATGAGGTTTCTCTATTTTAGCAACTCGCTTGGGTTGCTAAATAAGAAACTAGTACTTGTGCTACTAATGCCATCTCTTGTGTTGAGTTTATCCATAGAAAATCTATGTTAAGAGATGGTGCTTGTTTTAAATTGGATAAATCACAAGCTTAAAGGATACTATTCAACTAATGTATGAAGAAGTTGATAAGAGGCCAAGGTATGAAAACTTCCTCACCTTCAGTTGTTTTAGTATTCTATCCTCAGTGGGATGTACCATAGTATAGGTTAAATTCCTTGCAATATAAAATGTTCAATAGTGCATATAACTTTGACATCAACTATATGTGTGCACTAATTTAAAGGAATTTAGTCTATCCTTTTTGGGTTTCAAGAATGATGATTCATTTTCCATCCACATATAAGGATTATCATTTGTGAAACCCTCCCTTGTGTTTCTAATGCTCTCTTTTCTAAGTGT
Organism: Zea mays; assembly: GCF_902167145.1. NCBI lineage: Eukaryota > Viridiplantae > Streptophyta > Magnoliopsida > Poales > Poaceae > Zea > Zea mays. Next base: position 196,833,302 of record NC_050096.1, read on the forward strand.
TTTAACAAGGTCTTCCCAAGTTCTTTGAAGATGAATTCAAAATCTACAAATATAAGAGTCTTGGTTCTTTCAATCATTGAGTTTCAATAGGTCTCATATCAAGTATGATCGAATCAAGAAAAGATGAAAGAAGTTCAAGATCACTTGGTTGGATGAAATCGTAAAGAGAAAAGAGATCACAGTGATTCAAGAAGGGAGTTATTTTTTTGTTTTTTTGTCAACCAAATAATGAAGATGTAGTGACATATTTATATGATATCCTTTATTACGAGGTTTGAGATTTATATCAGCATGCTTTACCCTTCAGGATTTCAATTGATATACTTTCAGTTCTTAAACTTTCAATTGGTTTATTTTCATCATCTATGAAGGCATGTTATGTTCAACCAAGATATAGTGCAAACATCTTCTTCAACCTCGATTGTTGATGTGCATAAATATACTTTGTGTACTCTTGCAAGCACAAATTGAGGGAGAGTTTAGCCTATATCTTGTGAGACTAATGATTTCTTTCAAGTTCATGTTGTGTAGTCTCACACCCTGGAGAACATCAAACGAGGATGAATGGTTCCATAGAAATGAAAATGAGTTTCTCTTGATCGTGTGAAGAGGATAAGTTTCTCTTTGAAATGTCAAGCCTATCAAAAGCTAAGATGGAAATTCATGATTATAATGGAGACCATGTGGCGTAGAACAAAGGTGTGTCACTCCATGAATTATTGTATTACATTTGTGTATCTAGGCTCTTACATGCTAGTGTATGCATGTATATGCAATATCTTAAGTCACATCATAAGGTTGCACTTGTGGTGACGATTAAAGAATCTCTAGATATTTGATTAGTACCTCTTGTGGTGATATCATAAGTTAGTCTTAAGTCATCTTAGTGAGGTATGAGTCAAACATGCTAACTTATCAAGAATCTTGGCTTAAAATATTGCATATCATGTCTATTAGTATACCTTTTGATTATGAGTAATTCCTTAAATTGGTGCAATTTCATATTTTCATACTTTATTTGTACCAAGGTTCAAATTATAGAACTTAATTCTCTGACCTCACAAGTCAAAGTGCATAAGCTAAACAAGTATTCATCACTTGTATGCACACATTTAGGGGGAGAATAGTCTATAATTTGAATCTTTGAGACTAACTTCATTTCCAAGTCTATTATGTGTGTAGTCTCGAATTAGAAAGGAATCTTCGGGCAAAGACAATCGCTTCCACTGCAAATTTTGATGGGTATCAAAGATTCTTTGCTTCAATAAATGTATCTTTTATACATTTCATAAGGGAATGAGTTTCTCTTTTATATGCTACTCCAACATCATCTAAAATTGGTAAACATGTATCACATCCTTTTGGATTGCAAATGTCTAAAGTAGCATAGCTTATAAATTCTCCTGTCTAGAACTTAATTGATTAAATAGTGCACATGTTTCTTATGATTGCATGATTATGTTCAATTGATACTCCTTTTATGCCAATGGTACTTTAAATTGCAAATAAGTACTTTCAACGGATATCAATTGAATTCATATATATGTGTGCACTAAAACTTGAGGAGAACTTAGTGTAATATGCTATTAGTGATCTGCTTATCTATCAAATTGTATCTATTGGTGTTTTTCAATTGATATTTTTCATACATGATCACTAGTTGCATAATCCATACTTGTGCAATTTTCATGTTACCTCTTGTTGTGATAAGAAAATGCTAGGTGACATCTAGACTCTAGGTATCAAGTTTCACCTTCGATTTAGTATGACAATCTTCATTTGATATCTTGGACTTATGTCACAACTATACCAACAAGAGCGTGCAAATGAATTCAAAATCCAACACAAGTTTGGAACACCCCTCCTTGAAAAGGTAAAACACAAAGGTACATCACTTCATGTCACTTCTACATTACTTTTTTGTCATCTAAGGATCCTTTTCATGATAGTGTGTTCACATCTTGCTTAAATCATAATTTCTACCCTTTATATTCTTTGTATCCTTTTTGGAGATTTATGATAAAGGGGGAGAAATTTTGCATTAAAGATTATCTTTATTTTTGAAAAGGGGAGAAATAATTAACAAAAGTGGGAATCATAAGAAAAACATAAGATGTAGAAAGTTGATGAGTGCATACTATGTCATGAGCATCGCGTTTATTTTATGACACACTGCACCCTATGAATAGTATGATATAAGTTGTCTCCATACTTTGACCAAATATGTGCTTTTGGCATTTGAGTACAAAATTGGTATTTTCTGAAATGCACATATTTAGGGGGAGAAATTATATCATAGGATTCAAATCTTATTTATCAAATCTTATGTAAGCTTTAAATGTGTTGTCATCAATCACCAAAAAGGGGGAGATTGAAAGTGCATTCATCCCTTCTGTGAGTTTTGGTGATTTGGATAACAACACATTTAAAAGACTAACAAGTTTGCTAAGTGTTGAACAGGAAATTCAGTATGATGAACATACTTGAATAGTATATAATGACAGTGAACAAAGGTTCAACATAAGGTTAAATAACCAGTGAGACAATGCAAATGGATACAATATGATCTCTATATTGGTTTGAATATATGGACAAGACCTAAGAAATCACTACATACATATGATCAGAATAGAGGATGAAGTGATTAAGAGGATTGGTCAAACCAAAGTGAATAAGATATGAGGAATCGTGAATTGGCTTGACCATATTACTATCAGTCCATATATGCTTCTATGAGAATCAAACTAGAGCTTGATTGGTCTTAACAATTATATCTAAAAGACATTCAAGCAAGGTTCACAATATTGAAGAAATGATTCTCTCAATGGATGCTCAATATGATGTGACTCAAGAATGGCTTGATAGGGTGAAGATAGCAAGGAAAGGGCTTCGAGGAACTAAGCGAAGGTGAAGGCCAAGCGATGGCTTGTGGACCGAGGTACCATGGCTAAGGTGAAGAAGAGAGTACTTGCACTAAGTCGATGAACTAATCAGCTATGAAGAGTTATAACATGTTGATGCATCAGTACGGTGACTTGAAGCCATGATTTGAACTCACATATGGTGATATGGTACAAGTCACAGGGTTTGATTTATGTTTCTTCAAAAGGTGAGACAAAGATGTTTGTGATCCTTATGAAGCAACGCCATGGAGAAATCACACATGAGACGCCAATGACTCAAGGAGTTTACTTAATTAATTTTATTTAATTTGAGTATAGGAATCGTCGTACTATAAAGGGGGATCCAAAAAGAAGGTAGGTGTTTGCCAAAGCTCAAGCCTCTATATTCAAAAGCTATTTTTTGAAAACCAAAAATCTCTTTAAAATTCTATGGTTGACCGTGGTTAGGTTTGAGAAACCTAGAGTGTTCTTGTTGAAAAGCAACTGAACTTCTTAAACTGCAGCTGAGTTTTTCAGCTGAGCTGAACTTCAGCTGAGCTGAGCTTCTTCAGCTGCAGCTGAGCTTTTCAGCTGAGCTGAACTTCAGCTGAGTTGAGCTTTCTCAACTCCAGCTGAACTTCAACTTCAACCGGGGTCCAGGGCAAGTTCAACTGGGGTCCAGAGAGGTTCAACCGGGGTCCAGGGCAAGTTCAACCGGGGTCCAGAGAGGTTCAACCGGTGTCCAGGGAAAGTTCAGTCGGGGTATTTTCCCCGAACCTCACTGGTCAAAACCGGTTGAACCGGTCCTATGGGAGGTTCAACCGGTGTCAGGGTCACCTGACCGGTCTGACCTCCTGACTGGCAGACTGACTGCCAGTCTGACCCCCAGGCGGTTGAACCGGCCCTAGGGGCGGTTCAACCGGTGTTAGGACCTGTTTTTGCAGTCTGACTTGCAGTCTGCCAGTCTGACTGGCAGACTGTCTGTCAGCCTGCCCTAGGTGGTTGAACCGGTCTTAGGGGCGGTTCAACCGGTCTTGGTCAACTTGACCAGTCTGCAGGTCAGTCTGCAAGTCAGTCTGACAGTCAGACAGTCAGACAGTCTACCTGACCTGCCAGGGGCGGTTCAACCGCCCTAGGGGGCGGTTCAACCGGTCTCAGACAGAAAAATCTGCCCAACGGCTAGTTTTGAGCTCCACCTATATATACTCACTCCTACCTCTCACCCCATAGCAGTGAGCACGATTTGAACTCCATTTCTAACCCAAGAAATATCTCCCTCTCTCTCACACACATCTCTTGCCTCTCCCATTTCAAATCTTTGGAGAGAAATCTTTGAGTGAGCTTGAGAGCTGCGGTTTTTGTGCTCCATCTCTAAATCTCTCTTGCTCTTCTTCATTCGAGCTTTGGTACTACATCGAGTTCTTTGTGGATTCATTACTCTTGGAGCTTCTAGCTCCTAGACGACTAGGTGTCTCTTGTGAGTCTCCAAATCTTGTGGAAGACCACAAGAAAGTTTGTATTACCCGCTCGTTTGAGCAAAGATTAGTTTGTGAGCTTGACCTTTGTGGTCGGCAAAGGGAGGATTAGGGTTGAAAGAGACCCAGCTCTTTGTGGGCGCCTCAACGAGGAAGTAGGGCACTTTGGTGGTGTGACCGAACCTCGGGATAAATCTTGTGTCTCTTGTGATCTTGTTTATTGTGCTTATTTGTGTTCTTCGTTCTCTCACCATTCCGTGAAAGATTTGTTTATATCTTTTTGGTGTGTGGATTTTGAGAAGTGCCCTTCTCAGATCTACTACTTTGAACCCTGTGGATCATTTAGAACATCTCATTTCCAAAGTTAACTGGGTGAATTTCGATATCAATTCAGTTTTACCCAGTTTGCTTCTAGTTTTTGTTGAAAAAGTTTTAACTTGCCTATTCACCCCCCCTCTAGGCAACTTTCACCTTACATCCAGCATAGTCGGAATCTGAATATCCAATCAAGTCAAAGTTAGACCCCTTTGGATACCAGATCCCGAAGCAAGGCGTAGCGACTAAATATCTAAGAATTCGCTTCACAGCCACTAAGTGACACTCCTTAGGATCGGATTGAAATCTAGCACACATGCATACGCTAAGCATAATATCCGGTCTACTAGCACATAAATAAAGCAAAGAATCTATCATGGACCGGTATGCTTTTTGATCAACGGACTTACCTCCTTTATTGAGGTCGGTGTGTCCGTCAGTTCCCATCGGTGTCTTTGCGGGCTTGGCGTCCTTCATCCCAAACCGCTTTAACAAGTCTTGCGTGTACTTCGTTTGGGAGATGAAGGTGCCGTCCTTGAGTTGCTTCACTTGGAACCCAAGGAAGTAGTTTAACTCGCCCATCATCGACATCTCGAATTTCTGCGTCATCACCCTGCTAAACTCTTCACAGGACTTTTGGTTAGTAGAACCAAATATTATGTCATCGACATAAATTTGGCACACAAAAAGATCACCATCACAAGTCTTAGTAAAAAGAGTTGGATCGGCTTTCCCAACCTTGAAAGCATTAGCAATTAAAAAGTCTCTAAGGCATTCATACCATGCTCTTGGGGCTTGCTTAAGTCCATAGAGCGCCTTAGAGAGCTTACACACGTGGTCGGGGTACCGTTCATCCTCAAAGCCAGGGGGTTGCTCCACGTACACCTCCTCTTTGATCGGCCCGTTGAGGAAAGCGCTCTTCACATCCATTTGGTACAACCTGAAAGAATGGTGAGCGGCATATGCTAGCAAAATACGAATTGATTCTAGCCTAGCCACAGGAGCGAAAGTCTCCTCAAAGTCCAAACCTGCGACTTGGGCATAACCTTTTGCCACAAGTCGAGCCTTGTTCCTCGTCACCACCCCGTGCTCGTCCTGTTTGTTGCGGAACACCCACTTGGTTCCCACAACATTTTGCTTGGGACGAGGCACCAGTGTCCAAACTTCATTGCGCTTGAAGTTGTTGAGTTCCTCCTGCATGGCCAACACCCAGTCCGGATCTAGCAAGGCCTCTTCTACCCTGAAAGGCTCAATAGAAGAGACAAAAGAGTAATGCTCACAAAAATTAACTAATCTTGAACGAGTAGTTACTCCCTTGCTAATATCACCCAATATTTGGTCGACGGGATGATCCCTTTGAATCGTCGCTCGAACTTGGGTTGGAGGTGCATGAGGTGCTTCTTCCTCTTCAACTTGAACATCCTGTGCTCCCCCTTGATCATGCGCCTCCACTTGAGGTACCTGTTCGTCATCTTGGGTTGGGGGATGCACCGTAGTTGAGGAAGACGGTTGATCTTGCTCCAATTGTTCCTGAGGCCGTACATCTCCAATCGCCATGGTGCGTATCGCGGCCGTTGAAACGTCTTCTTCATCTACATCATCAAGATCAAACTTGCTCTCTTGGAGAGCCATTAGTCTCATCAAATACAACGTCGCTAGAGACTTCAACCAAACCCGATGATTTGTTGAAGACCCTATACGCCTTTGTATTTGAGTCATAACCTAATAAAAACCCTTCTACAGCTTTGGGAGCAAATTTGGAATTCCTACCCTTCTTCACTAGAATGTAGCATTTACTCCCAAATACACGAAAGTACGATACATTGGGTCTGTTACCAGTTAGCAGCTCATATGAAGTCTTCTTGAGGAGGCGGTGAAGGTAGACCCTGTTGATGGCGTGGCAAGCCGTGTTCACGGCTTCCGACCAAAAACGCTCGGGGGTCTTGAACTCTCCAAGCATAGTCCTCGCCATATCAATGAGCGTCCTGTTCTTCCTCTCTACCACACCATTTTGCTGAGGTGTGTAGGGAGCGGAGAACTCGTGCTTGATCCCCTCCTCCTCAAGGAACTCCTCCACTTGAAGATTCTTGAATTCGGACCCGTTGTCGCTTCTTATCTTCTTCACCTTGAGCTCAAACTCATTTTGAGCTCTCCTTAGGAAGCGCTTGAGGGTCCCTTGGGTTTCAGACTTATCCTGCAAAAAGAACACCCAAGTGAAGCGGGAAAAGTCATCAACAATAACTAGACCATACTTACTTCCTCCTATGCTCAGATAGGCGACGGGTCCGAAGAGGTCCATATGCAGCAGCTCCAGAGGTCTTGAAGTGGTCATCACATTCTTGCTGTGATGTGCTCCTCCCACTTGTTTACCTGCTTGACAAGCTGCACAAGGTCTATCTTTTTCGAATTGCACGTTAGTCAAACCTATCATGTGTTCTCCCTTTAGAAGCTTGTGAAGGTTCTTCATCCCCACATGTGCTAAGCGGCGATGCCACAGCCAGCCCATGCTAGTCTTAGCAATTAAGCATGCATCTAGACCGGCCTCCTCTTTTGCAAAATCAACTAAATAAAGTTTGCCGTCTAGTACACCCTTAAAAGCTAGTGAACCATCACATCTTCTAAAGACAGACACATCTACATTTGTAAATAGACAATTATATCCCATATTACATAATTGACTGACAGATAGTAAATTATATCCAAGAGACTCAACTAAAAACACATTAGAGATAGAGTGCTCATTTGATATTGCAATCTTGCCTAAACCTTTCACCTTGCCTTGGTTCCCATCACCGAATATGATTGAATCTTGGGAATCCTTATTCTTGACGTAGGAGGTGAACATCTTCTTTTCCCCCGTCATATGGTTCGTGCATCCGCTGTCGGTAATCCAGCTTGAACCCCCGGATGCATAAACCTGCAAGGCAAATTTAGGCTTGGGTCTTAGGTACCCAACTCTTGTTGGGTCCTATAAGGTTAGTCACAATTGTCTTAGGGACCCAAATGCAAGTTTTATCACCCTTGCATTTTGCCCCTAATTTCCTAGCAACTATCTTCCTATCCTTTCTACAAATAGCAAAGGAAGCATTTAAAGCATGATAAATTGTAGAGGGTCCATTCATAACTTTCCTAGGAACATGAACAATATTCTTTCTAGGCACATGATGAATATTTTTCCTAGGCATATCTCTACCATGCATATAGGAAGAACTGGGAGCAAACATAGCATAAGAATCATAGGCCTGTGAATCAAAAACATTACAACTCCTATGAGACTGTCTTCTATCATTGTACATAAAAGCATGGTTCTTTTTAGTACTACTTGCCATAGGGGCCTTCCCTTTCTCCTTGGCGGAGATGGGAGCCTTATGGCTTGTTAAGTTCTTGGCTTCCCTCTTGAAGCCAAGACCATCCTTAATTGAGGGGTGTCTACCAATCGTGTAGGCATCCCTAGCAAATTTTAGTTTATCAAAATCACTTTTGCTAGCCTTAAGTTGGGCATTAAGACTAGCCATTTCATCATTTAACTTTGCAATAGAAACTATGTGTTCACTTCAAGCATCAATATCAAAATCTTTACATCTATTGCAAATAACAACGTTTTCTACACAAGTTGTTGATTTACTAGCTATTTCTAACTTAGCATTCAAATTATCATTAATGCTCCTTAAGCTAGAAATTGTCTCATGGCAAGAAGACAATTCACAAGAAAGCATTTCATTTCTCTTAACTTCTAAGGCATGAGATTTTTGTGCTTCTACAAATTTGTCATGTTCTTCATACAACAAGTCCTCTTATTTTTCTAAAAGCCTATTCTTATCATTCAAGGCATCAATCAATTCATTAATTTTATCTACCTTGGTTTTATCTAGGCCCTTAAAGAAACATGAATAATCTATTTCATCCTCATCACTAGATTCGTCCTCGCTTGAAGAAGCATAAGTAGAGTTTCGAGTACATACCTTCTTCTCCCTTGCCATAAGGCATGTGTGACGCTTGTTGGGGAAGAGGGATGACTTGTTGAAGGCGGTGGCGGTGAGTCCTTCATTGTCGGAGTCGGACGAGGAGCAATCCGAATCCCACTCCTTGCCAAGATGTGCCTCGCCCTTTGCCTTCTTATAGTTCTTCTTCTTCTCCTTCTTGTTCCCTTGATCCTGATCACTATCATTGTCGAGACAGTTAGCAATAAAATGACCAAACTTACCACATTTGAAGCATGAGCGCTTCCCCTTTGTCTTGGTCTTGCTTGGCTGCCCCATGCGACTCTTTAGCGCCGTCTTGAATCTCTTGATGATGAGTGCCATCTCTTCATCATTAAGTCCGGCCGCCTCAATTTGTGCCACCTTGCTAGGTAGCGCTTCCTTGCTTCTTGTTGCCTTGAGAGCAAGGGGTTGAGGCTCGTTGATTGGACCATTCAATGCGTCGTCCACGTACCTTGCCTCCTTGATCATCATTCGCCCGCTTACGAATTTTCCAAGGACTTCTTCGGGCGACATTTTGGTGTACCTAGGATTCTCACGAATATTATTAACCAAATGAGGATCAAGAACAGTAAAGGACCTTAGCATCAATCGGACGACGTCGTGGTCCATCCATCGCGTGCTTCCGTAGCTCCTTATTTTGTTGATAAGGGTCTTGAGCCGGTTGTATGTTTGGGTTGGCTCCTTGCCCCTTATCATCGCGAATCGTCCAAGCTCTCCCTCCACCAACTCCATTTTGGTGAGCAAGGTGACATCGTTCCCCTCATGAGAAATCCTGAGGGTGTGACAGCCCTCCCAAGTTATCAGGCTCACATGCACCAATCCTTGCCTTACTGGCCTCGGATGGCCGTGCACGTGTACCGGGTAACTTAACAAGGCTATCGAGTTCGCCAACTGGAACTCATCATCCCAAGGATCTCCCACATAACATGTATATTGTAGTAATCACATTTGATACACACACATTGGAGATAGAGCGGAAGACTTTTACAAAGTATACTTTACATTACAGAACTCAAGTTTTACATGGTAGAAAGAGATGTATTTATTACAAGTCCTGATAGTACTCGAAGTGCATAACTTATTACAATAATTGGAAGGGTGAAGCCTTTCCATAAGAGATATATAAAAAAACATTCTAAGTTTCAAGTCCTCCAAATGACGTAACTAACCCAAAGATAAGGGAATAAAACTTCTCCTACAAAAACAACAAGGGATAAAACCCTGAGTACGCAATTACTCAGCAAGACTTACCCGACTAAAGAAAAGACTCTCAAGGGTATGCTGGCTTTTGGGAATCAAGGTAAAGCTCATCAAAGTTCAATAACTCATTTTGCAGAAAAGCTTACTAGAAGTGGGTCCTTAAGCCAAGTTTTATTTCACAAGTTAGTTTATTACCTGAATCTTCTAGCCTGAATCTAGCATTTTCCTAATCTAGATCATTCACTTGACCTACACTAGGTTGCTTTTAAAATCCAAATTTTGTTTCGCTTGTTATCTACGATGAAGGGCAGCGATCCAGTCTTCATATCCGAGAAGTAACGGCGATCCGAATCGATTAATACCCAGCTGGGGATCTCCAACCACACGACATATGTAGCACTTAACCCTTGCATATGTCAACCATTCCCACGGATCCTCCACTACATGAACTGGTCCGCGCTACCCGGGAGCACATTACCCTACCATTCAGCCTCTTGCCAGGAGGGTAACTGCTACTCCCACCATCTCCCACGCCCAGTGCGCGGTTATCTTTTCACGTATGGAATAGCCGGGTTCAGGCTTACCCATGACGAGGTATGTGGCCAGTTAAAAGGTCCTAGATCATCAGGCCAACAATCGGTAAGGTCCTTAATCGACACAGACGGGCGACCTTTCCTGCTCAGCGTCTGGTCCCATTTTAAACTATTTCAAAATTTTGGCGCCTGACAGAGGGGCCATGCCTGGATAAGGAATTTATCAACGTCTTGATGCCTTCATTATCCCAAGTCCATTTTCTTTTTGTAAAAACATGAGTCATAGATAAAAAACATTTTTCTTAGTCTATCAGTATGACTAAGCATCTCTAGCTTTTATAAAACAGGTGACAAGGTATGGTAATCAATCTTTCAAGGATGGTAATGCATCAATTGTTTAATCAATCAACTCCTATCACTTAATGCAGCATATAAGTGATAAAATTTTGTAAACACAAGGGAGGTGGCAAATGCATCGAGGCTTGCCTTGTTGCAGAGAAGATTCAAAACCTTATTCTACTCTGGTAAGTAGTTAGATGAAACTCCACCGCTGGATCAACAGGCACTGAAGTGAACTCCTTCTTCAAACATCACTTCTTCTAGGTGTTCTACATGAAATGATATGAATATGAATGCTTGCTTATGTCAAAGAGAATGCAACTCGTAAAAGAGACAACATAGATTACTACTAGACTAAATCTATAATCCAACATCTTAGGCTACAATTACCAGGGAGCTACTTAACCCTAGACCTCACCTATCACTCCAAAACTTGTTAAGCCACCTCATCACTTCATTAAGACACTAGGTGCCCAAGTACTCAAGGTTGAAATCCTTTTTCTATTATGAGCAACAATTAGTTTGCTAAGCAAACCATGTCCAAACAGCTTCAAACTTTACCCAGGAGCTAATTGTTCAAGATAAACTTACACAAATTCTCCCACAACTTTTATTGCTCTATTTTCATTGAGTGATTTATTTCATTAATGGCAAAAGTATTTATAATTAAGTGGATATTTGACGACCAAATGAATATGCCCCAAACTGAACCAAACCTTACAGCAAGCGAATCTAAGCTTATGTAACACCGAAGTCGAGTGGAGGTTCGCCAAAATGGTGACAAATCAAACCCGAGCAATATACAGAGAACCCAGCGAGCGACGTTCTGCACTCCACTATTCTATATGATCTAGTTCCCTTCATTTTCAAATAGTTGCAGCGCTGCGATTCACACGTATAGCCACAGGATTGACGCCGATGGTGCAAGCCGCTAGTCGACTTCCAAGTTCCAACTAGAGGCGCAATACACCAGCGTGATTCCTAATACGAAGTCCACACAACAATTATACTCGATCTAGAATATGCACAACTATTTTGTTTTCCAGAGATAATAACCACTGAATGACATCGGCCACCAATTAAAGCTGCGACACTTACCGAAGATCAAAGTAGGGAGGACTCACATTTGAACGGATGAAGGGCGTGATGGTAATGTGGCTGGAGGTCGAATGCAGCCAGCGAAGTTGACAACCGAAAAAGCACTGGTGACAGCGAAGTCCCGAGGTGACGAACAGGGGAAGTGTCTGAGCGTGCGATGGAGGGTGCAGACAGGAGGAGCCGGGAGGAGCCAGGAGGAGACTAGCTGAGACGGCATGTCGACTGGCACGAAGAACTGGACAACGGTGTAGGGTCGAAGCTTATAGGGATCCACGACCTGAGACGAGCAAGGACGTCAAGGTCCAAGCACTGGTGAAGGAGCTCGGCCCCAGGGATCTGATCGTTGGCGCAGGGCACTGGGCGCTGGTGAGCCGGCACCAGGTGATGGATGGTGAGGGAGCGGAACATACACCAGGCTGGGGCGATTGTGGTGAAGAGAAGTGAGCGGCTAGGAACTGAGCATCACCTGGCAACATCAGACGACACCCGGCGTTCTGCTGCTGCCTGTGGAGTAGAGGCATGCTGGGACTGGCTCAAAAAGAGGCAAGGTGAAACCGAGCTCTGGTGGAGACCGAGAGGAAGACATGCGCTGTGAGGGAGATGGAATGCGCGGCTTCCGTGGAGATATGGAAGAGAGAGAATATCACAAGATGGAGGAGTGCCCGGTAGTCTCCAGGGCTGAACAAAGAGGTTACGTGGAGGGGATAAGGATTAGGTAGCTTGAATCAGGAGAAGCGTACGTGACTTTTCTAGGAAACCGATGTGTGCTGGAACCTGGAAGATGGATAGAGCTTGGACGTGGCCGTGAAACCCGGGCACCACGCAGGCCCAAGTTACAGAGAAGTAAAGACTGGGAACTCCGTGGTGTGCTGACAGCAAAACATCAGTAGCATAGTCACTAGTTTGGAGAGGTGTCCAGCTCACTCGATCCAAACACTACGGCGGTGAAACTTCTTGAGTTATCCCCTCCCCTGGTACACCTTTGCACTCGACCGTATCCCCAAAATCCGAGCTGGAGCACTGAGTACAGAGGTAGTGTGTGGATATCCATTTTCAGAATTCTTAACCAACTTGGAATCCACTGAACCAGGAACCTCTTCACTCGCCTGCACCCCTCCAGTTCATCCCCATTTTTCTCACAATTCAAAACAAGGACATGCCGACTTCATCTAAGCAAACTTATACACCTAATATAGCTCTCAAGGTTTGATATAACACTCTAGGGCTGCAAGTGCATGGATCCATAGATACGCAGCCCCAAACTCGAGCTCAACACACTAGAATCCAGTTTCCCTTAACTGAAACCGATCTCTTATCACACAGGCTGACATGGCATATTGAAGAGCATTTTACTCCCAGTTTTGCACAACACCAGGCCCAGTACTTCACATAAAACTTGTTCACCTTTCTTCGGTCTTTGACTTTGCTATATAGCCCTTAGCTTAAAACTCCATAGATTGATCACAAAGAGATCCCAAAGTTGCTCCAAAATATGAGTTCTGCAGTGCCAATTCAGCACTAAGTCCGAAATCTGCAACCATGTCAACTCTGCTTTGGACCAGTTTTACACTTAGTACCATAGGGCTTTAGGGTTGAGTAACTTAACAAAATATATTCTCCTATGGTAGTTTTACAATATTGCTATAATGATTTATAACTAAAAGCTCAGAGGTTAAAAGTTACAGGGCTCCAAAGTTGAGCAAAACCCACTAAATTTTTTTAGATAACTGAACCAAGTCTGAAATAAAAGTCTGACAGCATGTTTTGGGACGCCATTTTCTCCCTGTTCTAAGCAGATTCAAGGGCATGACCCTTACCAAGGGTTACTCCCCCAACATTTATCTCCAAGTTTGCTACAGAAACTAGAGCCTAAAAGCACATGTATTGATCACCAAGGAGCTCCAAACTTGACACTATTCACTGATTTCAGGTTTCAGCCACTGAACCAAATTCAGTTACAGAAATGCCTAGCAGCTGATCTTTGGGGGCATTTTCTCCACTTTTTATGTGCAAACAAGCCAAAATCACTTAAAGAAACTTGTTCACCATCATATAGGCTTCAACTTCTCTATAAACACCACAGCACAAAACCTTATAGAACAGCCACAAACCAGCTCCAAAACTGCTATCAAAACACAAAAATCTTATTTCAGACACTGTTCACAATCTGAAATTCAAAAGTCTGACAGCCACACTTTGGATCACCTTTTCTCCTAGTTGTATATAGTTCCAGGGCTGTCACACTTAATAAAAGCTGCTCTCCTATACTTATTCTACAATTTTTATATAGTGAACATTAACCAAAACCTCTTGGATTCCAAACTACAATAGCCCAAAGTTTGCTCCAATTGCTGAAATTCAGAATCTGAATTTCACTGAGTCTGAAACCTACAATTTCTGACAGCTTTACTTTGGACCAGGTTTTCTCTACGTTCCAAACAGTTTTAGGGCTAGGTGACTTAACCAAACTTATACTTCTCATGTAGCTCTATAACTTTGTTATAATGATCATCTTCAAAATGGTTTTAGATCAAAAGTTACAAAGGACTAAAATTGCCTAGTTGCTGCTATTTTCAGGAACTCCAAAACTGAACCTTTGTGAATTTCTCCACACAACTTGGAAATCTCCAAATAACAAAATTGTGCAACTTTGGAAATCCTACCAACTTGGTATTTTTACCTCTTGCAAAATGTGGCTAGATCTCCAAATCCACTTTTGGGCTCCAGTTTAGGGGTTAGAGATACTCAACCACCCTAAGTACTTCACCACTTCTAATCCACATATCAAAAGCAAACTTATCCATCCTCCTAAAGCAAAGTTGCTCCTTAATCTCAAATCCAACTTTGGCTTATATAACTCAGATCCAAAGTATCCTTGATTTAGGAGTTGTTTGCTTACACTCAATTTCAATCAAGGTTTTCAAGCCTTAGGATTTTGAAGTTAATCCTTCGGTCCAAGTATTTCTTCCACTTGATCTATCTTTGAAAACAAAATTTCTATAGACTCTAGGAATTGCCTTTAGCACTTCAAGACTCCAATTTGCTACCTGCTCAAGAGATGACCTACTCTTGTCTAGCTTAAGCCAAGTCCTTAAACTAAACTCTAAACCCACACACAACATCACACTTTTGAAAAAGTTTAACCTAGTGAATGCATTCTAGGTATATCAAACAAAATAATGCAAGTGCTTATGATGACATGACAAGGTTTTAGTTATCGTAACACCAGGGGTGTTACAGAGGGTGTCCCAGATCTGCTTGGCGTTATCCAAGCCACTCACTTTGTGGTATTCATCCCTGCACAATGAAGCTAGAAGAACAGTAGTAGCTTATGCATTCTTATGAATTTGCTCATTAATGAACATGGGACTATCCGTACTATCAAAGTGCATTCCACTCTCTACAATCTCCCATATACTAGGATGGAGAGAGAATAGGTGACTATGCATTTTGTGGCTCCAAAATCCGTAGTCCTCCCCATCAAAGTGTGGAGGCTTGCCGAGAGGAATGGAGAGCAAATGTGAATTTGAACTTTGCGGAATACGAGAGTAGTCAAAAGAAAAGTTCGAATTAACCGGTTTCCTTCTCTCGTAGTCGTTGTGGTCGTCGTCCTTTTGGGAAGAAGATGACTCGTCGTTGTCGTCGTAGTAGACAATCTCCTTGATGCGCCTTGTCTTCTTCTTCTTCCCATCTTTTCGTCTATGGCCCGAGCCGGAGTCGGTAGGCTTGTCATCCTTCGGCTCGTTGACGAAGGATTCCTTCTCTTTATCGTTGATCACGATACCCTTCCCCTTAGGATCCATCTCTTCGGGCGGTTAGTCCCTTTGTGAAGAGAACGACTCTGATACCAATTGAGAGCACCTAGAGGGGGGGGGGGGGTGAATAGGTGATCCTGTAAAACTTGAAAAACTTAAGCCACAAAAACTTGGTTAAGCGTTAGCACAGTAAAATGTCAAGTGGCTAGAGAGGAGTCTCAACAAAACACAATAACCACAAGAAATCAATCACAGAGATGGCACAGTGGTTATCCCGTGGTTCGGCCAAGACCAACGCTTGCCTACTCCACGTTGTGGCGTCCCAACGGACGAGGGTTGCAATCAACC
Source organism: Zea mays (assembly GCF_902167145.1). Taxonomy (NCBI): domain Eukaryota; kingdom Viridiplantae; phylum Streptophyta; class Magnoliopsida; order Poales; family Poaceae; genus Zea; species Zea mays. The sequence continues at coordinate 196,849,230 of NC_050096.1, forward strand.
CCTCTCAAGCGGTCCAAAGACCCACTTGAATACCACGGTGTTTTGCTTGCTTTTCTCAATCCCGTTTGCGAGGAATCTCCACAACTTGGAGCCTCTCGCCCTTACACTTGAAGTTCACAAAGAAGCACAGAGCAAGGGAGGGATTAGCAACGCACTCAAGACAAGAAATCACAGCAACACCATGCACACAAGTCGCAACTAGAGCTCGCAACACAACTCAATGAGTTTACAACTCCACTAGAGCTCTATATGCTATCACAATGAAACAGATGCGCGGAATCGAGGTCTTGGTGCTTAGGAATGTTGTAGGAATGCTTGGTGTGCTCCTCCATGCGCCTAGGGGTCCCTTTTATAGCCCCAAGGCAGCTAGGAGCCGTTGAGAGCAATCTAGGAAGGCTGATCTTGCCTTCTGTCGACTGGCACACCGGACAGTCCGGTGCACACCGGACACTGTCCGTTGCCCGATTTCCTTCCAAAAATGGCACAGTCGACCGTTGGCAGCCTAAGAGCCGTTGGCGCACCGGACATGTCCGGTGCACACCGGACAGTCCGGTGCCCCCTTCTAGCCGTTGGCTCGGCCACGTGTCCCGCGCAGATTGCGCGGCCGACCGTTGGCCCGGCCGACCGTTGGCTCACCGGACAGTCCGGTGCACACCAGACAGTCCGGTGAATTATAGCCGTACGTCGCTGGTGAATTTCCGAGAGCGACGAGTTCGCCTGTGAACGGCCCACCAGACAGTCCGGTGCACCACCGGACAGTCCGGTGAATTATAGCCGTACACCGCCGTCGAAGTCCCGAGAGCAGCCTGTTCGCCAGAGCCAGCCTGGCGCACGGGACACTGTACGGTGCACCACCGGACAGTCCGGTGCTCCAGACTGAGCAGAGTCTTGGCTGCTCGAGCCAAGGCATTTTCAATTGGATTTTTCCTGTTTCCAGCACTTAGACACAATACATTAGTCCATAAAACAATGTACTAAGTCTGAGAAACATACCTTTATCCTTGATTTGTACTTTGTCCACCTTTTTACACTTAGGCACTTGTGTTGGACACTAAATCACCAAAATACTTAGAAATGGCCCAAGGGCACATTTCCCTTTCAAGAAGACCATCGGACTGTCCGGTGTGAGCACCAGACTGTCCGATGTGGAAAGCCTGCGGCGCCAACGGTCACCTGCTCTGACAGGGCAACGACTAGGCGCACTGGACAGGCTACAGTGCGCTGTCCGGTGTGCCGCAGAGAACTGCAGCTTTTCTCCAACGGCTATTTTGGAGTTGGGGCCTATATATACTTCACCCAACAGTCCATTTGAAGGTGTGGGAGCCCAAGCAACATACCAAGGCATATAGTGCACATTTCCAAGAGCTCAAACACCCAAGTGCTTAATATAATCACTCGATGATTAGTGTAGGTGCTTTGCGAAGTGCTTAGGTTAGTTAGACCACTTTAGCGCTTGCTCTAGGTGAACCCTAGTTCGTTGATTGAGTTTAGACAAACCACACAACCCCTCGGCTCTTGCGTGAGCTGTTGTAATTGTACCAAGTGGGGCGAGAGTCTTGCGAGACTGTGACAACCACATTTGTGTCATGGCTGCCATCGTGTACCGAAGGGAACGAGGCCCACGGCGTTTCGGCCAGAAGCACGATAGTGGAGACGGCAGGGAGCGTCCGAGAGGAGCCGGAAGCGGAGCACCACTTGCGCGTGGAGAAGGCACGCGGCTCTCTACGGAGTTACTTGACCGTGGTGCTTGGCCCTCACGTGGGCTTCCCTTTGCGTAGGGGCACCAACGAGGATTAGTTGGGACCTAGCGTGGTTCCGGATACCTCGGTAAAAATACCTGCGTCATCCACGAGAGTTTGCTTCTCTACTTTGCTCTTTAAGTTTCTGCATTTATATTAAGCATCTAAGTTTCAATCTTGTATTCATACTTATTTAGTGTAGATTGAAACTTAGCCATTGCGGTAGAGATAGCAACACTTAGACAAAACCTAGATTACACTTTCTAGTTTGATTATTTGCATAGGTTTTGCTCTAGGGATTTAATTATGGCCTAGTTTAGTAAAAGTTTTAGAAGTCCTAATTCACCCCCTCTTAGGCGTTACCCATTTCCTACAGGTTTGCCTCATCCAAAGTAATTGCACACAGCAATGGCCTGCGGCAATGTACTCGGCTTCGGCGGTGGAAAGAGCTACGGAGTTTTGTTTCTTTGAAGCCTAAGACACCAGGGATCTCTCTAGAAACTGACAAGTCCCTGATGTGCTCTTCCTATCAATTTTACACCCTACCCAGTCGACATCGGAATATCCTATTAAATCAAAAGTGGATCCCTTGGGATATCAAAGCCCAAACTTAGGAGTGTAAACTAAGTATCTCATGATTCTCTTCACGACCCTAAGGTGAACTTCCTTAGGATTTGCCTGGAACCTTGCACACATGCATACAAAAAGCATAATATCCGGTCGAGATGCACATAAATAGAGTAAAGATCCTATCATCGACCGATATACCTTTTGATCTACGGATTTACCTCCCGTGTCGAGGTCGAGATGCCCATTAGTTCCCATGGGTGTCTTGATGGGTTTGCCATCCTTCATTCCAAACTTCTTAAATATGTCTTGAATGTACTTTATTTGGCTGATGAAGGTGCCCTCTTGGAGTTGCTTGATTTGAAATCCTAGGAAATATCTCAACTCCCCCATCACATCTCGAATTTCTGTACCATGATCTTACTAAACTTTTCACAAGTAGACTTGTTAGTAGACCCAAATATGGTATCATCAACATAAATTTGGCAAATAAACAAGTCTTTTTCAACAGTTTTAGTGAAGATGGTAGGATCTGCTTTACCGACTTTGAAGCCATTAGTGATAAGAAAATCTCACAAGCATTCATACCATGCTCTTGGGGCTTGCTTGAACCCATAAAGCGCCTTTGAGAGTTTATAAACATGGTTAGGATACTATCTTCAAAGCCGGGAGGTTGCTCAACATAGACCTCTTCCTTAATAGGTCTATTGAGGAAGGCACTCTTCACGTCCATTTGGTAAAGCTTAAAGCCATGGTAAGTAGCATAGGCAAGTAATATGTGAATTGACTCAAGCCTAGCTATGGGTGCATAAGTTTCATCGAAATCCAAACCTTCGACTTGTGAATAACCTTTGGCCACAAGTCGGGCTTTGTTTCTTATCACCACACCATGCTCATCTTGCTTGTTGCGGAATACCCATTTGGTACGTACAACATTTTGATTAGGACGTGGAACTAAATGCCATACCTCATTCCTTGTGAAGTTGTTGAGCTCCTCTTGCATAGCCACCACCCAATCCGAATCTCTTAATGCATCCTCTACCCTATATGGCTCAATAGAGGAAACAAACGAGTAATGTTCATAAAAATGAGCAATTCGAGATCTAGTGGTTACCCCCTTATGAATGTCACCAAGGATGGAGTTGACGGGGTGATCTCATTGAATTGCTTGGTGGACTCTTGGGTGTGGTGGTCTTTGTTCCTGAACTTCTTGATCATCTTCCTTGTCTCCATTATCTTCATCTCCCCCCTGATCATTGACCTCTTCTTGAGGTGGCTCATCCTCTTGATCTTCATCTTCATCATCTTGAGCCTGATCCTCATCTTAGGTTGGTGGAGATGCTTGGTTGGAAGATGACGGTTGATCTTGTCCTTGTGGAGGCTCTTCGGATTCCTTAGGACACACATTCCCAATGGACATGTTCCTTAGCACGACACACAGAGCCTCTTCATCATCTAGCTCAACAAGATCAACTTGCTCCACTTCGTGGAATGAGGAGATTCAAAGTTAAAGGCAAGTTATCCCCTCGCTTTATTGGACCCTTCAGAATATTTAGGCGAGTTGGGGAGATGACATACCAACTCGAGCTACCTGGTCATCTATCTGATGTGCACGATGTATTCCACTTGTCTCAACTTAAGAAGTGTCTCCGTGTCCCTGAGGAATAGCTACCAATGGAAGAACTCAGTGTTCAGGGTGATCTGACTTACACGGAGTATCCTATGAAGACTCTTGATACCTTGACTCGAGTTACAAGAAATAAAGTGATAAAGATGTGCAAAGTGCAATGGAGTCATCATGGAGAACATGAACTACTTAGGAGAGAGAAGAAGAGCTTCGAATACAATTTTCCCATCTTTTCCCTAGTCCTTCCTAAATCTCGATGACGAGATTCTTGTTAAGCAGGGTAGGATTTTTAATACCCAAAGTATGTATATAATGAGAATATAGTTGATCTCCTTATATGGTTTGCCCCCATTTATTTGAGCATGAGAATAGCCACATTCAAAAATGAATAATTACACAAATGACACATAAGTAACTTGTGCATCATGTTGGAGTTTATTTGTGTGTGCATTTGATAATAATAAAGAAGATATTAATAGAAATTCAATAATGTCCAAATTTGAATTTAAAACCTAAATTTGGAAATTAAAATGTGGAGAAAAGAAGAAAATAAATAATATAAAATACAAAACAAATTTTATAAAAATATAAACTCTATCCATACTAGTAAGATTAAAATGTACCTTTAATTTGAGTACAAAATTCACATTCATAGTTGAAGTTCAATTTGGGAATTGAAAATAAAAGGAAAAAGAAAACCAGAAAAAAGGAAAAAGCCTATTATACCGCGTGGGCCAATATTGCACGTGTTGGCCCAGCAATCCACGCGGCCCAATCCCCCTTCCACCGCGCGCAGTCGACTGACTGTGAGACCCGCTGTCATCCGGTCAGCCACGATCCCTGTTCATCTCCTCGCATGCGCCGATATCCTCACACGGTAGTTGCAATCCTCCGGCGCGCTCGCCCAACTGGCTGAGGCTTCACCTCAAATAGCTAGCGCCGGGGTCTCTGCCACTCCTCCCTGCCTCCAACTACTCAGTACTCGTGAGCTTTGGCTGTGAGATCGGGAGCCATTTGCAGAGGGTGTGTGCCGTCGTCGTGCGCAATTAGCAGAGAGAGAGAGAGAGAGAGAGAGAGAGTTGGAGAGCTCACCGCCCCCACCATCGCCAGGCCTAGTGGAATCGCCATCGGGTTCGGCAGGGCACCACCAGCAAGCGAAGGCAATTGGAGGGCCGGGCGGAATTCTATGTTGACCTGACCCGCCGCCGTGTAATTCCACCGCTGCCGGGGCATCACTTCGGTCACCCCGATTCAAGGTATGGGATAGAACCTCACCAATTCACCTAATTAACCTGTATGTAAAAACACCTTCTCACGTTAAGCCGCCACCACGGGAATGCCGGTAATCGTCACCGGAATTTGGGAAGCCCCCATCGGGCCGCACTCTTCCGTAGACCGTAGTTTTCACTGACCCTACACATGAATTGATTCATTGGATCGATTCGTCGTGACTCAAGCTTGGTGTGGGAAGTTTTAATCGGGCTATAGTTCTCCGGTTGGTTTGGGTGGTCGTTGCCAGCGGTGTTCGCCGCCGCGGGCTCGCTGCGCTGTCGCCCACGTCCGGCCAGATGGTGTGGCCTGTCCTTGACCGTTGATTCCGTAACTTGTGGTCAGGATTAGACGATGAGGATACCTATTTGGTGGGGAGTATGGCCCGTCCGATCAGGATCGGATGGGGGAAGTGGAGTTGCGTGCCATTAATCTGTAGCCGTTCACTTTAAATCTGACGGCCAGAGCGGGTCACGTATCCTTGGGCGCTTAGATCTAATCCTAACCGCTGGCACGATCGGACGGCCCAGGGCAGCCGATACCCTTTCGCTGAGCAAATTTTATATAAGAGACCTTGGCAAATCTAATAATTAACCCGCAGTCCAATAGCGGTGTAGAATGGGTCTAGGGTACTTTTGCGCAGTTGCCCCTAGATTCTTTAGATATCTTGTGCGCAGTACATGAAGCTGGTAAAAAGAATAAAGGAATTAAAGGAAATGATTTTCAGTTTTAAAATAATTCCAGGACTTGTTTAATTCATATAAAATTTATTGTTACTCATTTTTAGTCCATTCTAGTTCCTATAATTTTGTAATAATATTGTTGTCGGTGTTCCGAGACCGGGGGGTCCCTGGGCCGACGAGTGAATGTCGCCGCGTGCCCCAGCCCAGATGGGTCGAGCGCGAGGGCGAGCGCGAAGGGGGGAGAGCGAGGCGGCCGGAGACCAGCGTGAGAGAGGTGGGAATCCCGCGGCCCTCGTGTTCGTCCCGCGCCCAGGTCGGGTGCGCTTGCAGTAGGGGGTTACAAGCGTCCACGCGGGAGAGGGAGCGAGCGGCTCCAAGCGAGCGCCTGTTCTCGTCCTCGTCCCCGCGCGGCCAACCTTCTCTAAGAGGGCCCTGGTCCTCCCTTTTATAGGCGTAAGGAGAGGATCCAGGTGTACAATGGGGGTGTAGCAGGGTGCTACGTGTCTAGCGGAGGTGAGCTAGCGCCCTAGGTACATGCCGTTGTGGCAGCCGGAGAGATCTTGGCACCCAGCTGGTGTGATGTCGTGGCCGTCGAAGGAGTGATGGAGCTTGGCGGAGGGACAACTGTCGGAGCGGTTGAGTCCTTACTAACGTCCTCTTGCTTCTGTAAGGGGGCTGAGAGCTGCCGTCATCACAGAGCATGCGGGGCGCCATCATTGCCTATCTGGCGGAGCGAGCCAGATGGGACGCCGGTCTTGTTATCTGCGGCCCGAGTCAGCTCGGGGTAGGGTGATGATGGCGCCTCCTGTTGACGTGGCTGGTCTACGCCCTAGGTTGGGCGATGTGGAAGCTCCTCCGAAGCCGAGGTCGAGTCCGAGCCCTCGGGTCTGGCGAGGCGGAGATTGTCGTCTTCTGAGGCCGAGCCCAAGTCCGAGCCCTGGGTCGGGCGAGGCGGAGATCGTCGTCTTCTTGGGCCGAGCCCAAGTCCGAGCCCCGGGTCGGGCGAGGCGGAGATCGTCGTCTTCTGGGGCCTTAGCCCGAGTCCGAGCCCTGGGTCGGGCGGAGCGGAGTTCGCCGTCTTCCGGGACTTAGCCCAAGTCCGAGCCCTGGGTCGGGTGGAGTTTGCCATCTTCCGGGACTTAGCCCGAGTCCGAGCCCTGGGTCAGGCGGAGCGGAGTTCGCCGTCTTCCGAGACTTAGCCCGAGTCCGAGCCCTGGGTCGGGCGGAGTTCGCCGTCTTCTGGGACTTAGCCCGAGTCCGAGCCCTGGGTCGGGCGGAGCGGAGTTCGTCGTCTTCCGGGACTTAGCCCGAGTCTGAGCCCTGGGTCGGGCGGAGTTCGCCGTCTTCTGGGACTTAGCCCGAGTCCGAGCCCTGGGTCGGGCGGAGCGGAGTTTGCCGTCTTCCGGGACTTAGCCCGAGTCCGAGCCCTGGGTCGGGCGGAGTTCGCTGTCTTCCGGGACTTAGCCCGAGTCCGAGCCCTGGGTCGGGGCGGAGCGGAGCTTCCTATGGTGCCTCCGGCAGGGCCTGACTGCCTGTCAGTCTTACTCTGTCCAGTGGCATTGCAGTCGGAGTGGCGTAGGCGGCGCTGTCCTTCTGTCAGGCCGGTCAGTGGAGCGGCGAAGTGACGGCGGTCACTTCGGCTCTGCCGGCTGGGGGGCGCGCGCCAGGATAAGGGTGTCAGGCCACCTTTGCATTAAAAGCTCCTGCGACTTGGTCGGTCGGTGCGGCGATTTGGTCAGGGTTGCTTCTTAGCGAAGGCAGGGCCTCGGGCGAGCCGGGAATATGTTCGCCGCTGAAGGGGGGCCTCGGGCGAGACGGAAATCCTCCGGGGTTGGCTGCCCTTGTCCGAGGCTCGGCTTGGGTGAGGCGTGATCGTGTCCCTCGAATGGACTGATCCCTGACTTGATCGCACCCATCAGGCCTTTGCAGCTTCGTGCTGATGGGGGTTACCAGCTGAGAATTAGGAGCCTTGAGGGTACCCCTAATTATGGTCCCCGACAGTAGCCCCCGAGCCTCGAAGGGAGTGTTTGCACTCGCTTGGAGGCTTTCGTCGCACTTTTTTGCAAGGGGACCAGCCTTTCTCGGTTGTGTTTTGTTCCGGTGGGTGCGCGCGAGCGCACCCGCCGGGTGTAGCCCCCGAGGCCTCGGAGGAGTGGTTTCACTCCTTCGAGGTCTTACTGCCTCACATAGTGCTTCGGCTGGTCTGGTCGTTCCCTCATGCGAACTGGCCGTAGCCCAGGTGTACGGTCGGGTCCCAAGTTCTCGGGCTGGTATGTTGACGCTGTCAACAGTTCGGCCGGAGCCAGGTTTGCGAGAGCAGCCCCCGAGCCTCTGCACAGAGCGAGAGGGCGGTCAGGGGTAGACTCGGCTTTTTTACATACGCCCCTGCGTCGCCTTTCCGCAAGGAGGAGGGGGGAAAGCGCCATGTTGCCCTTGATGGGCGCCAAACATGGTGTCTCTGATGAGCTGCAAGCAGGTAATCCGAGTGGACGTCCATACCCCGTTCATTAGGGGTCGGCTAGGGGCCCAGAGGCACGCCCAAAAGTACCTGCGGGTGATCTGCCAGACCCGGTCCCCTGGCGACGGGGTCCGAGGGCTCGATGCCTCCCTCTGGTGGGATTCTATTACAAGATCGTTCCTGCCGGTCTCGGAAATGTCCTAGGGTACCTCGGGAGCGCAGCCCGAGCCTTGGTTATGTATCGAACGTACTCATGGTCATCCCTCGCTCGGCGTCTGAGGCGGCTGTGAACCCTTCAGGGGCCAGCCTTCGAACCCCTGATCAGTATTGGGCGCAGAGTCCGAGTAGCCTGAGGCGGTCGTTGAACCCTTTCGAGGGGCTGGCCTTCGAACCTCTGACCAGTAGTGGGTGTAGGGCCCACGCGATCTGAGGTGGCTGTTGAACCCTTCCGGGGGCCAGCCTTTGAACCTCTAATCAGTAGGGGGGCTCGGAGCCTGGTTCCTTCTCGGGGAAGGATCCTTTTTGGGGTGTCCCCCTTTCCCGGTCCCTGTTGCAAGAGAGAGAAAGAGGAAAAACGGAAAAGGATACGAAATCGAACGACGCGGCGTACCTTTTTGGACGCGTTCATTTTGGCGAAGGGGAAGCGTCGCCCGCTTCTCCTGCCAGAGGCGCCGCGTGTCCTGTCGCGGAGTTAATGCGACGGGGCGAGTGGTTGGAGGGGCGACCGTTGCGCGTGCGTGAGCCGTTCGAGGAACGGATCACGGGCGCGTCGTCTTCACGCCGTGGGAGAGGGTTCTCTCGCTGCCCCCGGATGGGACGTAAGCTTGGCTGACGACGCGACCGCTGCGCCTGCTCGCCTGCCACCGCCATTACTGCCGGCCCACTTTTGGCTGTGTTGACCATCGCGCCAGGCTGGTGCTGCTGGGTCGCGCGCCGGGTCGCCTCAAGTCGCGGTATTGGTTCCGCAGTCAAGGAGGTGCGGTGGTGGCGCGGGTGGCGATGCAGTTACTCACACGTAGCAACCGGCGCACCGGTTGCATGACGCGTGGGCCTGGGCCTCCATGCCGGGCGTGTTGGGAGTCGGAGGAGCGCGCCCACTTGGCGCGGTTGCATGCCGCCTGCATGGCTGCCCACCCTTTCGCCCGTTGGTCTGGGCAAAAGTGGAGGGTTGCTTGTAACCGCTGGGCGGTTGTATGCACCGCGCGCGGCGGTTTGGCTTCTTCTGCCCTGAGTTGGCTTGCATGACGTGTGGGACCCAGCCCCCGCACCGTAGGGGAGGACCTTGGAGTGTGTTGGAGAAGACTCAGCCCGTGACGGCTGGGGACGCGAGTAGGGAGAACCGCCCTTAAAAGGAGGGTGACCCCCTTGGAGGGCGACCATGCCTTCGCGCTCCCTTATGCATCATGTCTTTCCACCTTCCAGCCCCCCGGATGGGGGAGATCCGCCGTCCTTCCGCCTCGTCGTTGGGGGAACGCAACTCCGCGGGAGTTGGTACCTTTCAGCCATCGTTCGGCTTCAAGGATTTTCATCAGCCAGCCTGGCCGCTCCCCCTCGCCGGGGGTCACCCAAGATGGTGACCACCAGCCCCTGGATGGGGAGGAGCAAGCTGGGCTGTGATCTTTGCCCCGCCCCCAGCTGGTCTTCATCATCCCCGCTGGGACGGGGCCCGGGCGAAGCCGGTGCTCTGCCCCCTGCGCGGGTCGGTCGACCGCCTCCTCTTCCAGCTTCTGGTGGTGGAGATCATCCTCCAGTTCTGTGGAGGAGACGTCCTCCAGTCATGCTGGGGGAGGCGGGCTGTTGCTGTCCAGCTAGGATGCAACATTCCGTCCTCTTCCTCGCTTGCGTGGCGAGGACAGGAGTGAGGACCTGCCGATGCGCTTTGGGGCGACCCGTGTTTGCTGGTGATTCGCCCAGAGCTTGTCGCTCCACGGGCTTCCCCGTCGTGGAGGTTGTCCATACCCGCGGGGACGAAACCGGAGTTCCGTTTGTAATGGCACCTTGAGTGCCGGTGTTTTTGTTCATTGTGGCTGTCGGGGCCTGAACATGTATGTGATTTCGGCACGGAGCCGTGTATTTTCCTCCTTTTCGAGCACTGAGACTCGCCTGTTGGTTGTCTGAACCGCTTCACCAAGCGTGAGTCGCCCCGTGTACAGGTGACGAGTGAGGTATCCGTATCCCGGAGGCGTAGGAGTTCCTCGGCTCGGTCGGCCTTGTTGCCCGAGGCTTCTCTAACTTAGTTAAAGGAACCCCTCGGCCGCTCTTCGATGAGCCGAGGCCAGGGGTAGCGGCGTCAACATGGACAGAGGCGGAGTTGGCTCGAAAGGAAAACCTGGTTGGCCGGAGCCTGGCCGGGTCGTCCGTTAGCGGGACCGACGCCGGAATTGACCAGCCGAGGCCTCGGGTTGGGCTAACGTCCTTGGAGGGCAGCTGGCCGAGGCCCCGGGGTGACCGGCCGAGCCGCCTGCTCGGGCCGGATTAACGTCCTTGGAAGGTAACTGGCCGAGGCCCCGGGGTGACCGGCCGAGCCGCCTGCTCGGGCCGGATTCCCAGAGAAGACCCTGGCGGCGATGGGCCGGGCGTGGTGATGACGTCGTCCTCCAGAGTGGAGATCCTCGGACCGCGTCGCCGTCCGAGGCTAGGTCGGCCCTCGCCGAAGGTGTCGTCGATGCCAAGGGTGCTGCTGCTCCCTTCAGCCGTCAAGATCCGAGCCTGCAGGATCGGATTGTCTTGTAGCATGTGTTTCCTGCGGCCGCCGAGGCCTAAACACACCCTCGCCGTGTTGTAAAGCTGCGTCTCTTTTCCTTTTATTTCGAGTACCTGGACTTTTTTGTTGGTAACAGAAATGTTTGTGCGAGCAAGAGTTGCTTCTCGCGGAAGGTGATGAGTGAGGTATCCGTATCCCGGAGGCGTAGGAGTCCCTCGGCTCGGTCGGCCTTGCCGCTTATGCGCACTCTTACCCGTCCATGGGGCTCTGTCACCGACGCAGTCGAGAAGGCTCGAAGGATCGCTTCGGCAGAAGAGCTTTCGAGCGTGAAGACTTGTTCGGTCCGTAGAATCACTTATCCGAACGTGAGTTACTTATCGCAGAAGGTGATGAGTGAGGTATCCGTATCCCGGAGGCATAGGAGTCCCTCGGCTCGGTCAGCCATGGCTGCTTACGTGTACTCCGTCGTTTTCAGGATCCACTTTCGAAGTAGCCAAAAAGCGCGAAAGACATTCTGGCAGAAAAGATCTTTTTTCAAGGAAAATTTCGACGCAGAGGGGGTTCCCCCCTTTTAGCCCCTGAGGGAGGGTCGGGCTTTGCCGAGGCGAGGCCGACCCTTCCTTGATGACTAAACTTTGCGTGGGTGCGAGGTATATGATCAACTTGAAAACATCTTAAGGGTAGAAGCGACGTAGCTATTGGATGTTCCAGGCGTTGTCGTAGACCTCGCCTTGGCTGTTGGCCAGCTTGTATGTTCCGGGCTTCAGAACCTTGGCGACGACGAATGGCCCCTCCCAGGGAGGCATGAGCTTGTGCCGCCCTCGGGCGTCTTGTCGCAGCCGAAGCACCAGGTCGCCCACCTGGAGGTCTCGGGACCGGACCCCTCGGGCGTGGTAGCGTCGTAGGGACTGCTGGTACCGCGCCGAGTGTAGCAAGGCCTGGTCCCGAGCCTCCTCCAGCTGGTCCAGCGAGTTTTCTCGGCTGACTTGGTTGCTTTGGTCGGTGTAGGCCCTCGTCCTCGGGGAACCGTATTCTAAGTCTGTGGGCAAGATGGCTTCGGCCCCATAGACTAGAAAGAACAGCGTGAAGCCCGTGGCTCGGCTCAGTGTTGTCCTCAGACTCCAGACCACCGAGGGGAGTTCCTTCATCCATCGCTTGCCGAACTTGTTGAGGTCGTTGTAGATCCGAGGCTTGAGCCCTTGTAGAATCATGCCGTTGGCACGCTCCACCTGCCCATTCGTCATGGGATGAGCCACGACGGCCCAGTCCACCCGGATGTGGTGATCTTCGCAGAAGTCCGGGAACTTTCTACCGATGAATTGGGTGCCGTTGTCGGTGATGATGGAGTTCGGGACCCCGAAGCGATGGATGATGTTGGTGAAGAACGCCACCGCCTGCTCGGACCTGATCCACTTGGAGAATTTGTCGATGGCGACCAGCAGGTGCGTGTAGCCCCCGGGTGCCTTCTGCAAGGGGCCGACGAGGTCCAGACCCCACACCGCAAAAGGCCAGGTGATGGGTATCGTCTGCAGAGCCTGAGCGGGCAGATGGGTCTGCCTCGCGTAGAATTGGCACCCTTCGCAGGTGCGGACGATTCTGGTAGCGTCGGCCACCACCGTCGGCCAGTAGAAGCCTTGCCGGAAAGTGTTCCCGACAAGGGCTCGAGGCGCTGCGTGATGGCCGCAAGCCCCCGAGTGTATCTCTCGCAGGAGTTCCTAACCTTCGGCGATGGAGATGCATCGCTGGAGGACGCCTGAGGGGCTGCGGTGGTAGAGCTCCTTCTCATCTCCCAGCAAGACGAACGACTTGGCGCGCCGCGCCACCCGCCGAGCCTCGGCTTGGTCGAGGGGTAGCTCTCCTCGGTGGAGATATTGCAGGTACGGGGTCTGCCAGTTTTGATTAGGCGCGACCCCGCTTCGCTCCTCCTCGACGCGCAGTGCCTCACCCTCGGGGGCCGAGGGTACCTCGGACTGAACCGAGGGCGCCTCGGGTCGAGCTGAGGGTGCCTCGGACTGAGCCGAGGGCGCCTCGGGTTGAGCCGTGGGTGCCTCGGACTGGGCCGAGGGTACCTCGGGCTCGGACGTGTCGTCGATCTTGACGGAGGGTTGATGCAGGTCTCGGGAGAAGACGTCCGGGGGAACCGTCGTTCGCCCCGAGGCTATTTTAGCCAGCTCGTCCGCAGTCTCATTGTAGCGCCGAGCGATGTGGTTGAGCTCGAGCCCGTAGAACTTGTCTTCCAGGCGCCGAACCTCATCGCAGTAGGCCTCCATCTTCGGGTCGCGGCAATGGGAGTTCTTCATGACTTGGTCGATGACGAGCTGCGAGTCACCACGAGCATCGAGGCGTCGGACCCCTAGCTCGATGGCGATCCGCAACCCGTTGACCAGAGCCTCATATTCGGCCACATTGTTGGACACCGGGAAGTGGAGGCGTAGCACGTAGCGTAGATGCTTTCCGAGGGGTGAGATGAAGAGTAGGCCTGCGCCGGCTCCTGTCTTCATCAGCGACCCGTCGAAGAACATGGTCCAGAGCTCCGGTTGGATCGGAGCCGTCGGTAGCTGGGTGTCGACCCATTCAGCCACGAAGTCCGCCAAGACCTGGGACTTAATGGCTTTCTGGGGAGCGAACGAGATTGTCTCGCCCATGATCTCCACCGCCCACTTTGCAATCCTACCCGAGGCCTCTCGGCACTGGATGATCTCTCCCAGGGGGAAGGATGACACCACAGTTACCGGATGAGACTCAAAGTAGTGTCGCAGCTTCCGTCGCGTTAGGATCACCGCGTACAGCAGCTTCTGAACTTGTGGGTAGCGGATCTTGGTTTCGGACAGTACCTCGCTGACGAAGTAGACTGGCCTCTGAATGGGCAATGCATGCCCCTCTTCTTGCCTCTCGACCACAATCGCGGCGCTAACCACCTGGGTGGTCGCGGCGACGTAGACCAGGAGGGCTTCTCCGGCAGCTGGGGGCACCAAGATAGGCGCCTTTGTGAGGAGCGCCTTCAGGTTCCCGAGGGCTTCCTCGGCCTCAGGGGTCCAAGTGAAGCACTCGGCCTTCCTTAAGAGGCGGTACAGAGGTAGACCTCTTTCGCCGAGGCGTGAGATGAAGCGGCTCAGAGCCGCGAGGCATCCCATGACCCTCTGTACGCCTTTCAAGTCCTTGATGGGCCCCATGCTGGTAATGGCTGTGATCTTTTCTGGGTTGGCTTCGATGCCTCGCTCGGAGACGATGAACCCCAAGAGCATGCCTCGGGGCACCCCGAAGACACACTTTTCGGGATTGAGCTTGACGCCTTTCGCCTTGAGACATCGGAATGTCGTTTCACGGTCGGAAAGGAGGTCAGAGGCCTTCCTCGTCTTGACTACGATGTCATCGACGTAGGCCTCGACCGTGCGGCCAATGTGTTCGCCGAACACATGGTTCATGCACCGTTGGTACGTCGTGCCCTGTAATACCCAAATATTTGGAGTTATAAAAATACATGAATATGGGGAGATTATAAAAAAAAATTGGTTGATCACTTAATTTTTCCGTTTTTCATATTCAACTAAAGGAACTGAATTAGCCAAATGATGAATAAATAAATGTAGAGATGTGCATATCATGTTGGCGTTATTGTATTGATGCATTTGAATTCAAATGGATGATATAGATTTGAGTTTGAAAATTTGAAATTGAAAAAAAACAACAAAAATTATAAAAGAAAAGAAAATAGAAATAAAAAAAAGAAATAGTCAAATGTTGGCTGGGCCAAAACCTTCACCGCTCGGCCCACCTCACCTCGCGACAGCCCGGCTTGAGAAATGGTGCCGACAGGTGGGACCGCTCGGTGCAGCCCTCTTTTCCCCTCCCTTCTCTCACTGATTACTCGGGCCCACTGTCAGCTTCGTCTCCACTCCGCAGCAGGCCGTAACAAATTTCCGTCTCCGACTCTGCCTCCCTCTCCGTTTTGTGCGCGCCGGCCTGAACGAACGCCCGGGAATTCTGGTTTCAGTTGGGATTTCCCGTATTTACCGGTCGCTGGCTCACCCCACAGCTATTGATCTCGATCCCTCGTTCCTTCCCTCGACAGTACCGCCCTCAGCGGCTCCGCGTGAACCTCGGCGGAGCTCACGGTCGCAAGCCCGGTAGGACCGGTGCAAGTCCGACCGATCCTTGGGATATAAGACCTAGCGCCGTAATCCCCTACCTGTTACCCCACTTCCTCCTTCCTAAGCCCTACTCTTCCTTACCCGACTATCGCCGTTAGCCCAGCCGTCGCGGTTGTCCACCCAATTTCTTGGCCGCTGCCGTCGACCCGGGTTACCAGCACCGGCGGGGTCTCGTATTTGGGCCTGGGAACTTCGGGTGGTCGCACGGGTGGTGCGCGTGCTCTTTCTGTGGTTGATTGCGGGCTAGCGACGCCGCAATTTCTCGCCGTGGAGCTAGCGCCGCCGTTTGTCCGCCTAGTGTCGTGGCCAGGAGGAATCACTCCAAGATTTCCGGTGAGAACCATCTACACCGCTAAACCATGTCCCCAATTTCGTGTTGCGCCGTTTAATTTGAGTTTGGGGTTGTGGAGCGCCGGATTGAATTCCCTCCGGCGGGGTCACCGCCGTGCGTGTGTTCCTGGGTGCTCGGGTGTTCGCGTGGGGGAAGAAGAAAGGGTGCGTGTCGTTGATCTTGCAATCTATGGTGGGGATTTGAAGCCAAGTGAACGGTTCGGCTGGGACTCGGTGACCGTTGATCTAGGCTTTAGTGGATAGGATTGAATTTGGGGTATTTAGATCTGGCCGCTGCTTGTAGATCCAACGGCTGTGCAACATTCTGGTTTGATTAGGGACTCGATCTAATCAATACCATTCACTCCTGATCGAACGGCGGTAGTGGCTCCATACCCTTTCGCTGCGAGCCTTGTTGCGTATGAACCCCTCGGGTTCAGTGGAAATAACCCGTGGTCCAGTCCTCTGTTCACTGAGTCTCGGGATTCTTGCACCGAGGACCTTGCTGTTATCTGTTTTAACGCGCGCAGTCCAAGGAAATTAGACATCAGGGAATTTAAAAGTAGAAAATGCTTTTCTTATGTTAAAATAAATCTAGAATTTGTATAATCCCTAGAAAATTCATATGAAGTCCAAATTAATCCATTCCAATTTCTATAGTTTTATAATATTATTGTTTATCAACTAGTGCCACTGTTTTTACATGAAAGTCAGATTAAATTTATTTCCTAACTAATCTTATATCAAATACATAAAATCTTAGGAAAATCATAACTCCTTCGTTTTAACTCCGATTTGATCCGTTCAAGTTGCGTTAGTCTCGTAGAAACGCGTAGATCATTATTATTCAGTTTGTACTTATGTTTGGTGTAATGTTAATTTTGTCTATACACTGTTTGTTTGTATTGCTACGACTAGCGTGAGGTTACGAGTCACCTGAAGATCATCCTGGTACCTGGAATCTCAAGATCCAGGCAAGTTGTGCCCTTGATCACTTCTTTTTACCCACTCATGTTCTAATTAATCATAATGATCTGCATAGGTTAATTTTGATGGGTCCTAATAGGATACCCTAGTTTGATTATCTTTATACCTTGTTACCACTGAACTTTTTGGGTAGTACTTGCTAGTGCTTTATGTGGTTTTGGGTATGAAGATACATTACTCATGATTATACTTTTGTTATCCGTTGTTATTTATCGTTCATGATAAGATCATTATGTTAATTGGAACATGGAGAACCACCCGGGAAAACAGTGCTACCACAAGGGTTTAATGGGACGCCCTTGGCTGATTAACTAGGAAAGCTAGTGGAGGGCTACCTTACCCGAAAGGGGCAAGGGCAGTAGGGGAGTGGTCAGTGTAGGGAGGCCCTCGGGAGGATTTTGCTGCGATGGCGGTCCTGCAAGGGATTCCTGCATTGGAGCTTCCTATAAACTGTAGCGGGTAGTCTGAAGCTAGTGGAACTTTGTAAAGGCCTCGTAGTGGTACCCTGCCTCGCTTCCTTGGTAGAGGTGTATGGAGTCTGATCAACTCCGTGGCAAATGGGTAACACGACTTGTGGGTAAAGATGCGCAACCTCTGCAGAGTGTAAAACTGGTATACTAGCCGTGCTCACGGTCATGAGCGGCTCGGACACTCACATGATTAAATTATGGAACTTAAACTCAATTTGTCATATGCATTGCATCGCAGGTGATGTTGTTACTTCTGTTCTACTACTTAATTGGGTTGGTATTTACTTATACTTAGTAATTGCTAATAAAATTTTGACCAACTTTAAAAGCAATGCTCAGCTCTAACCATCCTCTTTGGTAAGCCTTACACTTCACGTGAGCTCCCACCTTTGGCGAGTTCATGCACATTATTCCCCACAACTTGTTGAGCGATGAACGTATGTGAGCTCACTCTTGCTGTCTCACACCCCCCACAGGTCAAGAACAGGTACCGCAGGATGAGGCGCTTGGAGGATGCTGTGGCGTGTTCGTGAGAAATCTAGGCCGTCATCTCCCAGTCAACTTTGGGTTGCTGGACCGTTGTCTCCTTATAATGTAATTATTTATATATTTTTGTACAGAACTCCTGTTATGTAGTAAAGATGTGACATTCGATCCTGTGCCATGATTCATCATATGTGTGAGACTTGGTCCCAGCACACCTGGTGATTATGTTCGCGCCCGGGTTTTGGACCCCTAAAATCCGGGTGTGACACGCCCACATTCCTCAAACCGAACGGCATGGTGACATAGCAGTACATGCCGAAGGGTGTGATGAAAGAAGTCGCGAGCTGGTCAGACCCTTTCATCTTGATTTGATGATACCCTGAGTAGGCATCGAGGAAAGACAGGGTTTCGCACCCAGCAGTGGAATCCACGATTTGGTCGATGCGAGGCAGAGGGTAGGGAACCTTCGGACATGCTTTGTTGAGACCAGTGTAGTCTACACACATCCGCCATTTCCCCCCTTTCTTTCTCACAAGCACAGGGTTGGCAAGCCATTCGGGATGGAATACCTCTTTGATGAACCCTGCCACCATTAGCTTGTGAATCTCCTCGCCTATGGCTCTGCGCTTCTCCTCGTCGAATCGGCGCAGCGGCTGCTTGATGGGTCGGGCTCCGGCTCGGATGTCCAGCGAGTGCTCGGCGACATCCCTCGGTACGCCGGGCATGTCCGAGGGACTCCACACGAAGACGTCGGCGTTCGCGCGGAGAAAGTCGACGAGCACTGCTTCCTATTTGGGATCGAACCCGGAGCCGATCCGGATCTGCTTGGAGGCGTCGCCGCTGGGGTCGAGGGGGACGGACTTAAACGTCTCCGCTGGCTCAAAGTTGCCGGCGTGACGCTTCACGTCTGGCACCTCCTTAGAGAGGCTCTCCAGGTCGGCAATGAGGGCCTCGGATTCGGCGAGGGCCTCGGCGTACTCCACGCACTCCACGTCGCATTCGAACGCGTGCTTGTACGTAGGGCCGACGGTGATGACCCCGTTGGGGCCCGGCATCTTGAGCTTCAGGTAGGTGTAGTTGGGGACGGCCATGAACTTCGCGTAGCATGGCCTCCCCAGTACCGCGTGGTAGGTTCCTCGGAACCCGACCACCTCGAACGTCAGGGTCTCCCTTCGGAAGTTGGAGGGTGTTCCAAAGCAGACGGGAAGGTCGAGCTGTCCGAGGGGTTGGACACGCTTCCCGGGGATGATCCCATGGAAGGGCGCAGCGCCTGCCCGGACAGAAGACAGATCAACACGCAGGAGCCCGAGGGTCTCGGCGTAAATGATGTTGAGGCTGCTGCCTCCGTCCATGAGGACCTTGGTGAGCCTGACGTCACCGATGACGGGGTCGACGACGAGCGAGTATTTCCCCGGGCTCGACACATGGTCGGGGTGATCGTCTCGGTCAAAGGTGATGGGCTTGTCGGACCAGTCTAGATAGACTGACGCCGCCACCTTGACCGAGCAGACCTCCCGGCGCTCTTGCTTGCGGTGCCGAGCCGAGGCATTCGCCGCTTGCCCACCATAGATTATGAAGCAGTCGCGGACCTCGGGGAACTCTCCTGCCTGGTGATCTTCCTTCTTGTCGTCGTCGCGGGCCTTGCCACCCTCCGCGGGTGGCCCGGCCCTGTGGAAGTGGCGCCGAAGCATGACGCACTCCTCAAGGGTGTGCTTGACGGGTCCCTGGTGATAGGGGCACGGCTCCTTGAGCATCTTGTCGAAGAGGTTGGCACCTCCGGGGGGCTTCCGAGGGTTCTTGTACTCGGCGGCGGCGACAAGGTCCGCGTCGGCGGCGTCGCGTTTCGCTTGCGACTTCTTCTTGCCCTTCTTCTTGGCGCCGCGCTGAGTTGACGCCTCAGGAGTACCTTCCGATGGGCGGCCCTGGGGCTGCTTGTCCTTTCGGAAGGTAGCCTCGACCGCCTCCTGGCCGGAGGCGAACTTGGTGGCGATGTCCATCAGCTCGCTCGCCCTGGTGGGGGTCTTGCGGCCCAGCTTGCTCACCAGGTCACGGCAGGTGGTGCCAGCGAGGAACGCGCCGATGACATCCGAGTCGGTGATGTTGGGCAGCTCGGTGCGCTGCTTCGAGAATCGACGGATGTAGTCCCAGAGAGACTCTCCCGGCTGCTGTCGGCAGCTTCGGAGGTCCCAGGAATTCCCGGGGCGCACATACGTGCCCTGGAAATTGCCGGCGAAAGCTTGGACTAGGTCGTCCCAGTTGGAGATCTGCCTCGGAGGCAGGTGCTCCAACCAGGCGCGAGCGGAGTCGGAGAGGAACAGAGGGAGGTTGCGGATGATGAGGTTGTCATCGTCCGTTCCACCCAGCTGGCAGGCCAGACGGTAGTCCGTGAGCCACAGTTCCGGTCTCGTCTCCCCCAAGTACTTTGTGATAGTAGCCGGGGGTCGAAACCGGGTCGGGAACGGCGCCCGTCGGATGGCTCGGCTGAAGGCTTGCGGACCGGGTGGTTCGGGCGAGGGACTCCGATCCTCCCCACTGTCGTAGCGTCTCCCACGCCTGGGGTGGTAGCCTCGGCGCACCCTCTCGTCGAGGTGGGCCCGTCGGTCGCGGTGATGGTGCTCGTTGCCGAGGCGACCCGGGGCCGCAGGCGCGGTGTTGCGCGTGCGCCCGGTGTAGACCGAGGCTTCCCACATGAATCGGGAAGTCGCAGCATGAGATTCCGAGGGGTACCCCTACCTTCGGGAGGCAGAGCTCTCGGCCCGTCGGACCGCGGCGCCTTCCAGGAGATTCTTGAGCTCTCCCTGGATTCGCCGCCCCTCGGTGGTTGATGGCTCTGGCATCGCGCGAAGAAGCATTACTGCTGCCGCCAGGTTCTGGCCGACCCCACTGGATGCGGGTGGTGGCCTGAGCCTGACGTCGCCGGCGATGCGGTGCTGGAAGCCCTGGGGTAGATGACGTATTTCTCCGGCCGGAGGTTGGCCCGCCCATGCCTGCCCGACGTCCCGACGGATCGGCTCCAGCGCTCCTGCTCCCTCGTCGAGCCTGGCCTGCACCCCGCGGATTTGCTCGAGCTGTGGGTCATGACCCCCCGCCTGAACGGGGACCACAGCTAGCTCCCGTGGGATGTCAACGCGAGGCACCGGCCTAGGGAGGTCACCGTCCTCCGGCATGCCGAGATGGTTGCCTTCGGGGGGACCCCCTAGATCGACGTGGAAGCATTCGCGACTTGGGCCGCGGTCCTCGTCGCCGAGGCTACGGCTACCGTCGGAACAGTCAGAAAGGCAGTAGTTGCATGCGGTCATGAAGTCCCGCATGGCACTGGGGTTGCCAAGTCCAGAGAAATCCCAACAGATGCTGGGTTCGTCGTCTTCCTCGGACCCAGAGGGCCCGTAGGTCGAGACGTCCGTCAGCCGTCCCAAGGTGACCGCACACGAAACCCCAGAGGGTCTAGATTTGCCTCTACGAGAGCGCCCGCCAAAGCGAAGTCGCTAGACGGGTTGAGGCTGAAACCGAAAGACGCGGGATGGGAATCGATCGGTACCTTTTGGTCGACGGGCGGCGATAAGGTCACGTCGGGGACTGACTGCGCCGTCGTCTCAGGTACGAGGGTGACGTCCAGCAAGCTTTTCGCGAGCGTGCTGGCGTCGTCCGCTTGCTCGGGATTGGCGTGTCGCGGGGAGACGGCGCTCGCCTTCGTCTCAAACGCGAGGTCGACGCCTGGTGCGCCCCCCGTTGGGGTGCCGGGACCGTCGACTCGCTCGACAGCCGACGAGGCGTTGTCTCCTGCTTGGCCTTGGTTGCCCCGCCTCCTCCTCCGTCGACGAGGGAGAGGACGGGGTGAGCTCGAAGGTTGCTCTTCCACCATGCGGGGAAGACGTCGCCGATTCCGCCGCCGGCAGGCGGGTTGTCGGCCGCCACTGTTGTTGTCGCACGGCGGTGGAAGGAGTATCATGTCGTAGCTGTCGTCGAGGGATATGAACTCAAGACTCCCGAAACGGAGCATCGTCCCGGGTTGGAGAGGTTGCTAGAGACTGCCCATCTGGAGCTTGACGGGAAGCTGTTCGTCAACACGCAGCAGGCCCCTACCTGGCGCGCCAACTGTCGGCGTTCCGAGACCGGGGGGTCCCTGGGCCGACGAGTGAATGTCGCCGCGTGCCCCAGCCCAGATGGGTCGAGCGCGAGGGCGAGCGCGAAGGGGGGAGAGCGAGGCGGCCGGAGACCAGCGTGAGAGAGGTGGGAATCCCGCGGCCCTCGTGTTCGTCCCGCGCCCAGGTCGGGTGCGCTTGCAGTAGGGGGTTACAAGCGTCCACGCGGGAGAGGGAGCGAGCGGCTCCAAGCGAGCGCCTGTTCTCGTCCTCGTCCCCGCGCGGCCAACCTTCTCTAAGAGGGCCCTGGTCCTCCCTTTTATAGGCGTAAGGAGAGGATCCAGGTGTACAATGGGGGGTGTAGCAGGGTGCTACGTGTCTAGCGGAGGTGAGCTAGCGCCCTAGGTACATGCCGTTGTGGCAGCCGGAGAGATCTTGGCACCCAGCTGGTGTGATGTCATGGTCGTCGAAGGAGTGATGGAGCTTGGCGGAGGGACAGCTGTCGAAGCAGTTGAGTCCTTGCTGACGTCCTCTTGCTTCCGTAAGGGGGATGAGAGCCGCCATCGTCACAGAGCATGCGGGGCGCCATCATTGCCTATCTGGCAGAGCGAGCCAGATGGGACGCCGGTCTTGTTATCTGCGGCCCGAGTCAGCTCGGGGTAGGGTGATGATGGCGCCTCCTGTTGACGTGGCTGGTCTACGCCCTAGGTTGGGTGATGTGGAAGCTCCTCCGAAGCCGAGGTCGAGTCCGAGCCCTCGGGTCTGGCGAGGCGGAGATTGTCGTCTTCTGGGGCCGAGCCCAAGTCCGAGCCCTAGGTCGGGCGAGGCGGAGATCGTCGTCTTCTGGGGCCGAGCCCAAGTCCAAGCCCCGGGTCGGGCGAGGCGGAGATCGTCGTCTTCTGGGGCCTTAGCCCGAGTCCGAGCCCTGGGTCGGGCGGAGCGGAGTTCGCCGTCTTTCGGGACTTAGCCCGAGTCCGAGCCCTGGGTCGGGCGGAGTTCGCCGTCTTCCGGGACTTAGCCCGAGTCTGAGCCCTGGATGGGCGGAGCGGAGTTCGCCGTCTTCCGGGACTTAGCCCGAGTCCGAGCCCTGGGTCGGGCGGAGTTCGCCGTCTTCCGGGACTTAGCCCGAGTCCGAGCCCTAGGTCGGGCGGAGCGGAGTTCGCCGTCTTCCGGGACTTAGCCCGAGTCCGAGCCCTGGGTCGGGCGGAGTTCGCCGTCTTCCGGGACTTAGCCCGAGTCCGAGCCCTGGGTCGGGCGGAGCGGAGTTCGCCGTCTTCCGGGACTTAGCCCGAGTCCGAGCCCTGGGTCGGGCGGAGTTCGCCGTCTTCTGGGACTTAGCCCGAGTCCGAGCCCTGGGTCGGGCGGAGCGGAGCTTCCTATGGTGCCTCCGGCAGGGCCCGACTGCCTGTCAGTCTTACTCTGTCCAGTGGCATTGCAGTCGGAGTGGCGTAGGCGGCGCTGTCCTTCTGTCAGGCCGGTCAGTGGAGCGGCGAAGTGACGGCGGTCACTTCGGCTCTGCCGGCTGGGGGGCACGTGCCAGGATAAGGGTGTCAGGCCACCTTTGCATTAAAAGCTCCTGCGACTTGGTCGGTCGGTGCGGCGATTTGGTCAGGGTTGCTTCTTAGCGAAGGCAGGGCCTCGGGCGAGCCGGGAATATGTTCGCCGCTGAAGGGGGGCCTCGGGCGAGACGGAAATCCTCCGGGGTTGGCTGCCCTTGTCCGAGGCTCGGCTTGGGTGAGGCGTGATCGTGTCCCTCGAATGGACTGATCCCTGACTTGATCGCACCCATCAGGCCTTTGCAGCTTCGTGCTGATGGGGGTTACCAGCTGAGAATTAGGAGCCTTGAGGGTACCCCTAATTATGGTCCCCGACAATTGTTCATCACATAGTGTCTCTATTTTGACATGAAAACAATATTAAAATTGTGATCTCTTAATTAATCTTGTACCAAATACATGAAACCTTTGGAAATTCATAACTTAAAATTTGTAACTCCGAATTTAATGATTCTTTTTCATATGATCTCATTTTAATATGTAGATTATAAATATGTATTTTATACATGTTTGGTGTGATGTTAATTTCTCCTTTACACTATGCTTGTTTGTATTGTGGCGAGTAGAAGAGCCAGTGGCTGAGGATCCCGGCGTTCAGCAGGTAGAAGTTGCTGAGCAGAAGCTTATTGAAGGCAAGTTGTGCCCTTGACCATATTTATTATCAAATAATGTTCTTTATAATCATTTATTTATGTATAGGTTTAATTTTGATGGGACCCAATAGGTCACCCTAGTCTGGTTATCCTTTTACCTTGTTCACCCCTGAATCATTTGAGTAGTTTTGCTATTGCTCTATATGGTTTTGGGTTTAACATTACATTATGTTCATGTTCTAATTATACTGTTATTTTATTCATTGTTCATGTCAATATCATTATTTTTAATTAGAACATGGAGCTTAACTTGAGAAACATGTGCCACCACAAGGGTGGAATGAGACATCCTTGGCTGACTAACTAGGAAAGCTAGTAGAGGACTACATTACCCGATAGGGGCAAGGGCAATAGAGGAGTAGGCGTGTAGGGAGGTTCCCGAGTTGATTTTGCTGCGATGGCGGTCAGACAGGGATTCCCACATTGCTCTTCCTAGAAACTGTAGCGGGTTTTCTGAAGCTAGTGGAACTTTATAAAGGCCTCGTAGTGTTACCCTGCCTCGCTTCCTTGGTAGAGGTGTATGGGAGTCGCGATCCCTTGGCAGATGAGTAACATGACTTGTGGGTACATGGTACAACCTTTGCAGAGTGTAAAACTAGTATACTAGCCGTGCTCATGGTCATGAGCAGTTTAGGACTCGCATGATTAAATTATGGAACTAAATTCAATTTGTCATTTACATTGCATGGGATTTATTAATAATTTTGTTCTATTATTATTATGGTTTGGTATTTACTTACATCTAGTAATTGCTAATAAAATTTGACCAACTTATTAAAAGCAATGCTCAGCTTTAACCCCTATTGTTGATCAGCCTTACACATCACATGAACTCCCACTTTTGGTGATTTCATGCACATTATTCCCCACGACTTGGTGAGCTATGATCTTTTGTGAGCTCACACTTGCGATATATAAACCCCTCACAGGAGAAGAACATGTTGCCTAGGAGGAGCCGCATAACGAGGAGTTCGACTTGATCTAGGTGACGTCTCTCAGCCAGCTTTATGACGCTTTGGATGGACTCTTAGTTTGTTTTATATTTATCATTTTTTTTGTAAGACTTCCGCTATATAATAATTACTTTCATGATATTGTGACATTTATCTCTATACACGCTGTTACTATATGTGTTGTTCTTCCTTGGCGCATATATGAGATGCACCCGGCTTTATCCCTTAAATCAGGGTGTGACATATCTAGAAACAAGATTATCTCCTTCTGTTGGAGAGGCAAGGTTTGAAAAAGAAGGCGAATAAGCGGGATAAGGGAGCTAGTCGGACAATGTTATCTCAAATCATAGAGGCCGCTAAGACTATTCTGGGTGGGAGTTTTATGGGAGTTTCATTCTCATTAAATGACATGCCACATAAGCAAACATGATGACATGACATGTAATTTAATAAAGAGAGATATGAGAGAGTTTCATGAGAGATGAGAGAGTTTTATGGGGATGAGACTCTGTATACACTGTTTTCTAAATACACTGTTTTCTAAATAAACATTGAGAATGGCCTAAGAGTGCCTAGGGCATGTATAATCCTTAGCCATTGGATTGGCTTTTCAAGTATGAGAGATAGTTAATGTGTGATACAATATTGAGCCTCGAAATCATAAATATAGGTAATAGACAATATGTGTAGATAGTTGTGTAGGGACGAGCTCTTCAGCTACCCCTCTACAGATTTCTCAGAAAACCACATATTAAATGGGTTTGTACATGTCTTTTACTCTGATGTGTACGATACTGACGAAGACGAACAATTGTTTTTTAAACCTGCTAATCATGTGGTCCCACGTATGAGAAAACAAAGGGTGACATCTCATATTATAGAGGCAGCTAAGACTATTCCCAACCCATAGTATCATACACATTTAATACATGTCACATAAACATTTTTATGACGTGGCAAGGGAATTAAGAGAAAAGAGAAGAAATGTGTATTTTGAGGGAGGTACTACTTGGGGGGGGCGTGATCATATGTATTGAATTTTGAACCATTCAAATAGTCCACATCTTATACTCTGACATATACTAGCATTTAATATTTAATATTATATAGAGGACCAAAAGGTAAAATATAATATTATGCATCGAGATAGTTATACCTTATATAATTTTATATGATATGACATCTTCGGATATTGTGGCAAGACACAATAGACTGAGAATAGCCTTGAGTGCTTGCTTTGATGTGGACCATAATGACGAACACGAACAATTATGAGAAACATGCGGTGACGGCAAATTGCTTTATGATCCTAATTCAGACTAGGACAGTGACAGTTTCCTTTAGTTCTATGCAGTTCTTGTAATTGCTATTATTATAGCTCAACAATGAAGGCTTCCAACGTACAGATAGAGTAACTCTGCAACCTATGTGCATGTTGGTACTAAGAAGCACTACTACAGGTATCCTCTATACAGGCGGTCGAAATAGCCTCTACACAGGCGGTTCCAGGAACCGCTTGTGGTGCACCGCCTGTGATGTAAAACAACATCACAGGCGGTCAATCAAAAACCGCCTGTGATAGACACACATCACAGGCGGTCCAGTTTAAAAGAACCGCCTGTGATAGTCACACATCACAGGCGGTCCGGTTTAAAAGAACCGCCTGTGATAGACACACATCACAGGCGGTTTTAATTATAAGCCGCCTGTATTTCCCAGATTCATATACAGAAGCAGATTCATATATATTTTCCAGATTCATATACAGAAACAGAATTAATAACAGATTCAAACACAGATTCAAACACATATTCATCATACAAAGATTCAAACAAGTTCTATAGCAGGTTCCATACACAGATTCATCCACATATATATCAAGTTCCATCATACACAGATTTATACACATCAAGTTGCATAACAACTCAACATCTCAAAGTTCCATAGACAACTAAACATCTAAAGTTCCTAACTAAAGACCTAAACACTGTGTGATATTGTGTACAAACTTAGTTCTGGGAATTTTTGCAAATTTCCATTTACATTGTAGAATAGCCCTTGTTGATGAAGAACTTCACGGCGCATAAAGTAAAGCAAGTCTCTTACAACCTTAGCCACGCCGGTGGAAACCATATCTCTTTCTAACCATTCAGCATTGATCTTAGATTTAGGAACCTGCAATGAAAGCAAAAAGCAATCGGTGCTAAGAGTAATGTGATGAGCAACAATATAACATAAAAATTGCAATATAGACAATGATAGCGAACTTACATCCTCACGATTGACCATGTAATGGAAGGTGACACGACACCATTCGCATACATAATAACCGCACAGGACAGTACCCGGAGGTTGTTTGTCACCATATGGAAATAATGATATTGACAAATTAGGCTTGTCCTCTGGATGTTCGCCACCAAGATCTTTCCAATAAAAACGGTATGCACTGCATATAAGAATAGCATTGTGAGATTAAGAATACATTTGTTAAGTTGTAATAAGTACAAGTGTGCAATAATAATCATACTTCTCTAAAATCTTCAAGAAGTCATTATACGTAGCCTTTTCCATTCTCAGTGAGTCGAAGACCACGACTTTACCATCCTTTGGCCAGATCATGATACAAATGTAGTGGTCACTATATAGACATAGACGAAAACACATGTTAATATCACGATTGCCATAATTTATAGTTCAAAATTAAACCATGTCGATAACTTACTTAAAGTGGTGCGGAGCTATTATTAAGTCCTTGCCATGTTGTACATGATTATACATGGCTCGTCCAATGTATGCCGCCATTACCTTCATTTTCTTTCTCTGATTCTGTTTGACAGCTTTCTCAAATTCAGCATCGTCCAAGTCTTTGTATTCTTCTCCTTGCCTCCGAGCAACTACTTTGTAGCGAGCTTGGGATATCATCAACGGGTCAAGAAACCCTGTCTTAAGTTGTTTATTCTTATCATCCATGTATTGCATCCTACGTGTAATAGTGTTAATCGTTAGACTCTCGTTTATGTGTGCGTGTACAAAACTAACAAATATGAAAGTTTAGAGGTACTTACAAGCAAAAGAGGGTTAAGTAGTTGGTTTCCATCCTTTGTCGGTGGTACAACGACCAGAGATCGTCAAAGAATAAATGCCGCACAGGATTTATATGATCATTGCTCCAAAATGCATCTTCTGGCACAACAAATGTGAATTCCTCGAGTTTGTATTTGTTGCTAGCCACCATGTACCACTCATGCATTCTAATCTCCGGAGTCGACAACTTAGAAAGTTGCACCGTCGTTAAGAACGGCCTCCCATTCACAAATTTAGGAGGAACATCCTCCTTCTTGTATACCGAGATATTGGTTTTA
Organism: Zea mays; assembly: GCF_902167145.1. Lineage (NCBI taxonomy): Eukaryota > Viridiplantae > Streptophyta > Magnoliopsida > Poales > Poaceae > Zea > Zea mays. The sequence goes on from NC_050096.1 coordinate 196,877,307, forward strand.
AGACGTAATGATTCTCGAGTATGAATCATTCCATCTTCTTCCCATACTTCGAAATTGTCTATTTGGGCCGGCCGTGTGCCTACTCCATGAGATGCTGATACTGCTTTTGATTGATTAGTCATAACTCTCTGCAATTTATGCAGGTAGCGTGCCACTGATTCTGACGGTTTCTTGACATCGTCTGTGGCGATTCACTTATGAATCTTCTTTGAAATAGTTGGCCCTTCAACATTGGTGCCAACCTTTGGTTCCTTTTTGATGTTGACGTCGACATTCTGAGGAACAATTTTGTCTACGTCCCCCTCGTCGAGTTCCTTCGCAAGAGGCGATATGATTGTTTCAATGATTTTTTTGGAGGTCGGTGTCATATCTTCCTGCACCATGGGGTGTGGAATGATCGAACTAGCTTTTTGTTGCATTGGTGTTGAATTCGGCTCATCACCAAACTTGATGTCGCGTCGATGCCAAAGGACCAACTCGTTAATTGCGTCATGCAAAGTTATGATCCCCTCAACTGGAAAATCTATCTCCCAATCTTCACAACCATTGTCTGTGATTTCTAGAACTTGGACCACAGCATAGTGTGGCGGGACAGGATTGTCCTTGTAGTTAACAAGTCCTGGTTTTACCAAACCAGTAGCAGCTTGCTTTGTTTTTGTCCCAGATCGATTGATTGGAATATGAAGAAAGCAAGGCTTGTCCTCAACAATATCGTCTACAGGGTACTTGGTCAAGTCTTGCACAGATCCAACGCTGCTAGGGACTATAGGTGGACTCATGTGGCTTGGCTTGAGTTCAAATGATATGCATTCTGTTTTCTTCATTTTGTTCATCACGTCATTAATAGCCTTTTGTACCCTTTCATCAATAGTCTCTTCAAGGGTCCTTTTCGACTTCTCGTGTTTCCTATATGACGACGCATACTCTGGAAACGCCTCTCTCCAGGAAATCTTAGAAGAGATTCCCCGAGCCCGTCCAGTGTGTTCAGGATTGCCTAGGGCTGCAGTTAGTATGTCATTCTCCCTCCGAGGCTTAAATTCTCCTTTTTTCTCTTATCTGCATATTCTTGAATTTTTGACGAAACTTCGCCTACCAATTCTGGATGCAAAAGTTTGTCGTCCTCACTCAAACCTGCTCGACCTAAGATCCAACGAATAGCTCTCTCATCGATATCTTTTAATATTGGGTCCAAAGTGCCGTTAGTTATAGCTTCCTCGATAATCTTGTTCCACTGCACAACTTTATGGTGATATCCGCTTGACCCCAGGCGATGGGGGTGTTTGTTCATCTTCGCTCTCTGAGAATTAGTTTCGCCCAGTTCTTTGGCCTTCAGTTCGGTCTTCTGACGAACAAATTCGTCCCACTGAGCTTGAGTGATTTTCCCCATTTTCTTGGGCGGAGGAACCTTATTCTTCTTAACAAAGTCCCTATTCATCTCGGCCTTCCACCCACGAAACATCTTGGCCATAGCAGAGAGCATCGACTTCCTTACTGCATCCTCTGTGCCTTTTGGGAACTTGAATGACTCAGACAACTTAGCCCATAGCTTGTTGCGGGTGTCTTCATCTAAATCCTTCCATTTTTGAAGTGTGATTGGCACTATATCTCTAACAGTAGCCCCGCAGGAATTTCGAAACTTTGTAACCACGTCAAGTGGTTCTTCAGGAAACCCCTCTGCATTTAGTTTTGTTACATACATAACTGCACCTTCTTTCATCTGATTTGGACCTCGTCGCCCTCGTTTCCGCTTATGTGAAACAGATGATTCAGGCATCGGAGCATCCTCCGTGTTTCGTGTAGAAGATGCATCCTCTTTCTTCTCTTCATTTGAAATCTATATAGTGAAAAAATTAATGGCCTTTCATATATGAACATTATTTTACAATATAGTCGACATATTTCTATTTACCTCTTCATCGTTGGGAATATAGTCGGCATCAAGCTCATCTGATGTTTTTTTCTTCCTTGGAGGTATAGGAGTACAAGGATTGTTGTCACTAGAACTATCCTCCCCGCTCCCTTCACTGGAGCTGCTCGTTGTCTGCCATTCAAGTTTGGTCGCGTCTTCATCAACTTTGTTAGACGCACCGGTGCAGACCACATCCATACTAGGCTGCTCGTTGTCTGCCATTCAAGCTGGTTCCATCGATAAAGGGATATACTGTTAGTCTGATATACTGGTTCCATCAATAAGGGAACTTGGAGAAAAGGCACTTTCCAATGCAGTTAGATAGAGAAGGCATGGTTGTGATGTTATAATGCTGAAGGACCCCAAGAAGAGATTATGCCCTATAGTCTACCACCTCTCGTTATTTGTGGGCTTCACCGAGGGCGGGAAACATTTGGTGACATCAAACGACCTTCGGGCTGGGGACGTCTGCGAGCTTGTTAAGGGGCCAGACGATGGTGAGCCGGTGTACTCTGTCCGGATGTGTGGTCACAAAATTTAAAGCCGCCCCGACTTCATCTGTGCGCTTCTCTTCTCTTATGTCGGCTACTAAGATCACTTAGCACCCCACCTAAGAGAAGAGAAGCACACACATGCAGCCGGGGCAGCTTTTAATTTTGTGACCACACATCCGGACATAGTACACCGGCTCAACATCGTCTGGCCCCTTAACAAGCTCGCAGACGTCTTCAACCCGAAGGTCGTTTGCTATCACCAAATGTTTCCAGCCATCGGTGAAGCCCACAAATAACGGGAGGTGGTAGACTACAGGGCTTAATCTCTTCTTGGGGTCCTTCAGCATTATAACATCACAGCCATGCTGAAGGACCCCAAGAAGAGATTAAGCCCTGTAGGACCCCAAGAAGAGATTAAGCCCTGTAGTCTACCACCTCCCGTTATTTGTGGGCTTCACCGAGGGCGGGAAACATTTGGTGACATCAAACGACCTTCGGGCTGGGGACGTCTGCGAGCTTGTTAAGGGGCAAGACGATGGTGAGCCGGTGTACTCTGTCCGGATGTGTGGTCACAAAATTTAAAGCCGCCCCGGCTTCATCTGTGCGCTTCTCTTCTCTTATGTCGGCTACTAAGATCACTTAGCACCCCACCTAAGAGAAGAGAAGCACACACATGCAGCCGGGGCAGCTTTTAATTTTGTGACCACACATCCGGACATAGTACACCGGCTCAACATCGTCTGGCCCCTTAACAAGCTCGCAGACGTCTTCAGCCCGAAGGTCGTTTGCTATCACTAAATGTTTCCAGCCATCGGTGAAGCCCACAAATAACGGGAGGTGGTAGACTACAGGGTTTAATCTCTTCTTGGGGTCCTTCAGCATTATAACATCACAGCCATGCTGAAGGACCCCAAGAAGAGATTAAGCCCTGTAGGACCCCAAGAAGAGATTAAGTCCTGTAGTCTACCACCTCTCGTTATTTGTGGGCTTCACCGAGGGCGGGAAACATTTGGTGACATCAAACGACCTTCGGGCTGGGGACGTCTGCGAGCTTGTTAAGGGGCCAGACGATGGTGAGCCGGTGTACTCTGTCCGGATGTGTGGTCACAAAATTTAAAGCCGCCCCGGCTTCATCTGTGCGCTTCTCTTCTCTTATGTCGGCTACTAAGATCACTTAGCACCCCACCTAAGAGAAGAGAAGCACACACATGCAGCCGGGGCAGCTTTAAATTTTGTGACCACACATCCGGACATAGTACACCGGCTCACCATCGTCTGGCCCCTTAACAAGCTCGCAGACGTCTTCAACCCGAAGGTCGTTTGCTATCACCAAATGTTTCCAGCCATCGGTGAAGCCCACAAATAACGGGAGGTGGTAGACTACAGGACTCAATCTCTTCTTGGGGTCTGCCGATTCAGGCATTCCGCCGATGCCATTCTCCATATAAGTCCCAAACAGAGAATAGGGATGAGGTAGTCAAGATTGTAGGCGCTAGTGCTCAACTACTAGCATCTATAGATATGGACACAAGTCCAAATTTGGTGCTACTCGGCACCATCGATATCACTAGAAAAAAAAATACATCAAAGAGATACACTTCCCAATAGTACTCGAAGATAGTTCATTGACTTGACACTCTCTAAGAGGTTCATACAAAATACATTATCTCTAAGAGTGAAACCTAAGATAGTTCATTTGAAACAAAGTGGTCTTAAGTGTGTACACTGATTCCGGTTCACTAGTATCCACAACCATGTCAAGTGGCTCTTTTTCCATCTCTAAAACTGAAAATGGCCAAGTCTCACAATCAACATTGAGATCGCAACAAAGGCAGGGATCAGAGGGAAAACAAGGATGTGGCTTATAGGGCAAAAAGAGGGGTCCAAATAACATTGTCATGGCTATGAACAAGTCAAAGATGGGAGATAAGAACAAGTCTTATAACATAGGGTTGGGAAGCAAAGATAGGTAGTCAAAAAACTAAGAAGGGAGATAAGAACAAGTCTTATAACATAGGGAGATAATAACATTGCCATGGCTATGTACTTCCATGATGTATGTGGCCATAAGCACTAAAAATAGACTTGTTTCCCCAATCACTATGGAGATTTTCTACCAAGAAGGGGTCCTAGTAGTTGCATCAACTATCCATGACAAAATTCTTCATAAGCATAATTACCAACATTTAATCACAAGGGATACAAGCTACTAAAGCAAAAATGGTGACCTTAACAAAATATGTAAGTGAAAACACCAACAATATAAGCATAATGACCAACATTAACAATATAAGATTAACAATAATTAAGACATGACTAGCAAAAACAAGTAATCAAGGCATGAATTTTTAACAAGTAATTAAGGCATGATCAAGGAGTGCACCGAGGGCTCGGAGATGGGCACGGCGGCGCACTCGGCGCTCGGGCTCGGCGGCGCTCGGGCTCGAGGACGGGGACGGCGGCGCTTGGCCTCGGAGACGGTGGCGCTTGGGCTCGGGGACGGGGACGGGGACGGTGGCGCACTCGGAGATGGGCACGGCGGCGCGCTCGGCGCTCGGGCTCGGCGGCGCTCGGGCTCGGGGACGGGGACGGCGGCGCTTGGCCTCGGAGACGGTGGCGCTCGGGGACGGGGACGGGCGCCCAGCTCGGAGACGGTGGCGCTTGGGCTCGGGCTCGGCGACGGCGTGGCGGGCGCTCACGGCTCGGAGACGGGGACGGGAACGGCGGCGCAGCAGCCTGGCGGCGTAGTATCAGCTCCGGGCGAAAACTAAACCCTAAGCCACCGTACCTTTTATATAGTAAACACATCACAGGCGGATTTTTAGAAAAACCGCTTGTGATGTATAACATCACAAGCGGTTTTCTTTTGCGACCGCCTGTGATATGTAAACATCACAGGCGGTCGAAATAGAAAACCGCTTGTGATGTTATACATCACAAGCGGTTTTTCTAAAAATCCGCCTGTGATGTGTATGTAGTATAAAAGGCTCGGTTCCAGCGCAGGAACCCTAACTTCCGGAGCCCGACGCCGCTAGGCTGCACACTACTGTAGCGGCAGCGGATTTTTTTGATCTACGGGGAGAAGGTTTTGTTTTTGATTTTCGGGCTTGATTTCAAGAGTTTATGCATATATATGATCTCCGTTTGTTTTCTTTCTCATTTTGATACGATTTTTTGCCTCAATTTTGTAATATAGACCGGAATTGAAGAAAAACTCAGGAATTCCAAGATTTGGACTTGTAGTTGATCTAATTTAAAGATTTTTTTTGAAGAGTTGTCTCACCTCAAGGTACCTATATTGTTGCAATCTTGTTTCATTTTCATGCACATTAATTCGTTCATGATTTAGGGATTAAATTCAATTAATTAGGGATATTTTAAAAAAAATTTGTCTCATGTACTAGGTACATCTCGATATGATCTTGTTTCACTTTCATGAACATTTATTTTTTCATGTTACATCTCGATATTGACGTTAATCAATATAGGGATAGGTAATGGACCGAGGTTGGATGTACAATGTGCCAAGACCACATCCGTCGTACATTCGAAATTTGAGAAGCTTTATTGAAGCGGCCAACAAGCACGCGAATTTGCGAAAGAGCAAGGAGATATTATGTCCGTGCATCGATTGTGATAATAAGATAGCTTGGAGAGATATAGGAGTAATCCAATCACATCTGCTAAAAAGAGGGTTTAAAAACAATTACACGATATGGTCAGAACATGGTGAGTTGGATCCGTGTGAAGTGCCTGGTAATGACGAGAGAGTTGTCGGAATTTTAGATCTTAAAGTTGATGGTAAAGTGGATAATGTGGATGCTAATCAAGAATTTGAAGAATTTGATTGTGAAGAGATGTTGCGCCATATGGAACCAGAAATGTTAAGTTCTGTGGGATCGCAGAAAGGGCTATCTAAAATGGAGGGACTGGAAAGTGCCTCAAAAGAACCTTTATATGATGAATCAAAGGGTTGTGACAAAGAGTTTACTACACTGCGTACAGTTCTAGAACTTCTGAAGTTGAAGGCTAGCGCCGGATGGTCTGATACTAGCTTCACAGATCTTTTGAATTTTCTGTCTCAATTACTACCAAAACCCAACAAACTACCAACAAGCACTTATAAAGCGAAGAAGCTTATATCTCCCATAGCTCTGGGTGTGCAAAAAATTCATGCATGTCCGAACCATTGTATTCTGTATCGTGGCGATTTTGAGAACGCATCAAGATGCCCAGTTTGCAATGTCAGTCGATACAAGAAGAGCTACAATCAAGACTGTGTAAAAAAATTCCCGAAGAAAAATAAAAACAAGAAATCCACTATTGGACCTGAAAGTGACGATGACACTTTTGATGACATGGATGGGAAAAAGAAGTCAAAGAACCCAGCTTTGGTGATGTGGTATCTTCCAGTAATTGATCGCTTAAAACGTTTGTTCTCAAACCCTAGGGAGGCTGAGCTTATGCGTTGGCATGCTGAAAATCGCAAGCAGAATAACAAACAGATTCGACACCCTGCTGATGCATCACAATGGAAAAATTTCGATCTTATGTATCCTGAGTTTGCCAAAGAAACCAGAAATGTAAGATTTGCTTTGGGTACAGACGGAATGAATCCATTTGGTGAAAAAAGAAGTGTACATAGCACCTGGCCCGTGACTTTAACGATGTACAACCTTCCATCATGGTTGTGTCACAAAAGAAAGTATATTATGTTGACTATTCTTATTCAAGGTCCGAAATCAGCTGGTGTTGATATTGATGTGTTCCTAGAACCTCTTATGGAAGATATGACAAAGCTCTGGAATGAAGGAGTTAGAATATGGGATGAGTATTGCCGTGAGTATTTCAACTTAAGAGCAATTATATTTGTTACCATCCATGATTCTCCCGGTGGCGCCACACTATCAGGGCAAAAGACTAAAGGAAAGAATGGTTGTGTAGTGTGCGTCGATGGAACTGCTTCAATGTACCTTAAATCATCCAAGAAGTTGGTGTTCATGGGACACAGACGGTTCTTGATGAAGCAGCATAAGTACCGAAAGATGAAAGAGGAATTTAACAATCAACTGGAAAGTGAAGGTGCACCAAAGCCTTATAGTGGGAAACTTGTTTTTGAAATTGTAAAGAACATTCATGTTGTATTCGGAAAGGGAAAAAACAAAGGAGAAAAGAGAAAGAGAACTGACCCTTCAACTTACACAACTTTCAAGAAGCAATCAATATTTTTCAAGTACCTCCCATACTGGAAGGATATGGAAATTTGCCACAGCATTGATTTGATGCATGTAACAAAAAATGTTTTTGACAGCATCATTGGAACCTTGCTGGGCATGCCGAGTAAGACAAAAGACGGACTTAAATCACGCAATGATCTAGTAGATCTTCAAATCAGACCGGAACTTCATCCAGTGGATAGTGGCAAAGGGAAGCCTTATGTCACACCCGGATTTTAGGGATCCAAAACCCGGGCGCGAACATAATCACCAGGTGTGCTGGGACCAAGTCTCACACATATGATGATTCATGGCACAGGATCGAATGTCACATCTTTACTATATAATAAGAGTTCTATACAAATAAATAAATAGATAATTACATCAAAAGGAGACAACGGTCCAGCAACCCAAAGTTGACTGGGAGACGACGACCTAGACCTCTCACGAACGCAGCACAACATCCTCCAAGCACCTCATCCTGTGGTACCTGTTCTTGACCTGTGGGGGTGTGAGACAGCAAGAGTGAGCTCACATACGTTCATCGCTCAACAAGTTGTGGGGAATAATGTGTATGAACTCGCCAAAGGTGGGAGCTCATGTGAAGTGTAAGGCTTACCAAAGAGGATGGCTGAAGCTGAGCATTGCTTTTAAAGTTGGTCAAAATTTTATTAGCAATTACTAAGTATAAGTAAATACCAACCCAATTAAGTAGCAGAACAAAAGTAACAACCTCACCTGCGATGCAATGCATATGACAAATTGAGTTTAAGTTTCATAATTTAATCATGTGAGGGTCCGAGCTGCTCTTGACCGTGAGCATGGCTAGTATACCAGTTTTACACTCTGCAGAGGTTGCGCATCTTTACCCACAAGTCATGTTACCCATCTGCCAAGGGATCGCGACTTCCCATACACCTCTACCGAGGAGGCGAGGCAGGGTAACACTACGAGGCCTTTACAAAGTTCCACTAGCTTCAGAAAACCCGCTACAGTTTATAGGAAGCTCCAATGCAGGAATCCCTTGCAGGACCGCCGTCGCAGCAAAATCCTCCCGAGGGCCTCCCTACACTGACCACTCCCCCACTGCCCTTGCCCCTTTCGGGTAAGGTAGTCTTCCACTAGCTTTCCTAATTAATCAGCCAAGGGGTCCCATTCCTCCCTTGTGGTAGCATTGTTTTCCCGGGTGGTCGCTCCATGTTCCAATTAACATAATGATCTTATCATGAACAGTAATAATAAACATATAATAAAAGTGTGATCATGAATAATGTACCTTCATACCCAAAACCACATAAAGCACTAGCAAGTACTACCCAAAAAGTTCAGTGGTAAACAAGGTATAAAGATAGACAAACTAGGGTAACCTATTGGGTCCCATCAAAATTAACCTATGCAGATCATTATGATTAATCAGAACATGGCTAGGTAAAAAGAAGTGATCAAGGGCACAACTTGCCTGGGACTTGAGATTCTAGGTACCAGGATGATCTTCAGAGGACTCGTAACCTCGCGCTAGTCGTAGCAATACAAACAAACATGGTATAGGCAAAATTAACGTCACACCAAACACAAGGATAAACTGCGCATTAATAATCTACGCGTTGCTACGAGATCGTGGGGAACGTGAACCATTAAAATCGGAGTTACGGTTAAAGAGTCATGATTTTATAGAAGATTTATGTGATTAAAAATATTAATCTATATTATAAATTAGTTAATATAAATCATATAAGAGGTTATTCTATAAATAATTATCTCAACTTTAATCTAAGTTATAAATTGACCATAGATCATATTCTAGTAGTCTATAATGATAAGCAGTTTAAGCACACCAACCAACATCAGTTAAATATAGATCTAATTATAAAATAATGAGACATGGTATAATAAATATTGTTATTACATAGAAATTATTCGTACGAGACTAACGCAACTTGAACGGATTAAATCAGAATCATAGATTTTAAGTTATGAATTTCTAATGATTTTATGTATTTTGCACAAGATTAAATAGGATATAAATTTAAATGTAACTTTCATGTCAAAACAGTGGCACTAACTGATAAACAATAATATTACAAAATTATAGGAATTGGAATGGATTAATTTGGACTCAATATGGATTTTCTATGAATTAAATAAGATTCTGGAATTATTTTAACACTAGAAATCATTTTCTAATTGAATTTCTGAATTTGCTCTGATTCTGGACTGTGCGCATAAAAACAAAGAAATGCAGGGGTCTCTACGAAACAATCCCGAGGCTCAGACAACAGTGCTCGGGACGGTGGGTTGGTTTCTGTATTCTGTAGGGGCTCATATGCAAATGTACGGGATCGAAGGGGTATCGTGGAGTCTGGGTCGTCCGATCTAATCCTAGCCGCCCAACAAGGATCCGATGGTTGCGAGCTCTCCTCCCCAACCCGGCTGGCCAGATCTGATCACGGCCGTTAATCACTAAATCCATGGCCCAGGGATCGTCTTCTACCTTGGCTGCTACTGCTTCTCAGTACGTACGTGATACCGGCCTACGGCCTCTACCGTAGATACCACACGGTGGCAACCAAGGCATGGGAGAGGAGGGACTCACCGCTTAAAGGCAGAGCCGACCGACGACGGAACGCGGTGCGCAGCGAGGCACAGGAGCCAAACGCCGACAAGCATAGGATTCGCGGCGGCGGATGAAATCCTAATTACCCAGCGCTCTATACTCTAATCCGAAGAGTACTAATCGTAGCGCAGATAAAGCCGAATTTAGGGAGGGAGCCATACCGAGCATCGATCAGAAACTATCATGGAGACGATGTCCCACGGCTCCGCGCGGACGCGACGAAATCAACGAGAATCAGCCGTTCGCCCCTGTCCCTCCGAGCTCAGAGTCGACCTTGATTGATTACAATCCCCGCGCAGCTTCCGCCACGGTTTGGTGATGGCGAATACCTCCCCTTGATCGCGAGTAGTGGATCGATGGGACCACAGAAAAGTTAATGGAGATATATATATCCTAGACCGATTCTGTCGGAGGTAGTTAAGCTACCAGCCAAGCTACGTTACGGAGAAGGCATGGATGATGTCATCCCTGACGTCAGCACGATGTCATCACCCGGCTAGCAAATAAAAATAATGATATTCCTAATAATAATAATAAAAAAGAAAAACCTAATACTACTTTGGGCTTCGGCCGATATGAGAGAGAGAATAAAAAAATGGGCAACGTCTACCATGTGAGTTGTTTTTCTTTTCTTTTATTCCTTGATTTTCTTATCTCATTTTCTTGTTTTTGTTTTATCTTCGTTTTCTTTCTCTCCATTTGAACCAATTTCAAATTTCTATTATTCAATTCAAATCCTAGTTTGGAGTCACTGTTTTAATTTCAAAATGCACAACCAAAATTTCAGCATGAATACAACTATTGTTATTTGTTTATATATATACACTTAGTATATAAAAAAACTATATATATATATATATATATTATGAATAAAACACATAGTCAATATACTCTACTATTATTTCTCGAATAACTAAAGTCTTAGAATTCCCTACTAATATTCTTGTAATCTAATAAAGAGCTAGCTAAACTTCTTAAAGTATTATTCAGGGTTTACACCTTACCTCCCCCCAGCTAGCTACAACTTGTCAGTTGAGGAGAGAACAAAGATTTGCAAATGTTTGCGTGGGGTCAAAGTGCCCACAGGTTTCTCATCCAATATCAGCAGACTAGTCAGGATGAAGGACTTGTCTCTATTTGGCTACAACTCTCATGACTGCCATGTGATGATGACGGTGTTCCTCCCAATTGCGGTAAGAGCCCTCGAAACAGAGCATGTCAAAGTTGTCATCACACGCTTGTGTTAATTTTTCAATGCGGTTTCACAAAAAGTAATAGCTTTAGAAGACTTGGACTATCTAAAGGCATACATCATCGAGACTATGTGCAAGCTTGAAATGTGTTTTCCTCCATCATTTTTTGATATGCAAGTACACCTAATCATACATCTCGTGGATCAGATAAAAATATTAGGGCCACTATATTTACATCATATGTTTCAGTTGGAGCGATACCTGGGAGTATTAAAAGGTTATGTGCGAAATCGCGCTCACCCAGAGGGTTCAATCATGGAGGGATACACTACAGAAGAAGTGATTGAGAGCTGTATAGATTACATCAGTGACGGAACAATGATAGGTGTGCCTGTACCTAAACATGAGGGTAAACTATGTGGGAGAGGGAGAATGGGCAAGAAAACTTTTCGCGTTGAGGATTACAAGCTAGTACATTGTGCTCATGGTAGTGTACTACAACATCTCACGATAGCCGAGCCTTACATAGAGGAACACCTGAATGAGCTTCGTAAAGAAAATCAGAACCGCACAGAGGACTGGATCATGAGGGAGCACAAACATCGTTTCAGCGAATGGTTAATGGACAAAAACATCCCATTCGGAGACTATTCGGATGAGAAAACAATGAAGAATTTGGCTTCTGGGCCATCGTGTTTTGTGACATCATGGCAAGCATATGACATCAATGGGTACACATTCTACACTAAATCAAAAGACATGAAAAGTGTTGCACAAAATAGCGGTGTTCGTATCGATGCTTTTGACCTACATGGACAGAAGACCACATATTTTGGATTCATAGAGGAAATATGGGAACTTGATTATGGCCCAAGCATGAAAATACCCTTGTTTAAGTGCCAATGGGTACAACATCCCGTGGGGGTGATAGTGGATAACTACGGACTCACACTGGTAGACTTAAAGAAAGTAGGATATAAAGATGACCCGTGGGTTCTCGCCGAATGTGTTGCACAAGTGTTCTATGTACTCGATCCAGCAGATGAGAAGATGCATGTAGTTATTTCTGGAAAGCAAAAAATTGTTGGAGTTGAGAATGTGGGAGACCAAGATGAGGAATACAATAAGTACGAAGAGATGTTCGTCTTTAACGGTCCAGAGAGAATCAAGCGTGTGGAAAAAAAAATTGATAAGAACTTAAAGCCATACATGCGGAAAAATGGTAGTTCATGAAAAATTGTATGAATCAAATTGTATTTGTTATCATGTATGATCGACTATGAATTGTGGTTGCCAATTAATTTAAAATCTCCCTAGTTATCTATGTGTGCTATTATAATTCATTTAAATTGTATTTGCATATTATTGTTAAAAATTAAATATTAATTCATTTAAATTGTATTTGCATATTTCTGTTAAAAATTAAAATTATTTTCATATTTAAATTGTATTTTCATATTTTTACAATCACAGACGGTTTTGTCTTAGGGTCCGCTTGTGAAAAGGATAGAGCATCACAGGCGGTCCTAAACAAAAACCGCTTGTGATACTATTACATCACAGGCGTACTAAACCGCCTGGGACATCACAGGCGGTTTTCTAACCGAACCGCCTGTGATGTAAAAATCCTACCGCTTGTATAGAGCCAAATTGTACTAGTGAAGCAATGAACACAACATATGTAGGTCAACTAAAAGATGCACGCCTAAAGGCTAGAGCAGGGACGCATGATACTGGATCCAGGTCCATCAGTACTGTATAGTCACTAGGAACACGTATGGATCTAAACTTTTGTTTGGAACAATATATAACGAACTAAATTGGGTACAACGCAAAGTAAAGTAGCTACTATATGCAGTTCCCCTTGGTTTCACGTAGTTTCACTTGAACACGTTGTGTACATAGTTTCACGTAGTTTCACTTGAACACATTGTGTACATAGAGATGGCAATGGGTAAAAATCCGCTGGTTATCACTTGTCCTTGTCCAAATCCATACCTGTGAAGAAAAAACACATTCGTTAAAAAATCAATACCCATAACGGATATAAAATTTTGCCCAAACCCATGTCCATGCGGGTTTCAAATACCCAACGGGTTTCCCATACCCACTAACATCAACATAAAAAATAATTCATCATGTAAATGATAATCACTATATTAATAAGTTAGGATAAAAGAAATAAGTAATAACTAATTTTAGCTTAAACTTTATTACATGGAGTTTATTTTACTTAGAACATATTTAATTAATAATATTATAAGACATATTTATAAGATATGTTGATTTTTAAGGCGGGTTTTAAAACCCCATGGGTTTACGGGTATGGGTAGTGGAAGAACAAACTCATGCCCACATACCTGTTTGGGTTTCTATTTAAACCTATTAATAAACCCATGAGTAGAGAAATTTGCCCAAACCCATACCAATAGAGTAAAAACTAATCAAGTTTCGGATAGCGGGTACCCATTGCCATCTCTATGTGTACGCGAGCAATGCGCGCATGTTAGTATGTTACACACCAAAGACCTCTTGGAAAATTACAGCATTTTGTGCATTGGTTAGATACGATTGGATGCAGCAGAGACAAGAAAACCACCAACAAGACACCAAGAGTGCAGAGTTTTTTTGGCACAGCTAATGTTTGCTCTCACTTCAACAAGCAAAATACGCGTAGAAATCCCACCAGCAAAGAGATCGCTTGAGTGAGTGGAACAACCTGATATGCAGCACAGTAGGTTGTAAACTAGTCAGGCGGATCTCCTGGACCTTTCAGATCATATAACTCAAGTTGCAGTAGCCAACTCACCGTGTATCTACCACTGTGAGTGCCATCACAAAGGAACAACGTAAGGCATAGCAACTACATCGGCAGCGTCGATTAGCTGCGCGTCAGACCAAACTTGGCGTGGTTCCGCATCCTCAAGCCTCGCTGTTTTCCGCCTACCATGGTCCGCGGGAAACAACCAGCTCTGATCAATGTACTCTGATAAGTCATGTGTTGAAGGTACGCGGTGCACTCGGCTCAGATACTTGGTATCAGGGTGAGGTTGCTTCAGGTAACTTCTGTTACCCTCATAACCAGATGAAGGAACTGAAGGCGTCTGCTCCTCTGAATAACAAGAGCCAGTGATGCCATTGTTGTAGCTATGCTAGCACGTGTGCTGACCTGTATCACAAGTATTCAGCCCAATTAGGCCCTGTTTGTTTCAGATTATAATCTCTCCAGATTATATAATCCAGCGCAAATAATCCAGTAGGTAAACAAACACCTAGATTATGGGTTCAGATTATATAATCTAAACCGCAGATTATGATAATCTCATAATCTCCTCAAAAATAGCTTATTTGAGATTATTTTGGTAAAAGACTCTACTCATGGTTATGTAAATATAAATTACAATATATGCCATCTTTTTTTTCTCACCTCAAATAAATAAATAAGGGTATTGTTGTTTTTGTGAATAATCTACATGTGTATAATCTAAACTATCAAACAACTACATATAGATTATAATATATCTAGATTATAATTTGGATTATATAATTTAGATTATAATCTAGATTATATAATCTATAAGCTGAAACAAACATGCTCTTAGTCCTGTAGAAGAATGCCGTGTGATCCACTGTGGATGTGGTGATAATTTCTCGTCCACACAAGTACGGTTGGAAACCGATATTGTTGGCAGCCTATTTGTTCTCAGACTGTGTTCTGCCAAGTGCCAACATAGTCCAAATAAGACTCAAAACAAGTAAAATTTCAATACTACTGCTTCAGTGCTTTTAGCATGTTTGTGATACTAGCTGAATGCCCGTGCGTTGCAACGGGAATATATAATACCAGTATACTACGATAACTTATATACAAAATATGTGGTATACCGTTATGAGAAAATGTTTCATAATCAATTTATGATTCTGGCCATACATAAATTTTGTTATTTATAATCTATCTGTTTTACCACTACATTGCAACCATCAGTATCATGCAGACTTCGATATATATCACGATTTGTATGGTCTCATTATTGGAGAGCACGTTTCACACATACCGGAAGAAATTCCCTCGTACATCGTTAGTCATCGGAGACGTACCACCATACGCTTTTGCTTAAAAAAAGGTAAGTGTGTGTGTTTGCAAGACTAATGGTCAAACATCGTATAACCATAAAGTTAGAATACTATATTAATATATTAAATAAATTAATCCAATAGACATAGATTAACCCAATTAACATAGGATAAATAAATATCTAATTATAAAAGTATAAAACATGGTATAATCAATGTTGTTATTGCGTAGTAAATATTCATACGAGACTAACACAACTGGAACGGTTCAATTTAGAATTAAAATGGGGAAGTTACGAATTTCCAAAGTTTCTATGTATTTGATATAGGATTAATTAGGAAATTAATTTTATTGTTGTTTTCATGACAAAACAGAGGTATTATGTGATAAAAAATAATATTATAGAATTATAGAAATTGGAATGAACTCATTTGGATTTAATATGAAATTTCCATGAATTAAATCGGTTTTTGCAATTATTTTTAAACTAAAAATCAATTTCTAAACTCCTTTTCCCTAGGAAACGAGAGCTCAAGCTATAAATATTTTTCTAGACTCAGTGAGCATACAGAGTGGACGACGGGTTAAACACAAATAAAGTCTTAGTTGAAGTTGTATACAATTCAACATGAGTCACATTGGCTAGAGGATGGAAGGCTAGACATTCTACTCAATAGATTCAAGGTTCAATCTCTAAGCAGCCACGATTTAATTTTTTTTCTGCGCGTGGAACGGGGAGGGCAGAACGGCAGACTACTCTTACCTTCTTAATATAGTATAGATTATGAACTAAATGACCATAGAAAAGGAGGCAGAAAAGGTCATTGGCTACTCCATATAAAAGGCACTCACCAGAAAACACAAAGGAAGGACAGAAAATGAGCTTACCGTGTAGAGAGCTATTAGGGTGAAAGTTTTCCATTTTCCTGATATCTGAAGTGGATTTTTGCTCATTATTAAGATAGTCCAAACGCACCAGATTATAGACCTTGCCCTTGCTTGCACCAAGATCTTCATGTTTCTGCTCATTGACAGTGCCAATTTTCTCCACTCCTTTCTCTTCATTTTTGCATTCGGTCTTTCTTTTCTTTACAGCGCTATCTCTATCTTTGCCTTCAAGGCCTTCACGATAATTACCATTTGCCTTCCCTACAACTGCTCCATCTTTATTTCGTGCAAATTGCCAATCCATCTTGCAACGGAAATTGTTAGCACTTTGATTTTCCTCCCCCCATACCTTTCGTGCTACTGCTGTCATTTTTCACGTTTGCGGAAGGGACAGAAATGTCAGGATCTTGCCCTTTTTCTTCTGTTCTCTGAAAAGTACTTGGGTTATGTGTGACTCTGCCAGCTGCAGTATGTACACCTTTAGAGCTTCTTTGTGTATCAGAATTACCGTGGCTTACACCAACTCCATTACAATTGTACCTTCCTCTGGAATGCATTTCAACTGATCTATCTTGAAGGCTCTTCCCATTCTTCATTTCAGTTTTAGAATCAATGCCCCTGCCCATTCCTTTTTTATTGGCTTGAGCTATACTATCACTCTTTTGCACCATGTGATTGTCTTCTGTTGCTTGTGCAGATTTCTTGACCATACTCAGTATTGTTATACTACCAAGCAAATTCCTTTCCTTCTCTTTAGCACCTGTACTACCAATGCTATCAGTGCTCCAAGGAAGCAACTCAGTATTGTTATATTTGTGATCTGTATGATCTCCTTGACCAATAACTCGGTTAACCAACTCATCAGCTCGTATAGTATCTTTGGCTGATTTAGGCCGTCCATTTTCTTCTGGTTTTCTATGTCTTGAAGTTTGGTTTCTGTCTTTATATATGTCCTTGTTCTTTTTCCTCTCTCCACACTTTACTCTTTTGTGTTCCTTGTTGTGTTTCTATTTCCTATGATTTCTACCCTTTTTTGTTTCTTCTTTCCCCCTATCCTTTGCCTTTCTGTGCTTCTTATCCTTGTGCTTTTCCTGAGACAAGTGGCTCATAACCAATACCACTAAATTCACTATACAGAACACACATTCAATACCGACAGTTCTTCCTATCCTCTCAGTACATGCTAAGAAAATAAAACTATCACTCATTGCATTTTTAGACATGATCATCAGATTGCAGGTACGGTTCTCATCAAGGACATATATGTTACTTCAGGCTTCATGATTGAGCGAGCCATGCTGAAATAATTTGAATCAGGAAATACGATCCAAACCAAAATATGTTCAGGCATATCAAATTGAAAAGTTATTTATGTCATTTAGTTTATATCAAAAATATTACACGCCATGCTCTTGTACTTCCAGGTTAACCCAACCACAGTAGCAAGGTGCAGTAATAGTAGAATGAAGGAACAAGTCATAGCCTATGAAATGTTCAGAAATTTAGGCAATGGTAAAGGGTGGGGTCAACTCAGGTAATGATTTAGTACACAACAAAAAAATGTGAAAAGTACTGCAGAAATTCTGATCAAATCCTACTGTAGAATGGTGGTTTTCATACAGTACATGACCAAGTAGGCAAGTACTAACAAAAAAAAAATAACAAATAGGATACACAACCAAGTGCTAACAAAAAATTAACATGTAGGGATGTCAGCATGTGGTTGATGAGGACGTACATACTATTAATCAGTATTTCTTAATCATCCCACATAGCTGAGACCTGAAGCTGTATAAATATCTTAAGTGAAAGAATGCTGTTTATCATAGCATATGATGCACAATTTATCTATACAAAAATGTGAAAGAAATGTGGATTTGAAATAAAGGTAGCAATACGCAGATCAGGTCAACATGTGTCTTTCTCAGACATATGGAAAAGTGTACAGAAAAAACAACTGTCCATATTTTCCAGGTTTTATGGATTTATATCACCAAAGAAGCAAAAAAAAAGTAGTGCCCCCCCTCTGCCCCGAGAAGGTGTTTAAGAAATATGTCAAAGAAGCATGGTCCTTCCCAGCTGCTCTTTTTCCTCCCAAAACACATTGGTAATTCTATGTTGCTTTGTGACATCTAACACTTTCAAAACTAGTAGTCTATTAATACTGTTATTAACTCAAAGTATATTGTGTCACTGTGTGTTCCTCCAAGATATAGCCTTTCTTATGTTTGCCATGTTTTCCCTCCCAAATATTTGATTCACTGAATAACATTTAGTAGAATAAGTGCAGTTGGGTGGTTTATAGGAGCACCGTGCTTGTATCCATGATATACTAACTGTGTTGATTAACTATGTACTTCCTATGTTCCAAATTACAAGACGTTATGGCTTTTCCATGATCTTCACTATATATCTAGACATATCTAGGTGTGTAGCAAAAGCTATTGTGTCTAGAAAAGCCAGAACGTCATATAATTTGGAACGGAGGAAATGGTACATACAACATTCTTGTGATTTAAAGGACAAAGGATGACATCAATATGGTGAGTGCAACAGCTTCTGAACGAGATCAATTGTTTAATGAATCATAAAATTGCAGTCTTTTTGGCAAATGATCTAAGGGGCACAGAGTATGAACCTTTCTCAGCAAATCCATGCGATGTTCCTCACTACTGGGTCTTGATTCAGACCCTGGCGGCGGGAACGGGAAGCACCTCGACATCGTGCCACGCCTAGTAGTGGATGTACAATGAGATTGAAGAATCCCCAGCGCGGCAGTTCAACTAGATCCCCGGACATGCACCTCGCACCCCTCTCGTCCACCATATCCCAACTGGTAGCACCTTGGGGCCGAAGCCGGCGCAGAGGCACACCACCGGCGCACCAAACACTGGAATCAAATCCTGATTTGTGCCGCTGCAACGGTGTTGGGACGAAGTCGAACACGCTACCCTTCGCGTGAAGCCTTCGTCGCCTCCCTACACCAACGAAGGCGAGATGATCGGCACGGTTGCCCTTCGTCCTCTATATTGCAAGACGAAGGCCAGACTCCAACGAAGTCTGCTAGTCCCACGTCCTCATCTCACCCGGAGGCCCACGTGGAATTCGGTCGACTGTAACGGGCCCCGCGTGGACAAGCGTGTTACGGGCCTAATCTGTAATAGCTTTTGTTTAATGACGGTCTGTAACCACACTTTATGGGAATATTCTGGGGATAATCCGGGTACCCGAGGGCATAAACGTCCTTGCCTTGGGACGTTAGACACTTGAGTACCTATAAATACCCCCGTATAATGCCCTTGAGATACGAGATTAACAGAGCAATTGTCATCACACGTTAAACTTTGCTTGCACTCTTTCCACTTCCCCGTTGGATCCGCTTGCCTAGGAGAGCAAGTTCCAACATTTGGCGCCCACCGTGGGGCGCTACGAACAAACCACCCGCGATGGCACCCAAGAGAGCTAGTTCGAAGGCAGCCCCATCCATCGACGAAGCAGCGAAGGCAGCGCTGCTAGCCGAGAAAAAGAAAAGCCCTCGCAGATAACACCCCCAAGAAGACTGCGAAGACGAAGCTCTCAGCAAGAGACAGCACTAGTTTCATCACACCCTTCGACACGTACTGCTTCATCAGGATGCTGGAGGGACTCAAGAACGCTGGGTCAACCTTCTCTCGCCTTACCAAGACGGTGCTCGAGAGCCAAGTGGGCCGCAACATTTTCACGTACATGGACGACATCGTTGTCGCAAGCAAAAATAAAGAAGATCACCTGGCTGACCTCGCAGAGACGTTCGCAAACATGCAGGACGCACGACTTCGCCTCAACCCCGAGAAGTGCGTCTTCGGAGTTCGCCAGGGGAAATACTGGGCTACCTGGTGTCGCACCACGGGATCGAGGCCAACCCGACCAAAATCCAAGCAATCATCAACATGACATCCCCGCAGTCAACCAGGGATGTCCAGCGTCTGACAGGCAGATTAGCCGCCCTTAACAGATTCATTTTCAAGTCCGCAGAGCGGAGTCTACCCTTCCTCAAGACACTGTGTGGTGCGAAATACTTCGTATGGGGACCAGAACAGGCGGCAGCCTTCGCATCACTCAAGCAACACCTGTCAGACTTGGCAATTCTTACTAGTCCCGACCCCTCGCTGCCCCTGCTGCTCTACATCACAGCCTCGCCATATGGAGTCAGCGCAGTGCTAGTCCAAGAGCAAGACGGAGAGGACATGACTCGATAGTGTCCAGTCTACTACGTCTCCGAAGTCCTCACGACTTCCAAATGCAACATGACTGAATTAGAAAAAATCTCTTACGCAGTCGTCATGGCATCGTGCAAGCTGCGCCACTACGAAGCGTTCAAGGTACGGGTCACCTCGGACAGGGGACTAGGAGAACTATTCAGAAACCCGGAGGCGTCCGTCCGAATCGCCAAATGGACAGCCGAACTCTCTGGGTACCACATCACCTTCGAACCCAGGACAGCAATTAAGTCGCAGGTCCTAGCAGACTTCATCGTCGACTGGACAAGGCTGACACGGCAGCAAGAAGAGCCTCCAGAGAATGTGTGGACCATCCACTGCGACGACGCATGGTGCCATGCGGGGGCAGACGTAGCTGCAATTATCACGTCACCCACAGGCATCAAGCACAGATACGCAGCACGCCTTAGCTTCGCTTTGGAGTCCGACAGATGCACCAACAACATAGCAGAATACGAAGCCGTCATCCTGGGCCTTCGCAAGCTAAGAGCGCTCGGTGTCACCACCTGCATAGTCAAGACAGATTCCAAAGTAGTTGCCAGCCAGGTCGAAAAAGAATATTCAGCAAAAGACCCCGCACTCATGCAGTATCTCACGGCTGTTCGCAGTCTCGAAAGACAGTTCAAGGGCTTCACCCTACAGCATGTGGACCGCGCCAGGAACGAAGAGGCCGACGCGTTGGCTAAGGCAGCGGCCAGAGGCAAGACCTTGCCCTCCGACGTGTTCTACCACGTCATTGGCACACCAGTCGTCCGCAACCCAGAGGGCTTACAAGTAACCCACGACGCCGAGGGCCATCGCATCGCCAACCTCATTATGACTGAAGACTAGCGGGCCCCAATAACCCTGTTTCTACAAGGATATTACCACCCAAGCGACGTCAATGAGGCCAAGCGCCTCAAACACCGAAGCTGGGATTTCGTACTAGTCGGGGGCCAGCTATATAAAAAGGGGATCAGTCAACCCATGCTAAAATGCATGACCGAAACCGAAGGCATTCAAATCCTTCGCGAAGTCCACAACGGAACTTGTGGATCCCACTCAGGGTCTAGGGCCCTCGCTGCCAAAGTAATCCGTCAAGGATTTTACCGGCCCGCGATAATCTGTGCCGCGAATCGAGTCACGAGGTCTTATGAAGCATGCCAGAAGTTTTCGCCCCGCTTGGGCAACCCTTCGCAGTTCACCAAGCTATCGCCCACACCTGGCCACTTCAATGCTGGGGGCTGGATATTGTCGGACCACTACCTACGGCTCAAGGGAACCTCAGATTCACCTTCATCGTCGTTGAGTACTTCACCAAATGGATCGAGGCCAGGGCAGTATCCACAATAACGTCGAAGACCGCCCAAAAGTTTTTCTGGCAAAACATTGTTTGCCGATTCAGAGTCTCGTCTGAGCTCACAGTCGACAACGGCAAATAGTTCGATAGCCAAGACTTCAGGGATTTCTGCCTCTCCATCGACACCAAGCCTGCCTTCGCCTCGGTATACCACCTGCAATCCAACGGCGTCGTCGAGCGCGCCAACGACAAGATTTTCACCGCCATCAAGAAAAGACTTCTCGATGACAAGAAGGGTAAATGGGCTGACCAACTAACTGAAGTGGTCTGGGCCCTAAACACGACCGAATGTCGGGCAACCGGATTCACACCCTTTCATCTATTATATGGATCGGAGGCCATGACGCCACAGGAGATAAATCATGGGTCGCCCTGAACAAGCACATCAGCGGTCCCCGACGTCAACGAACCAACGTCTAAAGACCTCATCGATGGAGACCGCGTCCTCGCCCTGCAGGCCCTCAACACATACCAAGCTCAAACCAAGGCCTGGCGCGACAACGTGGTCGTCCCAAGAGAGTTCAACAAAGGAGACCTCGTACTCGTCCAGACCACCCGGACAGAGTCACGGGGCAAGCTAGAGCCGAAATGGGAGGGTCCATTCATCGTCAAAACAAAGGCATCCCCCGGCGCGTACAGGCTATCAACGCCCTCCGGCGAAGACTTAGAGCACTCCTGGAACATTGACAATCTCCGCAATTTTTTTGTTTAACCCTCAGGGCCCACGCGCCCTTGTAATCCACCAAACAATACTATTCCAGCCCGCACTCTTTTCCTCCCGGGGGTGAGGTTTTTAACAAGGCGGAGACATGTAATATACCTGCAAAAGCCCCCGCAAAAACAAAAACTCAGATGCAACGTGTCGAAAAAGACCGCATCGACGGTCTTCGGCATTCGACCACTGCGAAGTCACCGTGACAGGCAGCGTATGTGGGGGACAGATATCCCCCGGGTCCACCAGAAGGATAAAAGGCCTCACGAAAGGCCCAAGGGCCCCATAGTTCGTAAGGTCATCCCCCTCGTGGGCCTGGGGAGGAACGACCAGTGAAGCGGATCGACACAAGGCCATATCAGCGCGAGCCCAAGACGGCCCAACGAATTCGAGCAATAATCACAACAGTGACCCGACCTTCCCGCGCAGGAGCCCCGTACAACGGAACCAAGCAAGGATGGGTCGACGAAATTATAGGAGGATAAACTCAGTTAGTTCACTATTTCTTAGGTACACATAGTTATCATACCTGCATGTATCGCCCCACGGTCGAGTATATAAGGCCTAGGGGGCACCCTTTCAGATCAGATGCTCGTTACTTAGCCTTCCACCCAACTCTCTACGTTTTTAGCGCTAGAGAACTCCCTTGTAACCCACCACATAAAACACTCTCGCCAGGACGTAGGGTGTTACGCATCTCAAAGCGGCTCGAACCTGTAAACCTCTGCCCACTGTTTCTCGTACATCCAGCATGAACCATCGAGCTACAGTCGATAACACCGTCCTACTCCTGAAAGCACCTTGAGGGGTAACCCTGGGTGTGCGGTCGGACCCGAAACACCGACAGCTAGCGCGCTAGGTAGGGGGGTGTGTCATCGATCCAAGCTAGCTCAATAGCCGTCACCTTTCTGCACAAGATCATCCTCTGCCCCGGGTCCACGTTCTGCTTCGGAACTATCTCATCTGTAGCGGATGAGGAGGGAACTCTGCATCGCATCGCGGATCCACCGGAGAGAAAATCTTCCTCAAAAATCTTCAAGGAAATCGGGGCAAAGCAGGAAAAGGCACAACCTCCAGTGCTCCAAAAAAAGGTCACCTTCAGCAAACTAGGAGCCCAGGGTCCGTCAACCCGGAGAACTCCGTTGTCCACCTCTCTGACGGAAGAATGGACACGGATCACGAGGAAGAAAGAAACGAATGAGACCGAGAGGCGGCAAGCTGTTCTTTCTGTACCTTCGTCCTTAAAGGAGGGCAGAAAGAAGGTCGCCCTGACAACTGTTCCATTCTACCCCTACGTCCTCTTCATTGGAAGGGTAGAATCGCCCCCCATCTCCGACGATGAACCGACCGTACCTAGAGAGGAACCTCCTCAGCGGAAATCCCGCCGACGAAGGAACCGACGCCGAAATATCCGGCGACATCACGAGGCCGGAGAACGGGACCCGGCGCAACCCGTATCACGAGACGAGGTCTCGGAGATGGGAGAAACTCTGGAAGAACGTGTCTTCAGGGAAAGAAGGAATTCCCGACGACGCGATCGCCGACGGGCTCAAGAACAGGCCGAGCAGGAAACAAGGCAATGCCGGGAAAATCCACTCTTCGGACGCAACCTGAACCCCGATTTCGCCCGAACTATGAACACACCGAGTGAAGTCGGTGGAGTACTGGCTCGGATAGCTGATGGCCTCCCCCAGACTCCCGACGCCAAGGGCTACCGACGGTTGTTCACTCAAGCAGCCAATCACCTTCTACCCCTTGCTCACCCACGGAACGATCTACGACACGCAATCAACTGTCGGCGGGACGCGCGGAGCTCCATCAACGCCTCGCGCGAACGACGACACGAGAACGAAATCCGTCACCGGGAAGAGTACGACCGGGATCACGACATCCTAGCACGGAGTCAGGCTACCAGGACCGAGTCGGCCACGGCTTCAACTAGCGGCACCACCCGGGGACGATCGAGGCACCACGACGACCGCTCCCCTCCCAGGACAAACAACATCATCGACGACAGGAGGACACGTGTGGAGTGTCGGCACTTACACCGCGCCTCAGAGCCATTCAATGGCCCCTAACTTCAAGGTATCCAACATCGACAAATATGAACCTAAGCAGGATTCGGGAGGCTGGCTAGCCGTCTACACCACCGCTGCCCCGAGCTGCTGGGGCGACTGAGGATGTGATGACTGCGTACTTGCCTATCGTCCTCGGACAAGACGCGCTGCAATGGCTGCGACACCTACCCCGACACTGCATCGACGACTGGAGCGACTTCAGTCGGCGCTTCACTGCCAACTTTTAGTCTCTCTCCGACAAACCGGCGCAGCCATGGGACCTCAAATCCATCAAGTGCCGGGGGGACGAAACTCTTCGGTCATACCTCAAAAGGTTCCAGACCATGAGAAACCGTATCCCCGAGGTCGCGGAGACAACAGTGATCGAGGATTTCTACAGGGGATCCAACGACTCGGCCTTCGTCCGAACCATACTACAGAAGACGCCGACTACCTCCGAGCAGCTGTTCCGGGAGGCCAACCTCTACATCACCGCCGATGAACGAGCTCAGGACCTCATCGGAGGAGCGAAGCCTGCGCCAGTAGCGCCACGACGCGACACGAACCAGCAACCCGACAAGCGCTGGGAGAAGAGGCCTCGTGAAGAGGTCCACGCCGCCGGACCACTCGCCTCTCGCGCCCGAGGAGGACCTCGCGGAGGTGAACGCACGCTGGACGACATCCTCGACGCCCAGTGCCCGTACCACAAGGACATGTGCCACACCCTCCGGAACTGCAGGGATTTCAAGCACTCCGTCGGGCACGGCCGACCCTTCCAACCTCTACCTCCTCCCCCACCGCGAGGAGGACCGGGAGAACCGCAACAACCCCAGCAGCAGGAGGAGGGAAGAGGAGGAGCCTTCCCGCGCGTCAACAGAGAAGTCAACGTCATCTTCAGCGGACACGGGTCACAAGAAAGCAAGAGACAACAAAAGCTCAGCGATCGTCAGACAACAAAAGCCCCTCCCGCCCCGTACTAATGGTCTGAGCACCCGATCACCTTCACCCGGGCAGATCAATGGCTCAACTTCGATCACCTAAGCAAATACCCGCTTCTCGTTGATCCGGTGATCCGAGAGAGCTGGGTAAAGAAGGTACTAGTGGACGGGGGAAGCAACATCAACGTCTCCTTCCCCCAGACGCTCCAAGGCTTGGGAGCTCCCCTCAAAGAGCTCCACAAGTCAGACACACCCTTCTTCGGCATCGTGCCGACTGAAGGAGAGTACCCGCTGGGCCACATCTACATGCTGGTCACCTTTAGAACTCTAGAAAACTACAGAACCGAGTTCCTGAGTTTCGAGGTGGCAAACTTCGACTGCGGATACAACGCCATCGTCGGGAGGCCCGGATTGGCGAAGTTCATGGCTATTCCACATTATATGTACATGATATTGAAGATGCTAGGACCACAAGGGATCATAACTGTGCGCACTGACTTCCAAGGCGCCACATAATGTTTCTGAGTGGCCATTCAGGCGGCCCTCACCACCAAACCATCGACGATTTCTTCTGCACAGGCGGACTCAAAGCCTGAGGAAGACCTCACAGTACCCGCGAATGAAGCTCAAGCCATGACCTCTATGCGGTCGACTGAAGAAACCAAAAGGATCAACCTCGGGTTCGCTGACGAGCGCAAAACCGCCATCATCATCTCCAGCCTGGATGACAAATAGGAAGGCACGCTCGTCCAGTTTCTGCAAGATAACCGAGACGTATTCACATGGCAACCTGCGGATATGCCAGGAGTCCCAAGAGAGCTGGCCGAGCACAAATTGAAGGTCTACCCCCAGGCAAGGCTAATACGACAAAAATTACGTCGCTTTACACCCGACAAGAGAGAAGCCATCCGTGCTGAGCTGGCTCGCTTGGTCACGACCGGATTCATTAGAGAGGTGTTACATCCTGAGTGGTTAGCCAACCCTGTTCTTGTACTCAAAAAGAATAAAGTGGATTGGCGCATGTGCGTTGAATATACGGATCTCAACAAACACTGTCCGAAGGATCCCTTTGGGCTTCCTAGAATCGACCAGGTGGTGGACTCGACCGCCGGATGCTCTATGCTGTCTTTCTTGGATTGCTACTCTAGGTATCATCAGATTAGCTTGGCAAAGGAAGACGAGGAAAAACAGCATTTATCACCCCGTTTGGAGCCTTCTGCTATACCTCCATGTCGTTCAGCCTCAAAAACGCTGGAGCAACTTATCAGAGGGCTATTCAGACATGCTTAGCTGATCTCTGGGGCAAGCGTGTAGAAGCTTATGTGGATGACGTGGTGATCAAGACAGAGAATTCAAAAAATTTCATTGAAGATTTACAGCTGGTCTTCAACAGTTTACGACGATACAGATGGAAGCTTAATCCCGAAAAGTGCGTTTTCGGAGTGCCAGCAGGAAAGTTGCTAGGGTTTATTGTCAGCCACCGGGGAATTGAAGCCAATCCAGAAAAGATCGAAGCTATCATGAGGATGGAAGCACCATGATCACAGAAGAAAGTTCAAAGACTCATCGGGTGTATGGCAGCCCTAAGCAGGTTCATATCAAGGCTGGGAGAAAAAGGCTTACCATTCTATAAGTTACTCAAGAAGGTGGACAAATTTCAGTGGACTTCAGAAGCACAAGAAGCTCTAGATGCGCTGAAAAAATTCTTGACAACACCACCAGTGCTAAAACTGCCACACCGAGCCATGCCAACTCAACCAGCTGAAGATCTGCTATTATACATCTCTTGCACGACTCACGTGGTGAGCACCGCGTTGGTAGTCGAGCGAGCGGAAGAAGGACATGCATACCCAGTACAACACCCTGTCTATTTCATCAGTGAAGTTCTGGGATCTTCAAAGAAGAAATATCCTCAGGTTCAAAAGCTATTATATGCAGTACTTCTAACTACATGCAAGCTCCGTCACTACTTCGACGACCACAAAGTCATAATAGTCACTGGATTTCCAATAGGGGATATTCTCCACAACAAAGAAGCCATCGGAAGAATAGCCAAGTGGGTCTGTGAGTTGGGATCTCATGACATCGAGTTTCGACCTCGCACTGCTATCAAAACTCAAGCACTGGTTGACTTCGTATCAGAGTGGACTGAGCAGCAGGTACCGGATAACCCGAAAACTGCAGAAGTGTGGCGAATGTATTTTGACGGCTCATTGAAGCTGCAGGGAGCAGGTGCAGGGATCCTCTTTATTGCACCTGGAGGTGAACAACTCAAGTACGCTCCTCAATTGTTATTCCCGGCGTCTAACAATGCAGCCGAATACGAAGCTCTGATTCATGGACTGAACATTGCCATATCATTAGGCATCAAGAGACTGATGGAGTATGGAGATTCTCGGGTGGTTATAAGCCAGATAAACAAAGAATGGGACTGCTCGAATAACTCCATGGGAAAATTGAAAGTCGCCTAGAGGGGGGGTGAATAGGGCGAAACTGAAATTTAACAACTTAATCACAACTACAAGCCAGGTTAGCGTTAGAAATATAATGCGAGTCCGAGAGAGGGCGTAAAAACAAATCGCAAGCGAATAAAGAAGTGAGACACAAGGATTTGTTTTACTGAGGTTCGGTTCTCTCAAACCTACTCCCCATTGAGGTGGTCACAAAGACCGGGTCTCTTTCAACCCTTTCTCTCTCTCAAACGGTCCCTCGGACCGAGTGAGCTTCTCTTCTCAATCAAACGGGAACCAAACTTCCCCACAAGGACCACCACACAATTGGTGTCTCTTGCCTTAATTACAATTGAGATGATCGCAAGAAAGAATGAGAAAAAGAAGCAATCCAAGCGCAAGAGCTCAAATGAACACAACAATCACTCTCTCTAATCACTAAAGCTTTGAGTGGAATTGGGAGAGGATTTGATCTCTTTGGTGTGTCTAGAATTGAATGCTAGAGCTCTTGTAAGTAGTTGGAAGGTGGAAAACTTGGATGCCATGAATGTGGGGTGGTTGGATATTTATTGCCCCAACCACCACAAAGTGGCCGTTGGAAGGCTGCAGTCGCATGGCACACCGGACAGTCCTATGCGCCACCGGACACTGTCCGGTGCGCCAGCCACGTCAGCAGACCGTTAGGGTTCGACCGTTAGAGCTCTGTCTTGTGGGCCCGCCTGGCTGTCCGGTGGTGCACCGGACAGGCCCTGTAGGCTGTCCGGTGTGCCACCCACGCGTGCTCTGCTCCTCTGCGCGCGCAGGCGCACATTTAATGCGTTGCACTCGACCATTGCGCGCGAAGTAGCCGTTGCCCCGCTGGCTCACCGGACAGTCCGGTGTGCACCGGACACTGTCCGGTGACTCACCGGACAGTCCGATGAATTTTAGCGGAGCGGATTCCCGAAGCTGGCGAGTTCAGAGTCGCTCTCCCCTGGGGCACCGGACAGTCCGGTGAATTATAGCAAAGCGCCTCTGAGATTTCCCGAAGGTGAAGAGTTCAGCTTGGAGTCCCCTGGTGGCACACCGGACAGTCCGGTGCGCCAGACCAGGGCAGCCTTCGGTTGTCCCTTGCTCTCTTTGTTTGAACCCATTCTTGGTTTTTTTATTGACTTTTTGTGAACCTTTGGCACCTGTAGAACTTATAGACTAGAGCAAACTAGTTAGTCCAATTATTTGTGTTGGGCAATTCAACCACCAAAATCAATTAGGAAATAGGTGTAAGCCTAATTCCCTTTCAATCTCCCCCTTTTTGGTGATTGATGCCAACACAAACCAAAGCAAGTATAGAAGTGCATAATTGAACTAGTTTGCATATTTGTAAGTGCAAAGGTTACTTAGAATTGAGCCAATAGAAATTCATAAGATATGCATGGATTGTTTCTTTATAATTTTAACATTTTGGACCACGCTTGCACCACATGTTTGTTTTTTGCAAATTCTTTTGTAAAATCTTTTCAAAGACATTTTGCAATAAGTCAAAGGTAAGTGAATAAGATTTGAGAAGCATTTAAGATTTGAAAATATCTCCCCTGTTTCAAATGCTTTTCCTTTGACTAAACAAAACTCCCCCTCAATAAAAACTTCCTCTTAGTGTTCAAGAGGGTTTTAAGACATCAATTTTGAAAATACTACTTTCTCCCCCTTTTGAACACAATGAGATACCAATTTGAAAATCATAAGTTTTAAAATTTGGTGGTGGTGCGGTCGGTCCTTTTGCTTTGGGCTTAATACTCTCTCCCCCTTTGGCATGAATCGCCAAAAATGGATGTTTGAGTGAAATATAAGCCCTTTTATGAACTACTTTCTCCCTCTTTGGCAAACAAATAATATGAGTGAAGATTATACCAAAAGACGGAGAGATGCTCGGAGCGACGGCGAAGGATGAGTGATGGAGTGGAGTGGAAGCCTTTATCTTCGCCGAAGACTCCTTTTCCCTTTCAATCTTCCGTGTCGAGGTCGAGATGCCCATTGGTTCCCATGGGTGTCTTGATGGGCTTGGCATCCTTCATCCCAAACTTGTTTAGAATGTCTTGAGTATACTTCGTTTGGCTAATGAAGGTGCCCTCTTGGAGTTGCTTCACTTGAAATCCTAAGAAATACTTCAACTCCCCCATCATTGACATCTCGAATTTCTATCATGATCCTACTAAATTCTTCACATGTAGATTCGTTAGTAGACCCAAATATAATATCATCAACATAAATTTGGCATACAAACAAATCATTGTCAAGAGTTTTAGTGAATAAAGTAGGATCGGCCTTTCCGACTTTGAAGCCATTAGCAATAAGGAAATCTCTTAGGCATTCATACCATGCTCTTGGGGCTTGCTTGAGCCCATAAAGTGCCTTAGAGAGCCTATAGACATGGTTAGGGTACTCACTGTCTTCAAAGCCGGGAGGTTGCTCAACATAGACCTCTTCCTTGATTGGTCCATTGAGGAAGGCACTCTTCACGTCCATTCGGTAAAGCTTGAAGCCATGGTAAGTAGCATAGGCTAATAATATACGAATTGACTCAAGCCTAGCTACGGGTGCATAGGTTTCACCAAAATCCAAACCTTCGACTTGGGAGTATCCCTTGGCCACAAGTCGAGCTTTGTTCCTTGTCACCACACCATGCTCATCTTGCTTGTTGCGGAAGACCCATTTGGTTCCTACAACATATTGATTAGGACGTGGAACTAAATGCCATACCTCGTTCCTAGTGAAGTTGTTGAGATCCTCTTGCATTGCCATCACCCAATCTGAATCTTGAAGTGCTTCCTCTACCCTGTGTGGCTCAATAGAGGAAACAAAAGAGTAATGCTCACAAAAATGTGCAACACGAGATCTAGTGGTTACCCCCTTATGAATGTCGCCGAGGATGGTGTCGATGGGGTGATCTCGTTGGATTGCTTGGTGGACTCTTGGGTGTGGCGGTCTTCGTTCTTCATCCTCCTTGTCTTGATCATTTGCATCTCCCCCTTGATCATTGCCGTCATCTTGAGGTGGCTCATCTTTTTGATCTTCTCCTTCATCAACTTGAGCCCACTACTACAGGAAACCTCTGTACAGGCGGTCCGGTTAGCCTCTACACAGACGGTTCCAGGAACCGCTTGTGGTGCACCGATTGTGATGTAAAACAACATCACAGGCGGTCAATCAAAAACCGCCTGTGAAGACAGACATCACAGGCGGTCCAGTTCAAAGGAACCGCCTGTGATAGACAGACATCACAGGCGGTTTCTTATCCTAGCCGCTTGTGTTAGCTACACATCACAGGCGGTTTTTAATATAAGTCCGACTGCATACAATACAAATCACAGACGGTTTTTAAATATACAGATTCATATACAGAATTTTCAAACAGATTATACACAGATTTCATGCACAGATTCACACAGATTGCATACACAGATTTATACATATCAAGTTCCATAATACACAGATTCATCCACATATCAAGTTCCATCGTCATACACAGATTTATACACATATCAAGTTCCATAGACAACTAAACATCTCAAAGTTCCATAGACAACTAAACATCTAAAGTTCCTAACTAAAGACCTAAACACTGTGTGATATTGTGTACAAACTTAGTTCTGGGAATTGTTGCAAATTTCCATTTCTATTGTAGAATAGCCCTTGTTGATGAAGAACTTCACGGCGCATAAAGTAAAGCAAGTCTCTTACAACCTTAGCCACGCCGACGGAAACCATATCTCTTTCTAACCATTCAGCATTGATCTTGGATTTAGGAACCTGCAATGAAAGCAAAAAACAAGCAGCGCTAAGAGTAATGTGA
This sequence comes from Zea mays, assembly GCF_902167145.1. Classification (NCBI taxonomy): domain Eukaryota; kingdom Viridiplantae; phylum Streptophyta; class Magnoliopsida; order Poales; family Poaceae; genus Zea; species Zea mays. The sequence goes on from NC_050096.1 coordinate 196,909,280, forward strand.
TGAGCAACAATATAACATAAAAATTGCAACATAGACAATGATAGCGAACTTACATCCTCACGATTGACCATGTAATGGAAGGTGACACGACACTATTCGCATACATAATAACCGCACAGGACAGTACCCGGAGGTTGTTTGTCACCATATGGAAATAATGATATTGACAAATTAGGCTTGTCCTCTGGATGTTCGCCGCCAAGATCTTTCCAATAAAAACGGTATGCACTGCATATAAGAATAGCATTGTGAGATTAAGAATACATTTGTTAAGTTGTAATAAGTACAAGTGTGCAATAATAATCATATTTCTCTAAAATCTTCAAGAAGTCATTATACGTAGCCTTTTCCATTCTCAGTGAGTCGAAGACCACGACTTTACCATCCTTTGGAAAGATCATGATACAAATGTAGTGGTCACTATATAGACATAGACGAAAACACATGTTAAGATCACGATTGCCATAATTTATAGTTCAAAATTAAACCATGTCGATAACTTACTTAAAGTGGTGCGGAGCTATTATTAAGTCCTTGCCATGTTGTACATGATTATACATGGCTCGTCCAATGTATGCCGCCATTACCTTCATTTTCTTTCTCTGATTCTGTTTGACGGCTTTCTCAAATTCAGCATCGTCCAAGTCTTTGTATTCTTCTCCATGCCTCCGAGCAACTACTTTGTAGCGAGCTTGGGATATCATCAACGGGTCAAGAAACCCTGTCTTAAGTTGTTTCTTCTTATCATACATGTATTGCATCCTACGTGTAATAGTGTTAATCGTTAGACTCTCGTTTATGTGTGCGTGTACAAAACTAACAAATATGAAAGTTTAGATGTACTTACAAGCAAAAGAGGGTTAAGTAGTTGGTTTCCATCCTTTGTCGGTGGTACAACGACCAGAGATCGTCAAAGAATAAATGCCGCACAGGATCTATATGATCATTGCTCCAAAATGCATCTTCTGGCACAACAAATGTGAAGTCCTCGAGTTTGTATTTGTTGCTAGCCACCATGTACCACTCATGCATTCTAATCTCTGGAGTCGACAACTTAGAAAGTTGCACCGTCGTCAAGAACGGCCTCCCATTCACAAATTTTGGAGGAACATCCTCCTTCTTGTATACCGAGATATTGGTTTTAAGACGTAATGATTCTCGAGTATGAATCATTCCATCTTCTTCCCATACTTCGAAATTGTCTATTTGGGACCGTGTGCCTACTCCATGAGATGCTGATTCCGCTTTTGATTGATTTGTCATAACTCTCTGCAATTTATGCAGGTAGCGTGCCACTGATTCTGACGGTTTCTTGACATCGTCAGTGGCAATTCGCTTATGAATTTTCTTTGAAATAGTTGGCCCTTCAACATTGGTGCCAACCTTTGGTTCCTTTTTGATGTTGACGTCGACATTCTGAGGAACAATTTTGTCTACGTCCCCCTCGTCGAGTTCCTTCGCAAGAGGCGATATGATTGTTTCAACGATTTTTTTGGAGGTCGGTGTCATATTTTCCTGCACCATGGGGTGTGGAATGATCGAACTATCTTTTTGTTGCATTGGTGTTGAATTCGGCTCATCACCCAACTTGATGTCGCGTCGATGCCAAAGGACCAACTCGTTCATTGCCTCCTGCAAAGTTATGATCCCCTCAACTGGAAAATCTATCTCCCAATCTTCACAACCACTGTCTGTGATTTCTAGAACTTGGACCACAGCATAGTGTGGCGGGACAGGATTATCCTAGTAGTTAACAAGTCCTGGTTTTACCAAACCAGTAGCAGCTTGCTTTGTTTTTGTCCCAGATCGATTGATTGGAATATGAAGAAAGCAAGGCTTGTCCTCAACAATATCGTCTACAGGGTACTTGGTCAAGTCTTGCACAGATCCTACGCTGCTAGGGACTATAGGTGGACTCATGTGGCTTGGCTTGAGTTCAAATGATATGCATTCTGTTTTCTTCATTTTGTTCATCACGTCATTAATAGCCTTTTGTACCCTTTCATCAATAGTCTCTTCAAGGGTCCTTTTCGACTTCTCGTGTTTCCTATATGACGACGCATACTCTGGAAACGCCTCTCTCCAGGAAATCTTAGAAGAGATTCCCCGAGCCCGTCCAGTGTGTTCAGGATTGCCTAGTGCTGCAGTTAGTATGTCATTCTCCCTCCGAGGCTTAAATTCTCCTTTTTTCTCTTATCTGCATATTCTTGAATTTTTGTCGAAACTTCGCCTACCAATTCTGGATGCAAAAGTTTGCCGTCCTCACTCAAACCTGCCCGACCTAAGATCCAACAAATAGCTCGCTCATCGATATCTTTTAATATTGGGTCCAAAGTGCCGTTAGCTATAGCTTCCTCGATTATCCTGTTCCACTGCACAACTTTATGGTGATATCCGGTTGACCCCAGGCGATGGGGGTGTTTGTTCATCTTCGCTCTCTGAGAATTAGTTTCGCCCAGTTCTTTGGCCTTCAGTTCGGTCTTCTGACGAACAAATTCCTCCCACTGAGCTTGAGTGATTTTCCTCATTTTCTTGGGCGGAGGAACCTTATTCTTCTTAACAAATTCCCTATTCATCTCGGCCTTCCACCCACGAAACATCTTGGCCATAGCAGAGAGCATCGACTTCCTTACTGCATCCTCTGTGCCTTTTGGGAACTTGAATGACTCAGACAACTTAGCCCATAGCTTATTGCGGGTGTCTTCATCTAAATCCTTCCATTTTTGAAGTGTGATTGGCACTATATCTCTAACAGTAGACCCGCAGGAATTTCGAAACTTTGTAACCACGTCAAGTGGTTCTTCAGGAAACCCCTCTGCATTTAGTTTTGTTACGTACATAACTGTACCTTCTTTCATCTGATTCGGACCTCGTCGCCCTCGTTTCTGCTTATGTGAAACGGATGATTCAGGCATCGGAGCATCCTCCGTGTTTCGTGTAGAACATGCATCCTCTTTCTTCTCTTCATTTGAAATCTATATAGTGAAACAATTAATGGCCTTTCATATATGAACATTATTTTAGAATATAGTCAGCATATTTCTATTTACCTCTTCATCGTTGGGAATATAGTCGGCATCAAGCTCATCTGATGTTTTTTTCTTCCTTGGAGGTATAGGAGTACAAGGATTGTCGTCACTAGAACTATCCTCCCCGCTCCCTTCACCGGAGCTGCTCGTTGTCTACCATTCAAGTTTGGTCACGTCTTCATCAACTTTGTTAGACGCACCGGTGCAGACCACATCCATACTAGGCTGCTCGTTGTCTGCCATTCAAGCTGGTTCCATCGATAAAGGGATATACTGTTAGTCTGATATACTGGTTCCATCAATAAGGGAACTTGGAGAAAAGGTGATTCAAAAGAAATCGAGCCCAAACCCGCCTCCGGGGCAGGATCGGGCCGGGAAGCACGGAGCAGATAGAAGTGCACTTCCCAATGCAGTAGACAGAGAAGGCATGGCTGTGATGTTATAATGCTGAAGGACCCCAAGATGAGATTATGCCCTGTCGTCCACCACTGCCCGTTATTTGTGGGCTTCACCGAGGGCGGGAAACATTTGGTGACATCAAACGACATTCGGGCTGGGGACGTCTGCGAGCTTGTTAAGGGGCCAGACGATGGTGAGCCGGTGTACTCTGTCCGGATGTGTGGTCACAAAATTTAAAGCCGCCCCGGCTTCATCTGTGCGCTTCTCTTCTCTTATGTCGGCTACTAAGATCACTTAGCACCCCACCTGAGAGAAGAGAAGCACACACATGAAGCCGGGGCGACTTTAAATTTTGTGACCACACATCCGGACATAGTACACCGGCTCACCATCGTCTGGCCCCTTAACAAGCTCGCAGACGTCTTCAGTCCGAAGGTCGTTTGCTATCACCAAATGTTTCCAGCCATCGGTGAAGCCCACAAATAACGGGAAGTGGTAGACTACAGGGCTTAATCTCTTCTTGGGGTCCTTCAGCATTATAACATCACAGCCATGCCTTCTCTGTCTAACTGCATTGGAAAGTGCACTTCTATCTGCGAGCTTGCTTCCCGACCCGATTCAGGCATTCCGCCGATGCCATTCTCCATATAAGTCTCAAACAGAGAATAGGGATGAGGTAGTCAAGATTGTAGGCGCTAGTGCTCAACTACTAGCATCTATAGATATGGACACAAGTCCAAATTTGGTGCTACTCGGCACCATCGATATCACTAGAAAAAAAAATACATCAAAGAGATCCACTTCCCAATAGTACTCGAAGATAGTTCATTGACTTGACACTCTCTAAGAGGTTCATACAAAATACATTATCTCTAAGAGTGAAACCTACAATACTCATACCGTGTTGTTTAGGGCTAAACATCAACAACCCCTTGACTGGTCGCTATCATACTCAATTCCAAAATATTTTTCCAATATGTCGGCTTGAGTAAGGAGATCTGGGCTTGGGAGTTCCTCCAAATCATCTGTAGCTTCATCATCTTCAGCATATTACAGGGCTTCATCTTGAATAATTTTAGCCATCTTGGAGTCAGCATACTTTTTGATGGACAGAGCACACTTCACAAGCATGTCGCATACATCTCCAATTTGAAACAAAGTGGTCTTAAGTGTGTACACTGATTCCGGTTCACTAGTATCCACAACCCCATCAGTCACTAGACTGCGAATGATGTCAATATGTGTCTCGATGACTCGAACTAAGGTCTCAACCATGTCAAGTGGCTCTTTTTCCATCTCTGAAACTGAAAATGACCAAGTCTCACAATCAAAAGAACAAAGGCAACAAAGGCAGGGATCAGAGGGAAAACAAGGATGTGGCTTATAGGGCAAAAAGAAGGGTCCAAATAACATTGTCATGGCTATGAACAAGTCAAAGATGGGAGATAAGAACAAGTCTTATAACATAGGGTTGGGAAGCAAAGATAGGTATTCAAAAAACTTAGAAGGGAGATAAGAACAAGTCTTATAACGTAGGGAGATAATAACATTGTCATGGCTATGTACTTCCATGATGTATGTGGCCATAAGCACATTTGGCCTAATGATTATCAAACAAAGATAGGTAGTCAAAAAACACTAAAAATAGACTTCATATAAGAAGTAATTGACAACCAAACAATAAGCAATAAGCATATTGACAATATATGTAAGTGAAAATATGCACTTATGAATATGCAAACAATAAGCAATAAGCAATAACCAAACAATAAGCAATAAGCATATTGACAAACATTTAATCTAAGCACTGATAATCAGGGATAGCCATCGATTGGGCAGAATGCATATACACAATTTGTCAATATGCACTTATGAAATATACACAATGAAATACTCCAAGTACTTGAACTGAAATATACACAATGAAATACACAATTCTGCTTGGCATATACACAATTTGTAGAACATTGCTTGCTTGTAGAATATACACAATGAAATACACAATAAGAATGCATATACACAATTTGTAGAACATTGCTTGCTTGTAGCCAATGGAACCTGAACTGAATTAAGAGCTCGGGGAAGAAGAAATGGAACCTGAACTTCGACCTTATCGAGAGGAAGAAGACAGAGCTCGTGGACGGCGGCGCTTCGGGCTCGGGGACCGTGACGGCGGCGCTTGGGCTCGGGGACTTGGCGCTCGGGCTCGGGGACGGTGGGCGCTCGGGCTCGGTGAAGGGGACGGCGGCGCTCGGGCTCGGTCTCGGGGACAGCGTTGCTCGGGCGCTCGGGGACGGCGATGCTCGGGCTCGGGGACGAGGACGGCGGGGCTCGAGCTCGGTGAAGGGGACGGCGGCGCTCGGGCTCGGTGAAGGGGACGACGTTGCTCGGGCGCTCGGGGACGGCGGCGCTCGGGCTCGGGGACGGGGACGGCGGCGCTCGGGCTCGGGGACGGGGACGACGGCGCTCGAGCTTGGGGACGGGGACGGCGGCGCTCGGGTTCGTGCTCGGGGACGGGGACACGGCGGCAGCCTGGCGGCGCACTGTGTCAGCTCGGGCGGGAAGAGTTAGGGTTACTACCGACCAACGAGCCTTTTATATTGTAAAGAATCCCAGGCGGATATTTAGCAAAACCGCCTGTGATAGACAACATCACAGGCAGTTGTTAATTCCGACCGCCTGTGATAAATTAACTTCACAGGCGGTCGACGTAAAAAACCGCCTGTGATGTTATCTATCACAAGCGGTTTTGCTAAATATCCGTGTTGGGGACTTGTTCTCAAATGCTAAGAATTAAGAACAAGGCAACATAGAAAATGTTAAGTGTAAAAGTCCTTCGTCCTCCATAACATTATATCCCTTTGGAATATAAAGCATCTCGGACGAAGGTTACGAAGGACGTAGCTTCGTAAGCGTGACAATGAGGAACGAAGCATTCATATAAATCATGAGATATGAAAATACTTAAATGTTATCATAAAATCATCTCCATTTTCAATATTATAAACGAATGTAAATGACTCCAAATTACAAATGTACCTTCGGTCTTGAAGAATACAAGTGTGATGTGAAGGCAAATGACAGGTTCGTGTGAACAGTACGGGGGTACTGTTCATCTATTTATAGACACAGGACGCAGCCTGTGACGAATTACAATTATGCCCTTTACAAAAGTTTACAACATTATCTTAGACCTCTATGGATAAAAAGGTCATTCTATCTTTATGTCGGTTTGCAACGCCGAAGCTCTATAAAAAGGAACCTTCGGCCATTTCCTGGGGACGATTTCAGCCGAAGCTGCTTCTTCACGCAAGACCTTCGGCGCAACGAAGCATGGGCCCAACAGTAGCCCCTTTCGCGGCGCTAGATCGTTTTTCGTAACGAGCTTGAACCGTGAAAAAATCCTCTCAAGCTTCGGGAAGCCGAAGGTCCAAAAAACACCTTCCCTGAGCTCGTTGCCGAGAAACGATTCATTTCCCGAGATCGTGTCGGTCCCACCTTGCAGAGTCACTGTTTGGTCTTTGCGGTCCACTGCGCAGCGAGTACAAGTTACTGCCCGCCTGGTGTAAAAACCCTGCCGCTTCGCCTTCTTACCTGCAGCACTATATAAACAGACGAGTAGGTGTGAAGTTACCACAGCATTTACTGCTATTTGCACTGTTTTGCTGCCAAAATTTTTAACCATCACCGAAGCTTGTTTGTCAGGTTTGAACGAAGCTCCATCTTGAAGCCTGCTTCGGAGAAAAAAGTATCAAAGTTTCACAAGTTCATAATTAAATGGCCAGAGTTCGCTCTACAGCTAGGATTGAGCGTGAGGGGGACGAAACTGAAGCTTCGGAGACTGTGCCCATCTCCGAAGCGATGCAGCGCTCCGGACTGGTGACTGCGGAAGAAATGCCTGCTGCCGAAGCAAACCCGACAACTGCCGAAGGAGAAGGGAACATTGAAGAAACCGACTCCGAAGATGACTACCGTATTGCCATGCCCAGCAAACCCAGCCACCTAGACTTCGGAAAATCAACTGTTTCAAAGGTTGATCTCGCCAAGATGGTGAAAGCAGGTTTTTTCAGTGAAGATCAGAAGAAGCTACTTCGCTTCGGGGGAGAAGAGACCACCCCGAAGCCAGAGAAGGACGAGGTTGTCATCTTCAAAAGCTTTTTAAAGGCTGGGCTAAGATTCCCTGTTCACGAGATTGTTGCGGAGATATTGAAGAGGTTTGGCATCTACCTTCACCAGTTAACTCCTAACGCTATCGTTAGGCTTAGCGTTTATATTTGGGCCCTCCGAAGCCAAGCAGTGGAGCCTTTTGCTGACAGTTTCTGTCGAGTTCATGAATTGCATTATCAAACAAAGGCCAGAAAAGATGGGCTTCATGAAAACTTCGGTTGCTACAATTTTGCCTACCGGAAAACCGCAAAGTTTCCTGTAATCAGCTACCGAAGCAAATGGCCGGCAGGCTGGAAATCAGAATGGTTCTATGTCAAGGTTGATGAGGACAAGGAGAAGCTTGTGCAAAGTCCACTCGAGCTAACTTTCGGAGAAACCCGACCCCACTGCAACATGACACCAGAGGGTCAAACTCAACGGGCAATGGATGAATTCAGAATCATTGCAGAGCATATTGGTACCAGGGATCTGGTTCAAGAATTCTTAGCATTCAAAGTCTTCCCTACTCTGAAAAAATGGGAAATGCCAAAGTTAAAGGGGGAGAAGAAGGAAGGGGATCTTGTCCGGCTTCCTTACCACTTCAAATTCAAGAAATATTTTAAGAAGCCCTGCCAAGAGTGGCTGGATACAGTTGAGGTGATGTGTAATGAAATTCTTGGAAATTATTCGAAAAAAGAAGATCAACTGATGACAGCAGCCTTCGACACCCGTCCGAAGCGAAGGCTGAACCGAGTGCTTGATGCACTGGGTTTCGAATATCCTGATTATGCGCAGCTGAACAAGGGTGCTGAGGGCCAGAGAAGAAAAAGAGCGGCCGAAGCTTTAAACAAGGATGAAGAACAACCACCAAAAAAGAAGAAAACTGTCAAGAGAAAAATATCAACTCCAAAGCGAAAACTATCCGAAGAAGAGGGGACCCCCACACCACCTTCTACTAGCGACGTGGAGGAAATTCTAAAGGTAATGACTGAACCCATGCCCACGAAGCTAAGTCCATTAGGGCCTCGACTGACGAAGCTTTTTCAAAAGGTGGCGGAGCCGGAAAAAACGAAGATAGCCAAAGCGAAAAGGCAAAGAATTATTGCCGTAACAGAAGTTATTGACAAGACGCCACCGAGGGCGTCAATTCAGAAAACACCAGCTGTTGGGGGCACAGAAAATGTCGAAGTCGCACCTTCGGAGGTCGCGGCTACCGAAGCCGCTACAGCCGAAGATGTAAACTTAGAATCTACTATTGAAGACATCAACAAAATTTTAACAGACATGGCTGCAGAAGAAGCTGCCACCACTGCTGAAGAAACCATGGCCACAGTGCCTGGGAAAGGGAAAGAAATAGCCGAAGACACTTCGGACGACGAAGCCTACTCATTTCAAAATTTAGTCGGGCAAAAACTGTCGAAGGCCGAAAAAGAAGAGCTTAAGGAATACGCCAAATCTTGCGGATACAAGCCAGGAGCTCTTCTATTTGGAGGCATTGATGATGAAAAACTGGGCTGCATCCGGGACTCAGCTGGGGCTAAGGTCATCGGTACTCTATCAAAGAGTATCGGTTTTCCGAAACTAGAGACAGACATCAGCCGCTACCGACGACAACATATCGTCGGCAGCTTATTTTATTCAAATTTCAAGGTAAACATCCTTCTCTCTAACTTCTATTGTTTTTTAATAATGGCAATATTCTTTAACGAAGGTTGTTTATTTGCAGAGCATGCTTCTAAGCAAAGCTTTGAGGATGCAGCAAGATCTAGAAGATAAGAAGCACGAAGCTATAATTGAAAATTTAGAGAGCAAGATAAAAGAACAATCAGCTATTATTGAAAAGAAAGACTTCGAACTTCAATCAACCGAAGGCTTGCTGGCAGAGACTGAAGCCAAAGTAGCAGAATTGAATTCGAAGCTTCTCTGCCAATCAAAACAATTTGAACAAGAGAAGCTAGAACTTGATTCGAAACTTGAAGCCGAAGTCCAAGCCAACTCAAATTTGAAGAAATCATTAACAAGCCTTCAGGATAAATGTTTGAATTTTAGCAACAATTGTATCCAACAACTAAAGAAGATCTTTTACTCAGTTGGAGCCAGCAGCGGGAAATTTACCCCTTCGGATGAAGATTTACCAAAAGCCTTCGATTATATCGAAGCTGAAATTGAAGAACTTGACGAAGTTATAGCTGGGCACGGTGACTTCTGTGCCTGGGTAGCTTCTCGGGGTACTGCTGCAGCATTCCTGAAGGCTGGCTGCGAGCATGGAAAGATTGTCAACAGGCCCAACTTCGCCCTGTCTCCATCAATTCTCGACGACATTCCTGACCTCGCCCGGAGCATCTCAAATAGATTCATAAAAATGATATGGACAAAAGGCGGGCGAGAGAAGGCTGGGGACGAAGCTCGAAGTCATCTTGAACCAGTAAGAAATCATACTTTGTACTTACCTTCTCCTTCACACTTGATTTTTACTCGGGATACCTTGATTCATGTAGGATGACGAAGCTGAAGGTGATACTTAAAGGATATGCCGCCGAAGCAGAAACCTGACGAAGATTAATAGGAGTAGACTAGAAAAAACTCAGGAGAATTTGTAACAACTTTTTGTAAATACAATTAATCTATTCTCAAGGAACTTTGTTCATACCTTGTAATATATTCTTACCCTTTTATTGAGACGCTTTGATGTGGACGAAATCAGTATTTTGAGCCGAAGGCGAAAAAACACCTTCCCTTCTTTTCGTACACAACGAAGCATAAAAGACCATTTCTTCTTTTTGCCAAAGCTTTTCTTTTTTGTACATGACGAAACATAAAAGACCGCTTCTTCCTCTTGCCGAAGCTTTTTCTTTTTTGTACATGACGAAACATAAAAGACCGCTTCTTCCTCTTGCCGAAGCTTTTTCTTTTTTGTACATAACGGAACATAAAAGACCGCTTCTTCCTCTTGCCGAAGCTTTTTCTTTTTTGTACATAACGGAACATAAAAGACCACTTCTTCCTTTTGCCGAAGCAACCACTTAGGAACACAAATGCTATGAATGAATGCTTATGAATGCAAATGCTATGATGTAATGTGCGAATGAATGTCCAAAGCATATAACCGAAGCCACACTCAACCATTATTTCCTTGGAATCAACCACACATCAGCTCTGCATTCCCTTAGGAACGACTTTGGAGCTTCCTCGTCTTTTACTTAGACGGTATAAACTCTGCATTCCCTTAGGAACGTCTTTGGAGTTTCTTCGCCTTTTACTTAGGCGGTATAAGCTCTGCATTCCCTTAGGAACGTCTTTGGAGCTTCTTCGTCTTTTACTTAGACGGTATAAACTTTGCATTCCCTTAGGAACGTCTTTGGAGTTTCTTCGCCTTTTACTTAGGCGGTATAAGCTCTGCATTCCCTTAGGAACGTCTTTGGAGCTTCTTCTCTTTTTTCTTTTTCAGTTTCTGCACTCGATGGTGCGTTCTCAGCTGTTACATTTACATTTTTTGGGGGATTTTGCTCTTATAAGACTAAAAAAGGAAATTACACATGATGGCCCCATTAAAAACCTTTCTCCCCCTTCGAAAAGGAAAAGGGTGCCATGAAAAAGAAAAGAAAAAACATAAAAAATTACATCATGTTATACATAGTATCGCCGAAGCTCATCCGCATTCCAAGACCTTGGAATTTCGTTGCCATCCATGTCCTTCAATCTGTACGATCCAGGCCTTGACGAAGATACTACTAAGAATGGTCCTTCCCATTTCAACTGTAGCTTACCCACTGTATCTGGGTTAGCCACTCTCCGAAGCACCAAGTGTCCCGGCTCAATATTTTTTAGCCGGACTTTTCTATCTCGCCATTTAACTGTTTCAGCCTGATATTTATTGATATTCTCCACGGCCTGAAGCCTGATCCCTTCTAAAGCATCCTTTTCCACAAGGCAAGCATCTTCGGGACCTGATTCTGCCGAAGCTACTACTCTTATTGATCCAGCTTTTGCTTCCTCCGGAGTTATTGCTTCGTCACCGAATAATAATTTGAATGGGGTAAAGCCTGTAGACCTTGATGTTGTTGTATTGTGGCTCCACACCACTTTGATTAACTGATCTGGCCACTTTCCCCTGGGTTGATTGAAGATTAACTTCATTATTCCTGTCATTATAATGCCGTTGGCCCTTTCAACGAGCCCATTTGACTCCGGATGCCTGACTGATGCAAAATGGATCTTCGTTCCAATTTGATCACAGAAATTTCTGAAAGCTTCGGAGTCAAACTGCGTTCCATTATCTACAGTGATTGCCTTCGGTACCCCGAAGCGACAGACAATATTCTGCCAGAAAAACTTTTGGACAGTGGCCGAAGTTATTGTGGCCAATGGCTTCGCCTCAATCCACTTGGAAAAATACTCCACAGCCACTATAACATATTTTAGATTCCCTTGAGCCGGTGGTAATGGACCCAACAAGTCAAGGCCCCACCTTTGCAATGGCCAGATGGGTTGTATCAGCTGTGTCAAAGACGAAGGTTGTTTTTGATCTCTTGCACATTTCTGACAACCTTCGCACTTTTGCACTAACTCCGCCGCATCCGAAGCTGCCTTCGGCCAATAAAACCCTTGGCGGAAGACTTTCCCAAGTAATGGCCTGGATCCGATGTGGGATCCACACAGGCCTGCATGTATCTCTTTCATCAACTCTATACCTTCGGCTCTAGATAAGCACTTGAGCAGCGGAGCGCAAACTCCATGTTTGTATAATTCCCCTTCTATCATGACATACGGACGAGCTCTTGCCTCTATTCTTTTATTGTAAGCTTCGTCATCTGAAAGGAACTTACCCTGAAGGTAAGAGATTATTTCAGTTCTCCAATCTTCGCTGTAAACAGGAGATATGTTGAGGACTACTCTTTCAAGGAGCTCCACTGAAGGTGCCTTTATTGTTTCGAAGAACACATCCGAAGGTAACAGCAGCCCCTGTGCCGCAGACTTAGCTAGCAAATCAGCATGCTCATTTTGTCCTCGAGGGATATTCTTGACAGAGAATCCTTCGAAGGATGCTTCGATCCTTCGGACCGTATCTAGGTATTTTTCAAGCTTCGGATCTTTAGCCTTGCAACTTTTGTCAACATGACCCGAAACCATCTGGGAATCAGTTTTAAGAATTGCCCTTCTGATTCCCATTGCCTTTAATTTCCGAAGGCCCAGAAGCAGGGCTTCGTACTCAGCAATATTGTTTGTGCAGCTGAAATCAAGTCTTGCTGCATAACAAGTTTTGACCTTGGATGGTGAAACCAACACAGCAGCTGCACCTGCTCCGAAGATTCCCCAAGATCCATCACAAAATACTGTCCACACCTCGGCATCTTTATTTGCTTCTTCATCCTGAGCCCCTGGCGTCCAGTCGGCAATGAAATCTGCCAATGCTTGAGACTGGATCGAAGATCTATGCACATAATCAATGCAAAATTCGTTGAGCTCTGCAGCCCATTTCCCAATCCGTCCAGTAGCTTCTCTATTTCTCATTATATCCTTCAACGGCTGCGAAGAAGGAACAATGATATTGTATGCCTGAAAATAATGCCGAAGCTTCCTGGATGCCATTAAAACGGCATATAATACCTTCTCCAGCTCTGTATAATTTTTCTTTGAGACACTAAGGACCTCAGATACAAAATACACTGGGACTTGCTTCTTGAGCTGGCCATCAAGCTTCTCCTGGACAAGTGCCGCACTTACTGCTGAGTGCGAAGCTGCCACATATAACAACAGAGGAGCCCCTGGCATTGGTGGAGTTAATGTTGTGAGATCTATCAAGTATTGCTTCAACTCTTCGAAGGCTTTTTGTTTACTTGGGCCCCATTGAAAGACTTCGGCTGACTTCAGCACCTCGAAAAATGGTAAGTTTCTTTCTGCTGATCTGGATATAAATCTGTTGAGAGATGCCAGCCTTCCTGTCAATCTTTGGGCCCCTTTTCTTGTAGTTGGTGGCTCCATTCGAAGTATAGCTTCGATTTTATTTGGATTAGCTTCGATTCCCTTTGTTGAAACCAAGCATCCAAGAAATTTACCCTTCTTTACTCCGAAGACACATTTCTCTGGATTCAGCTTCAAACCAGCTTGTCTGAAGCTGGCGAAGGTCTCCTGCAGATCAGCAATATGATTTTCCTGCTTCGTGCTTTTGACGATAATGTCATCAACATAGGTCAACACATTTCTGCCTATTTGAGACTGAAGAACCTTCGCAGTCATTCTGCTGAAACTTCCTCCAGCGTTTTTGAGCCCTTCAGGCATCCGAAGATAGCAATACGTGCCACTTGGAGTTATGAAGCTAGTTTTCGGCTCATCTTCCTTTTTCATCCAGATTTGATGATATCCTGAGTAACAGTCCAAGAGACTCATGAGCTCTGAAGAAGCTGCTGCATCGACTAGAGAGTCTATCCTTGGCAACGGGAATTCGTCCTTCGGACAAGCCTTGTTGAGATCTGTGAAATCGATACACATTCTCCACTTGCCATTGGCCTTCTTCACCATAACAGTGTTAGCTAGCCACTCTGGATACTTCACTTCTCTGATAACTCCTGCACTGAGGAGTCTTTTTACTTCATTGCGAGCCCCTTCGGCCTTGTCATCAGACATTTTCCGAAGCCTCTGCTTTCGGGGTCTGAAGGATGGGTCAACATTGAGCGAATGTTCAATAACATCCCGATTTACTCCACAGAGATCATTAGCCGACCATGCAAAAACATCTTTGTTGTTGAATAAAAACCTTATCAAGGTTTTCTCCTGGTCTTCAGATAATTGCGAGCCCAACAGCACCTTCTGCTCTGCTATGTCCTCACACAATAGCATGGGCTTCGGCTGATCTGCTGAAGCTGCCTTCTCCCTTCTGAATTTGTACTGTTCACAAGCTTCGGCTCCATCTATATTATGAATTGCTTTGGAGTCAGTCCAGTTACCTTCGGCCCTTCTTGCGGCTTCCTGACTTCCATGGATAGCAATGGGTCCCTGTTCCGAAGGTATCTTCATGCAAAGATAAGCAGGATGAAGGATTGCTTCGAAGGCATTAAGAGTACCACGACCAACAATTGCATTGTAAGGATATTCCATGTCAACAATGTCAAACACAACTTGCTCAGTTCTAGTGTTGTTGATGAATCCGAAGGTCACTGACATGGTGATCTTGCCCAGTGCTACAATCTGTCTTCCTCCGAAGCCACAGAGAGGATGTGTAGCATCATGAATCTTATCTTCTGGCTCTTGCATTTGTCTGAAGGCTTTAGCAAATATGATGTCAGCTGCACTGCCTGTGTCAACCAAGACATTGTGGACCAGAAATCCTTTGATAACACAAGAGATAACCATGGCATCGTTGTGTGGGTAATCTTTGAGCTGAAGGTCCTCCTGGGAGAAGGTAATAGGAATGTGAGACCATCTTGTCTTGATGAAGGGTCCTTGCACCCCAACATGCTGTACCCTCCTCTGTGCTTCCTTCTTCTGTTTCTTGTTAGCTGGCTCTGAGGACGAGCCACCTGTGATCGGTAGCACCAGCTTCGGGTCCGAAGTAGCTCCAGCTCGGTTGTTGAACGAAGCCATCAGCTCAAAAAGTGGAAGTGAGTTCACCGGAGGTGGGCGCCAATGTTGGGGACTTGTTCTCAAATGCTAAGAATTAAGAACAAGGCAACATAGAAAATGTTAAGTGTAAAAGTCCTTCGTCCTCCATAACATTATATCCCTTTGGAATATAAAGCATCTCGGACGAAGGTTACGAAGGACGTAGCTTCGTAAGCGTGACAATGAGGAACGAAGCATTCATATAAATCATGAGATATGAAAATACTTAAATGTTATCATAAAATCATCTCCATTTTCAATATTATAAACGAATGTAAATGACTCCAAATTACAAATGTACCTTCGGTCTTGAAGAATACAAGTGTGATGTGAAGGCAAATGACAGGTTCGTGTGAACAGTACGGGGGTACTGTTCATCTATTTATAGACACAGGACGCAACCTGTGACGAATTACAATTATGCCCTTTACAAAAGTTTACAACATTATCTTAGACCTCTATGGATAAAAAGGTCATTCTATCTTTATGTCGGTTTGCAACGCCGAAGCTCTATAAAAAGGAACCTTCGGCCATTTCCTGAGGACGATTTCAGCCGAAGCTGCTTCTTCACGCAAGACCTTCGGCGCAACGAAGCATGGGCCCAACAATCCGCCTGTGATGTGTGTACACTATAAAAGGGCTAGCCCCCAACGGGTTCCAGAACCCTAACTCGCAGAACCCTAATTCACAGCACTGTAGCGGCGGCGGGTTTTTTTTGAGATCTACAGGGAGAAGGTTTTGTTTTTGAGTTTATTGATTGATTTCAATAGTTTATGCATATATATGATCTCCATTTGTTTTCTTTCTCATTTTGATGCGATTTTTTGCCTCAATTTTGTAATATAGAACGGATTTGAAGAAAAGCTTTGGAATTCAAGATTTGGACTTATAATAGTTGATCTAGTTTAAAGATTCTTTAAAAACACAATTGTCTCACCTCAAGGTATCTATTGTTGCAATGTTTGTTTTATTTTCATACATATCAATTTGTTTCATGTTTTATGGATGAATTCAATTAATTAATGATTTTATTGATGTTAATCAATATAAGGATAGGTAATGGACCGAGGTTGGATGTACAATGTGCCAAGACCACATCCGTTGTATATTCGAAATTTGAGAAGCTTTATTGAAGCGGCCAAAAAGCACGCGAATTTGCGAAAGAGCAAGGAGATATTATGTCCGTGCATCGACTGTGATAATAAGATATCTTGGAGAGATACAGGAGTAATCCAATCACATCTGCTAAAAAGAGGGTTTAAAAACAATTACACGATATGGTCAGAACATGGTGAGTTGGATCCGTGTGAAGTGCCTGGTAATGACGAGAGAGTTGTCGGAATTTTAGATCTTAAAGTTGATGGTAAAGTGGATAATGTGGATGCTAATCAAGATTTTGAAGAATTTGATTGCGAAGAGATGTTGCGCCATATGGAACCAGAAATGTTGAGTTCTGTGGGATCGCAGAAAGGGCTATCTAAAATGGAGGGACTGGAAAGTGCTTCAAAAGAACCTTTATATGATGAATCAAAGGGTTGTGACAAAGAGTTTACTACACTGCATACAGTTCTAGAACTTCTGAAGTTGAAGGCTAGCGCCGGATGGTCTGATACTAGCTTCACAGATCTTTTGAATTTTCTGTCCCAATTACTACCAAAACCCAACAAACTACCAACAAGCACTTATAAAGCGAAGAAGCTTATATCTCCCATAGCTCTGGGTGTGCAAAAAATTCATGCATGTCCGAACCATTGTATTCTGTATCGTGGCGATTTTGAGAACGCATCAAGATGCCCAGTTTGCAATGTCAGTCGATACAAGAAGAGCTACAATCAAGACTGTGTAAAAAAATTCCTGAAGAAAAATAAAAACAAGAAATCCACTATTGGACCTGAAAGTGACGATGACACTTTTGATGACATGGATGGGAAAAAGAAGTCAAAGAACCCAGCTTTGGTGATGTGGTAGCTTCCAGTAATTGATCGCTTAAAACGTTTGTTCTCAAATCCTAGGGAGGCTGAGCTTATGCGTTGGCATGCTGAAAATCGCAAGCAGAATAACAAACAGATTCGACACCCTGCTGATGCATCACAATGGAAAAATTTCGATCTTATGTATCCTGAGTTTGCCAAAGAAACCAGAAATGTAAGATTTGCTTTGGGTACAGACGAAATGAATCCATTTGGTGAAAAAAGAAGTGTACATAGCACCTGGCCCGTGACTTTAACGATGTACAACCTTCCATCATGGCTGTGTCACAAAAGAAAGTATATTATGTTAACTATTCTTATTCAAGGTCCGAAATCAGCTGGTGTTGATATTGATGTGTTCCTAGAACCTCTTATGGAAGATATGACAAAGCTCTGGAATGAAGGAGTTAGAATATGGGATGAGTATTGCCATGAGTATTTCAACTTAAGAGCAATTATATTTGTTACCATCCATGATTCTCCCGGTGGCGCCACACTATCAGGGCAAAAGACTAAAGGAAAGAATGGTTGTGTAGTGTGCGTCGATGGAACTGCTTCCATGTACCTTAAATCATCCAAGAAGTTGGTGTTCATGGGACACAGACGGTTCTTGATGAAGCAGCATAAGTACCGAAAGATGAAAGCGGAATTTAACAATCAACTGGAAAGTGAAGGTGCACCAAAGCCTTATAGTGGGAAACTTGTTTTTGAAATTGTAAAGAACATTCATGTTGTATTCGGAAAGGGAAAAAAAAAGGAGAAAAGAGAAAGAGAACTGACCCTTCAACTTACACAACTTTCAAGAAGCAATCAATTTTTTTCAAGTACCTCCCATACTGGAAGGATATGGAAATTTGCCACAGCATTGATTTGATGCATGTAACAAAAAATGTTTTTACAGCATCATTGGAACCTTGCTGGGCATGCCGAGTAAGACAAAAGACGGACTCAAATCACGCAATGATCTAGTAGATCTTCAAATCAGACCGGAACTTCATCCAGTGGATAGTGGCAAAGGGAAGCCTTACCTCCCCCCAGCTAGCTACAACTTGTCAGTTGAGGAGAGAACAAAGATTTGCAAATGTTTGCGTGGGGTCAAAGTGCCCACAGGTTTCTCATCCAATATCAGCAGACTAGTCAGGATGAAGGACTTGTCTCTATTTGGCTACAACTCTCATGACTGCCATGTGATGATGACGGTGTTCCTCCCAATTGCGGTAAGAGCCCTCGAAACAGAGCATGTCAAAGTTGTCATCACACGCTTGTGTTACTTTTTCAATGCGGTTTCACAAAAAGTAATAGCTTTAGAATATTTGGACTATCTAAAGGCATACATCATCGAGACTATGTGCAAGCTTGAAATGTGTTTTCCTCCATCATTTTTTGATATGCAAGTACACCTAATCATACATCTCGTGGATCAGATAAAAATATTAGGGCCACTATATTTACATCATATGTTTCAGTTGGAGCGATACCTGGGAGTATTAAAAGGTTATGTGCGAAATCGCGCTCACCCAGAGGGTTCAATCATGGAGGGATACACTACAGAAGAAGTGATTGAGAGCTGTATAGATTACATCAGTGACGGAACAATGATAGGTGTGCCTGTACCTAAACATGAGGGTAAACTATGTGGGAGAGGGAGAATGGGCAAGAAAACTTTTCGCGTTGAGGATTACAAGCTAGTACATTGTGCTCATGGTAGTGTACTACAACATCTCACGATAGCCGAGCCTTACATAGAGGAACACCTGGATGAGCTTCGTAAAGAAAATCAGAACCGCACAGAGGACTGGATCATGAGGGAGCACAGACATCGTTTCAGCGAATGGTTAATGGACAAAAACATCCCATTCGGAGACTCTTTGGAAGAGAAAACAATGAAGAATTTGGCTTCTGGGCCATCGTGTTTTGTGACATCATGGCAAGCATATGACATCAATGGGTACACATTCTACACTAAATCAAAAGACATGAAAAGTGTTGCACAAAATAGTGGTGTTCGTATCGATGCTTTTGACCTACATGGACAGAAGACCACATATTTTGGATTCATAGAGGAAATATGGGAACTTGATTATGGCCCAAGCATGAAAATACCCTTATTTAAGTGCCAATTAGTACAACATCTCGTGGGGGTGATAGTGGATAACTACGGACTCACACTGGTAGACTTAAAGAAAGTAGGATATAAAGATGACCCGTGGGTTCTCGCCGAATGTGTTGCACAAGTGTTCTATGTACTCGATCCAGCAGATGAGAAGATGCATGTAGTTATTTCTGGAAAGCAAAAAATTGTTGGAGTTGAGAATGTGGGAGACCAAGATGAGGAATACAATAAGTATGAAGAGATGTTCGTCTTTAACGGTCCAGAGAGAATCAAGCGTGTGGAAAAGAAAATTGATAAGAACTTAAAGCCATACATGCGGAAAAATGGTAGTTCATGAAAAATTGTATGAATCAAATTGTATTTGTTATCATGTATGATCGACTATGAATTGTGGTTGCCAATTAATTTAAAATCTCTCTAGTTATCTATGTGTGCTATTATAATTCATTTAAATTGTATTTGCATATTATTGTAAAAAATTAAATATTAATTCATTTAAATTGTATTTGCATATTTCTGTTAAAAATTAAATATTAATTCATTTAAATTGTATTTGCATATTTCTGTTAAAAATTAAAATTATTTTCATATTTAAATTGTATTTTCATATTTTTGCAATCACAGGCGGTTTTTTCTTAGGGTCCGTTTGTGAAAAGGATAGAGCACCACAGGCGGTCCTAAACAAAAACCGCTTGTGATACTATTACATCACAGGCGTACTGAACCGCCTGGGACATCACAGGCGGTTTTCTAACCGAACCGCCTGTGATGTAAAAAGCCTACCGCTTGTATAGAGCCAAATTGTACTGGTGGCCTCATCCTCATTTTGAGTTGTTGGAGATGCTTGTGTGGAGGAGGATGGTTGATCTTGTGCTTGAATGGGCTCTTCGGATTCCTTAGGACACACATCCCCAATGGACATGTTCCTTAGTGCGATGCACGGAGCCTCTTCATCTAATTCATCAAGATCAACTTGCTCTACTTGAGAGCCGTTAGTTTCATCGAACACAACGTCACAAGAAACTTCAACTAGTCCTGAGGACTTGTTAAAGACTCTATATGCCCTTGTGTTTGAATCATATCCTAGTAAAAAGCCTTCTACAGTTTTAGGAGCAAATTTAGATTTTCTACCTCTTTTAACAAGAATAAAGCATTTGCTACCAAAGACTCTAAAATATGAAATATTGGGCTTTTTACCGGTTAGGAGTTCATATGATGTCTTCTTGAGGATTCGGTGTAGATACAACCGGTTGATGGCGTAGCAGGCGGTGTTGACCGCCTCGGCCCAAAACCGATCCGAAGTCTTGTACTCATCAAGCATGGTTCTTGCCATGTCTAGTAGAGTTCTATTCTTCCTCTCCACTACACCATTTTGTTGTGGCGTGTAGGGAGAAGAGAACTCATGCTTGATGCCCTCCTCCTCAAGGAAGCCTTCAATTTGGGAATTCTTGAACTCCGTCCCATTATCGCTTCTAATTTTCTTGATCCTTAAGCTGAACTCATTTTGAGCCCGTCTCAAGAATCCCTTTAAAGTCTCTTGGGTTTGAGATTTTTCCTGCAAAAAAAACACCCAAGTGAAGCGAGAATAGTCATCCACAATAACTAGACAGTACTTACTCCCGCCGATGCTTATATAAGCGATTGGGCTGAATAGGCCCATGTGGAGGAGCTCAAGTGGCCTGTCAGTCGTCAAGATGTTCTTATGTGGATGATGGGCACCTACTTGCTTCCTGGCTTGGCATGCGCTACAAATCCTGTCTTTCTCAAAATGAACATTGGTTAGTCCTAAAATATGTTCACCCTTTAGAAGCTTGTGAAGATTCTTCATTCCAACATGTGCTAGTCGGCGATGCCAAAGCCAGCCCATGTTAGTCTTAGCAATTAAGCAAGTGTCGAGTTCAGCTCTATTGAAATCAACTAAGTATAGCTGACCCTCTAACACTCCCTTAAATGCTATTGAATCATCACTCCTTCTAAAGACAGTGACACCTACATCAGTAAATAGACAGTTGTAGCCCATTTGACATAATTGCGAAACGGAAAGCAAATTGTAATCTAATGAATCAACAAGAAAAACATTGGAAATGGAATGGTCAGGAGATATAGCTATTTTACCCAAACCTTTGACCAAACCTTGGTTTCCATCCCCGAATGTGATAGCTCGTTGGGGATCTTGGTTTTTCTCATAAGAGGAGAACATTTTCTTCTCCCCTGTCATGTGGTTTGTGCACCCGCTATCGATGATCCAACTTGAGCCCCCGGATGCATAGACCTACAAAACAATTTTAGTTCTTGACTTTAGGTACCCAAACGGTTTTGGGTCCTTTAGCATTAGAAACAAGAACTTTGGGTACCCAAACACAAGTTTTGGAGCCCTTGTGTTTGCCCCCAACAAACTTGGCAACTACCTTGCCGGATTTGTTAGTTAAAACATAAGATGCATCAAAAGTTTTAAATGAAATGCTAGGTTCATTTGATGCACTAGGAGTTTTCTTTTTAGGCAATTTAGCATGAGTTGATTGTCTAGAGCTAGATGTCTCACCCTTATACATAAAAGCATGATTAGGGCGAGAGTGAGACTTCCTAGAATGAATTCTCCTAATTTTATGCTCGGGATAACCGGCAGGGTACAAAATGTAACCCTCGTTGTCCTGAGGCATGGGAGCCTTGCCCTTAACAAAGTTGGATAATTTCTTAGGAGGAGCATTAAGTTTGACATTGTCTCCCTTTTGGAAGCCAATGCCATCATTGATGCCAGCGCGTCTCCCACTATAAAGCATACTACGAGCAAATTTAAATTTTTCATTCTCAAGTTCATGCTCGGCAATTTTAGCATCTAATTTTGCTATATGATCATTTTGTTGTTTAATTAAGACCATATGATCAAGAATAGCATCAATATCAACATCTCTACATCTAGTGCAAATAGAAACATGCTCAATGGTAGATGTAGAGGGTTTGCAAGAATTAAGTTCAACAATCTTAGCACGTAAAATATCATTGTTATCTCTAAGATCGGAAATTGTAACATTGCAAACATCTAAATCCTTAGCCTTAGCAATCAACTTTTCATTTTCAGTTCTAAGGCTATCAAGAGACACATTCAATTCATCAATCTTAGCTAGTAAATCAACATTATCATCTCTAAGATTGGGAATTGAAGTATCACAAACATTAAAATCAACCTTAGCAATAAGTTTAGCATTTTCATTTCTAAGGTTGGCAATTAAATCATGGCATGTGCTTAGCTCACTAGTTAATTTCTCACATTTTTCAACTTCCAGAGCATAAGCATTTTTAACCTTAACATGCTTTTTGTTTTCCTTGATTAGAAAGTCCTCTTGAGAGTCCAAGAGATCATCCTTCTCATGAATAGCACTAATTAATTCATTTAATTTTTCCTTTTGTTGCATGTTGAGGTTGGCAAAAATGGTACGCAAATTATCTTCCTCATCACTAGCATTACCCACATCACTAGAGGTTTCATATTTAGTGGAGGATCTTGATTTTACCTTCTTCCTTTTGCCGTCCTTAGCCATGAGGCACTTGTGGCCGACGTTGGGGAAGAGAAGACCCTTGGTGACGGCGATGTTTGCGGCATCCTCGTCGGAGGAGGAGTCGGTGGAGCTCTCGTCGGAGTCCCACTCCCGGCAAACATGGGCATCGCCGCCCTTCTTCTTGTAGTATCTCTTCTTCTCCTTTCTTCTCCCCTTCTTGTCGTCGCCCCTGTCACTATCACTAGATAATGGACATTTTGCAATAAAATGACCGGGCTTACCACATTTGTAGCACACTTTCTTGGAGCGGGTCTTGTAATCCTTCCCTCTCCTTTGCTTGAGGATTTGACGGAAGCTTTTGATGATGAGCGCCATCTCCTCATTGTCGAGCTTTGAGGCATCTATTGGTTGTCTACTTGATGTAGACTCCTCCTTTTTCTCCTCCGTCGCTTTGAATGCGACCGGTTGTGCTTCGGACGTGGAAGGGCCGTCAAGCTCGTTGATCTTCTTTGAGCCTTTGATCATCAATTCAAAGCTCACAAAATTCCCGATTACTTCCTCGGGAGTCATTAGTGTATATCTAGGATTGCCACGAATCAATTGAACTTGAGTAGGGTTAAGGAAAACAAGTGATCTCAGAATAACCTTAACCACTTCATGGTCATCCCATTTTTTGCTCCCGAGGTTGCGCACTTGGTTCACCAAGGTTTTGAGCCGGTTGTACATGTCTTGTGGCTCCTCCCCTTGGCGAAGAAGGAAGCGACCGAGCTCCCCCTCGATCATTTCCCGCTTGGTGATCTTGGTCACCTCATCCCTTTCGTAAGCGGTTTTTAGCACGTCCCAAATTTCCTTAGCACTCTTCAACCCTTGCACCTTATTATACTCCTCTCGACTTAGAGAGGCGAGGAGTATAGTTGTAGCTTGGGAGTTGAAGTGTTGGATTTGGGCCACTTCATCCTCATCATAATCTGCATCCCCTACGGATGGTACCTGCACACCAAACTCAACAACATCCCATATACTTTTGTGGAGTGAGGTTAGGTGATATCGCATCATATCACTCCACCTAGCATAATCTTCACCATCAAACGTTGGTGGTTTGCCCAATGGGATGGAAAGTAAAGGCGTATGTTTAGGAATGCGAGGATAGCGTAGGGGGATCTTACTAAACTTCTTGCGCTCATGGCGCTTAGAAGTTACGGATGGCGCGTCGGAGCTGGAGGTCGATGGTGATGAAGTATCGGTCTCGTAGTAGACCACCTTCCTCATCTTCTTTTTCTTGTCGCCACTCCGATGTGACTTGTGGGAAGTGGATTTCTTCTCCTTCCCCTTCCCCTTGTTGCGGGACTCTTCCGATGAAGCCTTCCCGTGGCTTGTAGTGGTTTTGTCACTACAGGAAAACACTTAATTCCCGTCGGCCTGAAACCGACGGGAATAAGCCCTAAACCGACGGGAATAAGCCCTTGAACAACCCCTTCACTGACTTCTTTGATTTTGGCGGCATCCTGCATAAAAAATAAGAAATTATTCATTAGTGCATCAAAATGACATAATACTTAAAATATAAACAAATGAAATAACAAAACAACTTTACTTGTTAAATATCATCAAAATCAGGATCTATTTGTTCTCTTCTATGCAGAGGTCGCCATGTAACTTTTCTCCTAACAGGTTGTCTTCTCCGTCTCTCGGGAAAAGTTAAGTCGTTAACGTCTGCAACTAGTGAATCTAATGCCGGTGCAGGATCAATATGAAAACTAGTTGGCAACTCTTCTTCTTGAAACACCTCATCAACCTGCTCAAGGTGACCAATTTGATATTCGTCCTCACCAGGAGTCCAGAAACATCTGCGTCTTGGCAAACCATTCACTTGTGTGACACCCACCCTTCTTGAAACCTTCATACATCCAATCACGTCTATCACCCATTATTGCGGCTGTGTGTACGAGTAAAGAGTGTGTGAGACAATATCACGTTTCTAAACGTAACACATACATCTATATGTAAGTAGTAAAACTATATATATATATATATATATACATAAATAACTATATATATACATAAAAACTATATATATACATAAATATATAGTTATATACATAAATAACATTAAATTTATCAATAGCGAAACCTTCATACAACCTAATATGATAAGTTAAATCTATTCAATAAATAACATCAAATTCAACAATTTAATAGAATAAGTTAAATTTATTATAATAATAAAAATTTTGAATTATACGTAACATCAAGGCACACATGTGATATTAAACTAACTCTATTCACACTCTAATCACATGTTATATTAAACTAACTCTAATTACACTCTAATCACACCCTAAACTAACTCTAATCACATGAAAGTTAACTCCCGTCGGCCATAAAAAACCGACGAAAATAAACATTTATACACACATTTAACAATAACACTCGCATTTACATTATAATTCAAACCATAATATACCTTAACGGTCCGGGGCGGCTGCGGCACTCCGCGGCGGCGGCGTTGGTGGCGGCGAGCAGCGGGCGACGCTTCGGGGGCGGGCGGCGCAACGGGGACGGGCTGCAGACGGCGCTCCGGGGCCGGCGGCGCGGCGGACGGCCCTCCGGAGGCGGGGCGGGCGGCGGTCGTTGCTCCTAGAGCGGGCGGCGCTCCGGGGGCGTGGGTGGGCGGCGCTCCGGGGGCGTGGGCGGGCGGCGGGCGGCACTACGGGGGCGGCGGCGGGCGGCGCTACGACGCCGGGGCGGTGACGGTTGGGGGCGGCGCTCCCGGGGCGGCGGCGGGCGCGCTCTAGGCCGCGGGCGGCTGGCCGGCGTCGGTGGTGAGCGGCGGCCGGCGTCGGGGGCGGTGGTGAGCGGCGGCGGCGTGAAACCGAGAGAGACAAGCGAGAAAATGAGCCGCGCGGCGGCGGCGTCGGGCACATAAAGAATTAATTCCCGTCGGCTGGCGTCAGGGCCGACGGGAATTAGTTAACTCCCGTCGGCTTGCGGCTGGGCCGACGGGAGTTAAACTAAAGCCCGTCGGCTGGTGGCTGGGCCGACGGGAATTAAAATAAAGCCCGTCGGCTGGCGGCTGGCCGACGGGAGTTAAAATAAAGCCCGTGGGCTGGAATGGAGCCGACGGGAGTTATTTAATTCCCGTCGGCCCGAGCTCGGGCCGACGGGAATTAAAATGGCCGACGGGAATCTTCCTGATTCCTGTAGTGTGTCACCGGTCTCCATCTCCCTCTTGGCGTGATCTCCCGACATCACTTCGAGCGGTTAGGCTCTAATGAAGTACTGGGCTCTGATACGAATTGAAAGTCGCCTAGAGGGGGGGTGATTAGGGCGAAACTGAAATTTAACAACTTAATCACAACTACAAGCCGGGTTAGCATTAGAAATATAATGCGAGTCCGAGAGAGGGCGTAAAAACAAATCGCAAGCGAATAAAGAAGTGAGACACAAGGATTTGTTTTACCGAGGTTTGGTTCTCTCAAACCTACTCCCCGTTGAGGTGGTCACAAAGACCGGGTCTCTTTCAACCCTTTCCCTCTCTCAAACGGTCCCTCGGACCGAGTGAGCTTCTCTTCTCAATCAAACGGGAACCAAACTTCCCCGCAAGGACCACCACACAATTGGTGTCTCTTGCCTTGATTACAATTGAGATGATCGCAAGAAAGAATGAGAAAAAGAAGCAATCCAAGCGCAAGAGCTCAAATGAACACAACAATCCCTCTCTCTAATCACTAAAGCTTTCAGTGGAATTGGGAGAGGATTTGATCTCTTTGGTGTGTCTAGAATTGAATGCTAGAGCTCTTGTAAGTAGTTGGAAGGTGGAAAACTTGGATGCCATGAATGTGGGGTGGTTGGGGTATTTATAGCCCCAACCACCACAAAGTGGCCGTTGGAAGGCTGCAGTCGCATGGCGCACTGGACAGTCCGGTGCGCCACCGGACACTGTCCGGTGCGCCAGCCATGTCAGCAGACCGTTAGGGTTCGACCGTTGGAGCTCTGTCTTGTGGGCCCGCCTGGCTGTCCGGTGGTGCACCGGACAGGCCCTGTAGGCTGTCCGGTGTGCCACCCGCGCGTGCTCTGCTCCTCTGCGCGCGCAGACGCGCATTTAATGCGTTGCAGTCGACCATTGCGCGCGAAGTAGCCGTTGCCCCGCTGGCTCACCGGACAGTCCGGTGTGCACCGAACACTGTCCGGTGACTCACCGGACAGTCTGGTGAATTTTAGCGGAGCGGATTCCCGAAGCTGGCGAGTTCAGAGTCGCTCTCCCCTGGGGCACCGGACATTGTCCGGTGGTGCACCGGACAGTCCGGTGAATTATAGCGAAGCGCCTCTGAGATTTCCCGAAGGTGAAGAGTTTAGCTTGGAGTCCCCTGGTGCACCGAACACTGTCCAGTCACTGTTCGGTGGCACACTGGACAGTCTGGTGCGCCAGACCAGGGCAGCCTTCGGTTGTCCCTTGCTCTCTTTGTTTGAACCCATTCTTGGTCTTTTTATTGACTTTTTGTGAACATTTGGCACCTGTAGAACTTATAGACTAGAGCAAACTAGTTAGTCCAATTATTTATGTTGGGCAATTCAACCACCAAAATCAATTAGGAAATAGGTGTAAGCCTAATTCCCTTTCAAAAATATTGCACTGCTGTTCGGAAACTAGAAGACAAATTTGAAGGTTTGGAATTTCATCATGTGGAAAGAGACCGCAACGCAGCAGCTGATGCATTGTCTAAACTAGGATCCAGTTGGACTCAGGTCCCGCCTGGAGTTTTCATCCAAGAAGTATCGCGCCCGAGCATTTCAATGGATCAGGTGGGAGAATGCAACGCTCTGAGCCAACCAGAGTCAGATTCTGATGACTGGAGGGAACTGATTATCAAGTACATAAGAAATGAGGAGGAACCACATGACAAAAATACAGTAGAACGGATTGCAAGACAGTCAGGTCACTATACACTCATTGGGGAAACGCTATACAGAAGGGGCGCATCAGGAGTCCTCATGAAATGTATTCTCTCAGCTACTGGAAAACAACTTCTAGAAGAGGTTCATGCTGGGCAATGTGGGGTACATGTAGCCTCCAGGACCCTGGTTGGGAAGGTTTTCATATCGGGTTTCTATTGGCCAACAGCAAAGAGTGATGCAGCTGAGTTAGTTCAGAGGTGCGAAGCCTGCCAGTACTTGTCAAAACAGCAGCATCTACCGGCACAGCAACTACAAACCATACCCGTAATTTGGCCGTTCGCATGCTGGGGGTTGGATATGATTGGACCTTTCAAAAAAGCTCAAGGAGGATACACTCATGTACTAGTTGCTATCGACAAATTCACTAAATGGATAGAATTCAAACCCATTGCTTCTCTAACTTCAGCTAAGGCAGTGGAATTCATACAAGATATAATATTCAGGTTTAGAATACCAAATAACATCATAACCGACCTAGGATCCAACTTCACAAGCTCAGAGTTCTTCGATTTCTGCGAGCAAAAGAGCATTCAGATCAAATATGCCTCGGTGGCGCACCCAAGAACCAACGGGCAGGTAGAAAGAGCCAACAGGATGATATTGGAGGCGCTCAGGAAGAAAGTCTTCGACAAGAATGAAAAGTTCGCAGGAAAGTGGATCAGAGAGCTGCCGTACGTCATTTGGAGCCTGAGAACTCAACCTAGTCGAGCCCTGCATGGAAACACTCCTTTCTTCATGGTCTATGGTTCGGAGGCAGTGCTACCTGCTGATCTCAAGTTTGGGGCGCCAAGGTTAATCTTTGAAAACATAGCAGAAGCTGAGGCTTCTAGGCTGGAGGATGTTGATGTACTCGAAGAAGAACGACTGAACACGGTGATTCAATCAGCGCGGTATCAGCAAACTCTGAGGCGCTATCACGATAAGGCCATACGACATCGATCCTTCGCAGTGGGAGATCTCGTCCTCCGCCGAATTCTAACGGGGGAGGGGCGGCACAAATTGTCACGTCTATGGGAAGGACCATTCATAGTAGCTGAAGTCACTTGGCCTGGATCATATCGTCTCACACAGATGGATGGCACAGAAGTTGGGAACTCATGGAACATAGAACATCTCAGGAAGTTTTACCCCTAGCTATACCCCAAAAGCTATCGGGACGGCAATGTATTCTGTAAATTGGGAAATATATCATCAATAAAAAGACTTCAAGAGCACTCAAGTTGTTCACTATCAACCTACATTCTTACTTAACTCGGGGTGACCACTATACCGTGCTAACGGAGCAATCGGCTTAAGTCGGCGATGACTTAAGACGGTGCGACATGCTCACGCTTACTTAACTCGGGGTGACCACTATACCCTGCTAACGGAGCAATCGGCTTAAGTCGGCGATGACTTAAGACAGTGCGACATGCTCACGCTTACTTAACCCGGGGTGACCACTATACCCTGCTAACGGAGCAATCGGCTTAAGTCGGTGATGACTTAAGACGGTGCGACATGCTCACGCTTACTTCACCCGGGGTGACCACTATACCCTGCTAACGGAGCAATCGGCTTAAGTCGGCGATGACTTAAGACGGTGTGACATGCTCACGCTTACTTAACCCGGGGTGACCACTATACCCTGCTAACGGAGCAATCGACTTAAGTCGGCGATGACTTAAGATGGTGCGACATGCTCACGCTTACTTAACCCGGGGTGACCACTATACCCTGCTAATGGAGCAATCGGCTTAAGTCGGCGATGACTTAAGACGGTGCGACATGCTCACGCTTACTTGACTCGGGGTGATCACTATACCCCTGATAACGGAGCGATCGATTTAAGTTGGCAACGACTTAAATTGGCACGACACATTCGGCACGTTTGCGATTATTCATCCCAGGGCGATCTCTATGCCCCACGAAAAAATTTCAAAACCATCATGATACACTTACTTTTACGACTATAGATACCGTTGAATTCTAACAACGGGAAAGCAATAACAGCATTCAGTACTAAAAAGCGTTTTCTAACGAAGCATCAGAGCACACTAACCACATGATCAAAGCACACAGTGTTTTCTATTTGGGAATGTTTTTCTCAGGAGCAATCGACGAGGAGGGACGACTCTTAGAATCGGGAGCGGCATTCACATCTGCCACTATGTCGTCGGGAACAACCACGCCGGGTCTCCTCATCAGGATTCGCCCCGCGCGAACGGCTTTGTCCATGGCTCTGTCGCGCTAGGCCTTCAGAGTAGCAGAAGTATCTTCAGCGGCCTTGACAGCCAACCGAGCGGCTTCTAGCTCCTGGACCACCGACTTTTTGGAAGCGCGCAGATCCTTGATGACAGTATCCTTGTTCGACACCAATTGCCTGAGGCGAATCATATCATCTAGAGACTCTTGCAGCTTATAGCAATGGTTATCCAAGTCCTCCATGGTGAAACGATGGCTCCTCTCCAAGATAGTCAACGAGTTGCTGGCATCGCGGTATAACTTCTCCAGATTGTCGCGAGAAGTGGCAAGATCACGTTTCTCCTCCTGAAGACAAGAACCGGTTTCTCCAACGTCAAGCAAGCACTAAAAACATAATAGATAAGGGCAAGTGAAAGTTCAATTCAGTGGCCACCTTTTCAGAATCAAGTTGAGCACGGAGAGTGGAGTTAGCATCATTCAGAGAAGCAGAAACCTGGGCCAGTTCAGCCTGACTTTGAGAATACCTTCCTTCAAGGTCAGAATATCGCCGGGCCATATCTGTCAGGAAACAGTCAAGCAAAGGTGTTCAGCTATAAAGCAGATTAATCAAATAGCCAATGAAGGAACAAAGGGCACTAACCAGCATTTGCCATTTCCAAGTCAGATACTCACCGCTAAAGCAGCACTGGATTCCAATGCGTTAGGGACAAAACCCCTTCTAGGACAGAGGTGCCCTGCTATTTCAACCGACCAGCCATTTCGTCCACCAACGCCTGACATTAAGAACAGATGAGCATAATAACAGCAGTCTACCTGAAATAAAAGTCAGGACAGAAGAAACCAAGTTACCTGGAGGTTGGAGAAGAATGAGGGAACACCCAAGTCGTGGGAAATCAACTGACGGCTTGCTGAAGGGTCACCAACTGGAACAACCCGCACTGCATCATTGGGAACTAAGTCAGTGTCACCAGCAGAAGTCAGAACTCTGTCATCAGGTACGCTGGCCTCTAAAGCGACCTCTTGACATGAAACTCGTGCTGCTGTCATAGAATCAGAGTGCGGAGGAGAAGATCCCACGTGAACATCCATGGAAGTGTTAGAGGGAGAACCGACTCGGACACCCTCGGGGGCTAGGTCATCGCTCGCGCTACCCATCCGAGCCGGATCATCCCCGACAACACCCTCGGGGGCTGGGTAAGCACCAGCGCTATCTTTGAGGGCCGAGCCCTCCGAGGCAGCCACCTCTAAGGCTGAAGGACCTTCAACCACTTCCATGGGAATAGTGCAATCCAGGCCAGCCTCCTGACCCTTAAGACTACGCTCCAAGGTCGATGAGGTGCGGGACGCCGCCCGAGATAACTCCAGCCCAGCACCAGGCACATCAGTGCAAACGTCCATCATGCTACCATCTGCTGGCTCGGACAACAGATCTTCTGGTACCATGTCTTCAAGAGTCTGATCAAAGTTCGTCAGAGATAATTCTTGCAGACCGATGAGGGTAGATAAAGCTGGAGAAGGAACACCACTGCTTTCCCCGCTGGCTACGTAGCGTCGGCTGTTTTTCCGAATTAGAGGGATTTCATCCTCCCCTTCCTCATCTTCATCAACAACGCGGACAGTACACCCATTGGGGTCAGCGTCATCCAAGTCACACCCATTGGCATTAACAGCAGGCAGGTTGCACCCATTGGGATTAGCTTCAGCAAATGCAGGCACTGGCACTTCCTCAGCAGCAGGAACAGAAGGACCAGCATCCTGATCCAAACTAGACACTCGACGAAGACGTCTCTTCCTCTGTTTCTCCCCTCAGCAGGAGAAGCAGGCTGATTGGCTCGGCGAGAACGCTTCGGACGAACACTGTCAGACTTCTGAATATCCAAAGCTTTGCTAGCCTCTGGGATGGTCGCTACCACCAATGTTCCAGCAGGGACTACATCAGAAGAATCTTCAGCTAACATATCCAGCATGACACTTATCTCTGCATCACTCGGATTCAAAGGCACCTCAAAATGAACCTGCCTCTCATCGTCAGGAATTTCTTCAAGAGAGGCAACCAAAGCACTAACTTCTTCGGGAGAGGGTCGCACTCTAAGGCCCAAACCGCTATCACCAGCAGGAGAATTTGACACAAAACTGGTAAAGGCCTTGGAAGGAGGCAGATTCCAGGCCGAGTATGCAACAGGAGCGCCGACGTTTGACACCTTGCCTCTGAGTATCATCTCGAGCCGGCTCACCAAGTCCACGACAGGAATTCTTCTGTTGGTTATCCGAGTTGAATCAGCAAAGCCTCGATACAGATAGGCCGGATATGGTCTGTCTTTCAGTGGTTGAATGTTCTTGAAAACAAAGTCAGCGACCACAGCCTCTGCAGTCAGACCCCTTTCTTTCAACAATCCAACTTCAGCCAGCAAAGCCCCTGCCTCAGCCACTTCCTGGTCTGTGGGGGATTCGGTCCAGCTCGGAGTGCGAACATCTGGCTGTCTCCCTGACCGTGGGGGGAGAGAATTCCCATGATTCTCCATGATAAACCATTCCAGGCGCCATCCCTTGATACTATCCTTGAGTGGGATGTCGAGGTAGTCAGCCTTCCTCCCATGGCGCATCTCCAAGCTCGCGCCCCCCACCAGCTGGTGCTGCCCTCCAGCCATCCCAGGGCGACAGTGGTACAAATACTTCCACAGGCCAAAGTGTGGCAGAACGCCGAGAAAAGCTTCGCATAAATGAACAAAGATAGAAACTTGCAGAATAGAATTGGGATTCAGATGGGTCAGATTCAAGCAATAGAAATCAAGGAGACCGCAGAAAAAAGGAGAAATGGGAAGAGCAAGACCGTGGAGGAGAAAAGGAACGTAGATGACGGATTCGTGAGTGTCCTCTGTTGGAACAGTGACCCCACGGCAGATTCGCCAGGAACAGAGCTCCTTTGGAGGAAGAACTCCGATGGATACAAGATGGAGAAGGTCGGATTCAGAGACAACAGACATATGGTTACCTGCGAAAGGCAACTGACTGTTGGGATCGATGGGAGGAATGACTACGACGGACGAACTCGAAGCTTTCCGCTTGGGCGCGATCTCAACCTTGCGGACGAGCGGAGCGAAAGCAGTATTGCGGAAAAGCAAAAACTAGGGCACGGAATGCGGAGACATGCGACACTGTAGTACATATGGGGTTTTCCGAAGCCAGATGCCAAATCTAAAAAGCGTCCAGTCATCACCCGACTGTTATTTCTAAAACGCTGGCGTGCCACATCATCACCCCGCAGTTATTTCTAAAGCGCGGGCATGCCACATCATCACTCGGCCGTTATTTCCAAAGCGGCCGACGCGGTCCATTTTAACTCAGCGGTTATTTCTGAAAACACTGACGTTACCAAACTCCACTCGGCCATTGTCTCCAAAGCGGCCGGCGTGGCCCGTTATCACTCGGCCGTTACCTCTAAAACGTCGACGTTGCCATCGATCACTCGGCTATTACCTCTAAAACACCGACGTCGCCATCAATGACTCGGCTGTTACCTCTAAAACGCCGACGTCGCCATTAGTCACTCGGTCATTATGTCTAAAACACTGACGTGGCCCACTATCACTCGGCTGTTACTCCAAAAAGCGCCAACATCACCAGTAATAACTCGACCATCACTCCTAAAGCAACAACGTGATTTCAGATGA
The DNA here is from genome assembly GCF_902167145.1 of Zea mays. NCBI lineage: Eukaryota > Viridiplantae > Streptophyta > Magnoliopsida > Poales > Poaceae > Zea > Zea mays. Next base: position 196,942,844 of record NC_050096.1, read on the forward strand.
CTCAGCCGCTACCACCAAAGCGCTGACATCGCGAAGAAAACAGTCAGAAGCGTGATTCGATGATTCCAAACATTCCTCAGGCATTAATGAGATCGGTGAATGACAGGAAAGCAAAATAACGCGCACAGAAGTGGGACGAAATCATTCTTCATTATAGGGAAGCATCAGCGAACTTACAAATCAACTCATTATGAGTTGATGCCTTCCCTACTACTACATTACATTTCACTAACTATACTACTAGCTACTACTACATTATTCCGCTAATACTACTTCTACTACTAATCTATACTAATAATTAAAACCAGTGGCATCTAGCCACTGGCATTGTTGCTGCCCCTGCTACTGCCGCCCTTGCTACTGTCGCCGTCGTCGTCGCTGCCACCCTTGCCGCCGCCGTCACCGTCGCCTTCGCCACCGTCACCGCTGCCGTCGCCGCTGCCGTCGCCGTCGCCTCCATCGCCATCGCCGTCGCCGCCGCCCTCCTCGGACGAGTCCGAGGAGTACTCCGACTCATCCGAGCCCTCGAGCCCGGCGCGCTCGATGGCCCGGATGTAGGTCCAAACCTCCGCGGCGAGTCCCTGGGAGTCGTCTGAATCATCAGACGACGCCGGGGGAGAGGCAGGAGCCAGAGAGCCCTCGGACTCGGAGGAGAACTTCTCCTCCGAGTACTCCGAGTCGCCGAAGTCCTCCAAGGGAGGAGTCGGCTCGCGCTTGCGTTTGTCACCAGAACGATGCGAAGAACTACCACCTTTCTTACTCTTGCCCATGGTGGATGAAAAAGGAAAGAGAAGAGAGCGAACAGTAAGCAGCAGCAAGAGATGTGAAAATGCCGGAGAAGCAAGAGCACTATTTATAGAAGAAGAAGGCAACCGCTCACCTCCTACCACGGCCACTAAACAGTCGCAAAAATTCAATATGCAATTCAAACCGCCTGGAGACACGTCAGGCGGCTGACGTCGTTTCACGTAACACGACACCCATTGGGACTCCAGTCAACTACGCGGGCAATATGATTACACCCGCGGTCACATCAAGTTACTACTCAGAAGCAATTTGCTAAACGCTCAGCGTACCAAGCCATCCCTTGCCTACACCCATTGGGGGGACACCTAGGAATTATCAGTATATTTTCAAAATTGTCACATCCGAACAGTATATGTAATGAATACTTCAAGAGAGAAGAAAGATATCAGCAAGGATCAAAGGAAAGCCAAATATAGCCGATGAGGTACAAGTCTAATCGACAGAAGCATCAAAGTGTGAAGTGACATGAAGACTAGTCAAAGGCCATCTATCGAACGTCCAATCAGTAGCAGATCAAATAAATTGCAAGATCCAACAAAATACGAGCAGATCGCATACTTGGCCTCAAAGCGTAGTATTAATAATATAATGCTGATCTCCAAGGCATTCGGCAAAGGGGAAGGATAATTCCCGGAAAAAAGGCACGAAATGAAGACCTTCGAGTGGATTATTTTCAAAAATCCACTCGAAGCTCAGAGGCTACACCCATTGGGTGCACCTTTGGTGCATCCAATGAATCATCATCCCCGAAGAAGCAAAATGCTGACCTCTAAAGCATAGGGCAAGATCAAGACAAGGCTGACCTCTGAAAAAGCACAAGTAGAAGATAAAAGTGATCTCTGATAATACTTGAAGTGAAGACCTTCGAGTGGATTGTTTGCAAAAATCCACTCGAAGCTCGGGGGCTACACCCATTGGGTGCACCTTCAGTGCACCCAATGAATTTTGAAGTCCTACGATACAGAAATGTTGACCTCCGAAGCATGAGTCTGAGATAACACCAAATTTCGAGTGATGAAAACAGAAAAAGGCAGTGAAAAATTGTTTCTATCGGATCACTCAGAATTTAGAAGCAGTGGCCCGGCAGGCTTATCTCCAAAGCATTCCTTGTTAAAATCAAAGACTGCAAGTTGGACCTAGGATCCTTGGGCCGTTTATTTCAAAATCGACCCAAAGATCGGGGGCTTGTGGGGGACAGATATCTGCCGGGTCCACTATAAGGATAAAAGGCCTCACGAAAGGCCCAAGGGCCCCATAGTTCGTAAGGTCATCCCCCTTGTGGGCCTGGGGAGGAACGACCAGTGAAGCGGATCGACACAAGGCCATATCAGCGCGAGCCCAAGACGGCCCAACGAATTCGAGCAATAATCACAATAGTGACCCGACCTTCCCGCGCAGGAGCCCCGTACAACGGAACCAAGCGAGGATGGGTCGGCGGAATTATAGGAGGATAAACTCAGTTAGTTCACTATTTCTTAGGTACATATAGTTATCATACCTGCATGTATCGCCCCACGGTCGAGTATATAAGGCCTAGGGGGCACCCTTTCAGATCAGATGCTCGTTACTTAGCCTTCCACCCAACTCTCTACGTTTTCAGTGCTAGAGAACTCCCTTGTAACCCACCACATAAAGCACTCTCGCCAGGACGTAGGGTGTTACACATCTCAAAGCGGCTCGAACCTGTAAACCTCTGCCCACTGTTTCTCGTGCATCCAGCACGAACCATCGAGCTACAGTCGATAACACCGTCCTACTCCTGAAAGCACCTTGAGGGGTAACCCCGGGTGCGCGGTCGGACCCGAAACACCGACAGCGTAGACTACCCTCGCGTGCAACACTCCGCGCAAAAGTCGCCTAAGGGTGCAACCGGAATAGCAGAACAAGTGCAATAATCGAAGTCTTTTATTAAAAAGACACTCCGCTCAAAAGTCGCCTAAGGGTGCAGCCGGAATAGCACAACAAGTGCGATAATCGAAGTCTTTTATTAAAAAGACACTCCGCGCAAAAGTCGCCTAAGGGTGCAGCCGGAATAGCACAACAAGTGCGATAATCGAAGTCTTCTATTAAAAAGACACTCCGTGCAAAAGTCGCCTAAGGGTGCAGCCCGAATATCACAACAAGTGCGATAATCGAAGTCTTTTATTGAAAAGACACTCCGCGCAAAAGTCGCCTAAGGGTGCAGCCGGAGCAGCACACCAAGTACATCAATCGAAGTCTTTCATTAAAGACGCTCTATGCGAAAGACGCCCAAGGGTGCAGCCGGACGAGCACAATAAAATACGCCATCGAAGTCTCTCGCCGAACAAATACTCCGCGCAAAAGTCGCCCACGAGTGCAGCCGGATCAGCACAGGCGTGCGAAAACGGCCAACAGGTCGCATTACAATACAAATTACAGTTACATACACACGGCGAGGGCACCACATACTACATCAGCTCAACCTTCTGGATGATACCCATCTCCCTATAATTGAACAACATTATCCTCAATTCCTCACCCTTAAAAAGATTTTGCAGATCCCCCTCACCTATGCTCGCCCCAATCGGCGAGGACAACAATTCTCGTTTACCAATCCGGTCTACTCGAAGATGGCCACGCTCCATCCCCATACGACGGCGCCTACCACTTCGCGAAAACTCACCCACACTATGTTTCGACACCACCCTTTGCCGCCTGTACTCAGTACTCGCACTAGGAAGATCAGCAGCCCTAGCACCCTCCACACACGGCGAAGACTCCACTGCGGCCACATCTAACGCAGCAAAATAATCCAAGCCTTCATCCAAGGACTCCTCCATCCAGGAAAATGAACTCCCAGATTCACCATCAGACTCAAAACATTCAGATCCAGAGCCAAATAAATTCTCATCGGCAGGCACTACGGTTGAGGCCGCCACAAAATCAGTATTGCTAGCAGCAGTTGCTTGAGCAGGCCCAAATGTCGAAACCTGCGCAGCAACCGAGGTTCAGTATCACAAAAATAAAAGTTTACACTGAAAGCCCTAGCCCTTGTTCTGCCACCTGCGAAGGCCCGACCGACGCCGCTGGGTCTTCGGCAGCTGGTTCGCCCACTACCTTCGAAGCGTCCTCATCCGTCAGCGCAGTGGCTGGCGCGAGGTCTTCGCCAGCTCCAGTCGGCACAGGGGTCGCCGAGGGGCCCTCGCCAGCATCGTATGGCGGCGCCAGCTCCACCTCCGATGCCTCGGGCAGCGTGCTGTCCAGATCACCAAGGTCCTCAACCTCTTCATCATGTGCCATCTACAGCAATAACACATTCATTCAACAAACCACACATACCCACACATATAATCACACAAATGCACCTTTACATGATCCATCGCCCGGTCGGACCTCTCCCGGACAGTCTCTCGACCGTGAGGGCCCCACATCCTACCAAAAAGTGCCCCAACCGACCGCTTCAACACCGGGTCCTCAACCTGGAAGATTCCACGCTCGAAGCCTTCGTCCGACTGGTCGAAGACCTCGAAGTGCCTGCATCCCTCGCGGGACAAGGCATTCATGGCCCCCTCGCAGGTGATGAGGGAGGCGAAGGACATGAGGCCCGTCACAATGGTTGGGACCACCTCTAGCTCCTCTTATAGCCACCCAAGGAAGCGGAGGCTGACCTCCTGACCGAGCGCTTCGAAGGGAGCGGTCTGCGCACCGAGCTCCCGGTACGCGTCCACCAGCTGCGTATGCGTCCGCTCGACCTCTGCACGCGTCGAGGCCACCATTTTGTCCAGGCGGTCGCGCAGGCCACCGATCCTCGTCTCCATCTCCTCGGCGCATTGGCGGGCGAGACTGGCCTCCGCCCGCGCAAGCTTGGCCTCGGCTTGCGCATACTGTGCCTCAGCACAAGCTTTGTTCGTGTCCATCCTCTCCTCCACCAACTGATGCCTGAGATCCTCCTTGTCGGCCTCCGCAGCCGCCAGCCTCTTCGCCAGCCTATGGCTCTTGTTCTCCGCAGCTGACTTGTCCTAAATAGCATCCGTATGCTACGCTCGGAGGCGCTCGATCCTGCCCTCGAGCCGTTGCCTCTCGGCAGCGAACTCCAAAGTCAGGGCGCCCGACGCAACATGGTCGGTGAAGGCGACCGCCTGCCATGAAAAATCCATTAGATCCACAACCACATAAGAACAACGAACTAACAAAGTCCAAGACGGCTTACATGCTTTATCTGCCGCGACGCATGCCTCAGCTGCTGGGACACCGAGCCCGCCATGTCTTTGGCGGCGACGGCCGACGAAATCTCGCCGCTGGTGCAGAATTTGGACCACGGGTCCTGCGAAGTACCCTTCGCTCCATCCGCCGTCGCAGGCGAAGTGTCCGCCACCGGAGCCGGGACAACAGCCAGCTGCCCTGCATCCGACCCTGCACCATAACCTTGTTCAAGACCTAGTCCTAAAAAAACACTCACCAATGAGGTAATCCTCCACGCAGATGTCCGTGTCGAAGTCGGCACCACCCGCCGCCACTTCGTCGGCGCGCACCAGCGACGACGGCCTTCGCTCCTTCGTGGGCTCAGCCGAGGGCGGCTTGCCCGCGCCAGAAGCGGTAGCCCTCGAACCCGCCGAAGACTTGCTGGGCCCGGGGACGGCAGGCTTCGCTGTTGGTGGTGGTTTACTGCTGCCAGGGGCGGTGGACTTCGCGCCTCCCCGCGCTAGCTTCATCTCGCGAGTAGGGTCCTCGACCCTAGTAAACACCTGGCGCTTCCGCGCCGCATCTTGACGATCCTTGTCCATCACTGCTGATACAACAGCAGCAATATTCCATCCATAAGGAAAAATCTTCATCTCACAGGCCAAACGAGACGTAAATATGTCCTTGCCGGCCACCCAGGGAATCGGAACGTTCCTTGGCCATCGACCCCCGGTAACCTTCAGCATTCGCGCCAAAGACTCCCAGAGCTCGGGCGAAGACATCCTTCCCCCGAGTGCCGCGCAAGTCCCCATCAACTCCACAGCAAAATGGTCAGAGACCCCCAACCCCCCCCCCCCCACTGTAGTACCTATTTTTCTCTTCTTAGTGGTCGGGGCAGCCTCCCGCGAAGGGCCTTCCTCAGCCACTAGTTTTTTTCCCGCGGCGGTCAATAGCCGCAGCAGCGTCATCTCCAGGGTAACCACCGTATGGCAAACGGTTTAACTCAAAGACCCGATTCAAGTGAACATTGGATCCCCGAATATCCCAACTCCGCAGACTCTCCGTCCTCGGCGCATACCGCCCTACAATCCTCACAGCCCCGTCCTCCACTTCACGAACGAACGCGGCTAGGTCTCGGCCGCGTAGATCCAAAGCTGTAACACCCGGTTTTAAGGAACAAAGCCGGGTGCATCTCATACATGCGCCAAAGAAGACGACATATATAATAACAGAGTGTATAGAGATAAATGTCATAAAACATCAGAGTATTTATTACATAGCGGAAGACTTATTACAAAATAAAAGTGTAAACATAAAACGAACTAAGGATCGTCGGCGCCAATGTCGACTGAGAAACGCCACCTAGATCAGATCGAACTCCTCAGTGTTAGGCGGCTCCTCTTCGACCACCTGTTCTTCTCCTGTGGGGGGGGTGTGAGACAGCAAGAGTGAGCTCACATACGTTCATAGCTCAACAAGTCGTGGGGAATAATGTGACATGAACTCACCAAAGGTGGGAGTTCATGTAGTGTGAGGCTAATCAATGAAGTAAAGGCTGAGGCTGAGCATTGCTTTTATAAGTTGGTCAAGATTTTATTAGCAATTACTAAGTGTAAGTAAATACCAAACCTTAATAATAATAAAGAACAATAATAGTAAAATAATCCCAAATGCGATGCAAATGTCAAATTGAATTTAAGTTCCATAATTAATCATGTGAGGGTCCGAGCCGCTCATGACCGTGAGCACGACTAGTATACTAGTTTTACACTCTGCAGAGGTTGCGCATCTTTACCCACAAGCCGTGTTACCCATCTGCCAAGGGGTCATGAATCCCATACACCTCTACCAAGGAAGCGAGGCAGGGTAACACTACGAGGCCTTTACAAAGTTCCACTAGCTTCAGACTACCCGCTACAGTTTATAGGAAGCTCCAGTGCAGGGTTCTTGCCTGACCGCCATCGCAGCAAAATCAAACAAGGACCTCCCTACACTGACCACTCCCCTACTGCCCTTGCCCCTTTCGGGTAAGGTAGCCCTCCACTAGCTTTCCTAGTTAATCAGCCAAGGGCGTCCCATTAAACCCTTGTGGTAGCACTGTTTTCCCGGGTGGTCGCTCCATGTTCCCATTAATTTAATGATCTTAACATGAACAGTAATAATAACAAGATAATAACAAAATAATCCTGAGTAGTGTATCTCCATACCCAATCCACATAAAGCAATAGCAAGTACTACCCAAAAATGTTTCAGGGGTGAACAAGGTATAGAGGTAATCAAAACTGGGTAACATAAAGGCTCCCATCAAAATTAACCTATGCAGATCATTAAAATTAATAAGAACATGGCTGGGAAAAGTAAGTGATCAAGGACACAACTTGCCTTCAATGAGCTCCTGCTCAGCTATCTCTACTTGTTGAACCTCAGTTTCCACAGTGGCTTGCTCGTCTACTCGCATCAACACAATACATACATAGTATAGCCAAGATCAACATCACACCAAACAGATGAATAAAATATACAGTAAAAATCTACACATTAAAATGAGATCATAGGAACTGGAATCACTAAATTTGGAGTTATAGAATTCAAGTTATGAATTTTCTAAGATTTAATGTGCTTAAAATAGAATTAAATGACAAATTAATTTTATTACTGCTTTCATGTCAAAACAGTGATACTAAATGATAAAGAATATTATTACAAAATTTTAGAAATTGGAATGGCTAAATTTGGAGCTAAAATGAATTTTCTATGAATTAACTAAGTTCTAGGAATTATTTTTGTATTAAAAATACATTTACTAATTCATTTATACATTTTAAACGTGCTCTGGACTGGGCCTCGATTCCTAGATAGGTCAGGGGCTAGTGCAGAAGATTCCCTAGACTCAATAAATAGTGAGTGAGGACGGCGGGTTGGTTTTATGATTCTGCGGGGGCTCTTTTATAAAACGTACCCGCGAAGGGGTAACTTCTAATCTGAGCCATCCGATCAGGAATCTAGGGCTCAAAATAGATCAAGTGTTATATGAACCGGTATTGAATAATGGCCACTGGATCAAGATCCGAGGGCCCGAAGCCAAGACGCCACCCAGATCTAATCGTGTGCGTCGACTATGGATCCAACGGCCACAAATCTAAATACCCCAAATCAAACCTAAGCCGATCATCCACAGATCGACGGCGCACAACGGTTAGGATGAAACGGTACGCGATCTTCTAATCCGAGCCGTCGATCAACAGACGGACGACCCAGATGTCTCCCCCAATTCCTTTGTCGAGCTAAGGTGGCGCCGCCCAGGGCACACGGCGGACCATCGCCGGATTTGTGCGATTCGGCCACACGCCGCCCGAGTTTCCAATCCAACCAAGCCACACTAAGCCAAAGGTAGGGCGAACCCGATAGAGCCCCCAATTTAATGTTTGACTGATGTTACCGCCCTGGCCACGGAGTAGAGCGGGTCCGCGGCGGCGCATAGATTCCGGTGAGTAATTCCAGGGGTTCTTGTAAGCTAACTTCAATTCGAGTTGGTGCAACACGATGGGGGTATGAAGTACAAGCGAGGGATGGGATGTTTACCACGGTTTTCGCTGCGCCAAGCTTCGGCCACGGTGAGGTGTGGCCATGGTGACCGCCCAACCCGGTGAGGAATCCTCGGTTGATTCGAGCTTCGCTTTATGCCGCGGCGATGCCAATTTTGTCCACGAGGATGCCACGAAAGTGGTAGGGCAGTCGCACGCCCCCAATTTACCACGTCGGTGAAGAACGGCTGCAACAGAGCTCCCCCTTTCTCCCGCCCTTTACGGCAATGGCGCGCCCGACCTTCGGATCGCGAGTGTGGCGAGTATGGTGGGGAGTTTGCGGGTGGATGAGAGGGGCAAGGAGGGGCGGCTCAAATACCCACGGACGTGGCCCTGTAAGCCGTTTCCCCCTCCCGATCCATCAGCGCGAAGATCCCGGCGAGGTTGTTAGCAGCGCGCGCGAGCTGACAGCAGAGGGGATAACCCTGACACCAGGGCCCCACATGGAAGTCACCCGACGCGCGTGGAGATGAAAAGGAGTCCGACGGCTTGGGTCCACGAGTCAGCGAGGCGTGCGCGAGCTGAGTGAAGGGGTCGGAGTGGCTGACGAGCTGGCCCCGCGCGGCAGAGGCATCGAGCGCGCGCGCGGGATGAGGAACTGACCCGCGGGCCCCAGTCCTCAGTGGGCGTTGCGCAGCGTGGCTCGAGTGGGCTGGCGCGAGAGTCACCTTAGGTGGGCCGAAATGAAGCAGTCGGCCCAGGTAAGCTTTTATTCTTTTTCTTTTTTATTTTTCTTTCTATTTTCTTCATTTCTAAGTGAAAGTCGCCTAAGGGGGGGTGAATAGGGCGAAACTGAAATTCTCAAAAATAATCACAACTACAAGCCGGGTTAGCGTTAGTAATATAATAGAGTCCGCGAGAGAGGGCGCAAAACAAATCGCAAGCGAATAATGAAGTGAGACATGCGGATTTGTTTTACCGAGGTTCGGTTCTCTCAAACCTACTCCCCGTTGAGGAGGCTACAAAGGCCGGGTCTCTTTCAACCCTTCCCTCTCTCAAACGGTCCCTCGGACCGAGTGAGCTTCTCTTTCTCAAATCACTTGGGAATCAAAACTTCCCGCAAGGACCACCACACAATTGGTGTCTCTTGCCTCAATTACAAGTGAGTGTTTGATCACAAGAAAGAATGCCAAAGAAAAAGAAGCGATCCAAGTGCAAGAGTTCAAATAAACACTACAAATCACTCTCACTAGTCACTAGGGCTTTGTGTGGAGTTGGGAGAGGATTTGATCTCTTTTTGGTGTGCTTTGCAATGAATGCTAGCTCTTGTATAGTAGTTGGAAGCTGGAAAACTTGGATGCCATGAATGGTGGAGTGGTTGGGGTATTTATAGCCCCAACCACCAAACATGACCGTTGGTGGAGCTGTCTGTCGTATGGTGCACCGGACAGTCCGGTGCACACCGGACATGTCCGGTGCGACAGCCACGTCACCAACTAGCCGTTGGATCGACCGTTGGGGTTCTGTCTTCTGGGCCCGCTTTGATGTCCGGTGCACACCGGACATGTACTGTTCAATGTCCGGTGCGCCTGCTCCCGCGTGCCTGACGACTGCGCGCTTCTGGCGCGCATTAAATGCGCTGCAGGTAGCCGTTGGCGCCTGAAGTAGCCGTTGGCCCGCTGTTACACCGGACTGTCCGGTGTACACCGGACAGTCCGGTGAATTTTAGCGGAGCGGCTGGAGTGAAAACCCGAGGCTGGCGAGTTCCTTAGGCCTCCTTTCCTTGGAGCACCGGACATGTCCGGTGCACACCGGACAGTCCGGTGAATTGTAGTGGAGAGGCCTCCGGAAATTCCCGAGAGCGAAGATGTGGCGGAACCGCCCGAATTATTCCAACTTAAGTGCCTAAGTCCCGCCTTAGAGGCTAGACCACACTTAAATCGGAATAAAACGTCAGTCCCTCGGATCTAGTCCGATAAAGCCACTTAACCAGGATCGAATACCACTAGCTCACTCGAAGGTGAGGCACAGAGAAATACAATAAAACATAATACCACAAATTTGATAAGTATCATTAGTGATTACATTATTGGAGTTTCAGAAATAATAACCATAAATTTTAATGCAGCGGGAATAACTAACGGAGAAAACCGAGTAACATGGCGAAGCCTGGCCACGCTACTCCACCTGGTCCTCTCCTGCGGAAGCAATAACCCACTCGACCATCTATCCCGGTGGCAGGGATGAAGGCCAAGTCACACCAACAACCAAAGCAAGGAGGTACCTACAAAAATTGTGCCACAAGCAAGGCTGAGTATACTAATACTCAGCTAGACTTACCCGGTGTGAGGAGTCTACTCCTCTACCTCTAGATATGCAGCTGTTTGGCTGAGGGGTTTGGTTGCCAAAAGCACTAGCTGAGTTTCTAAATCAAGATTTTAACTTTGTCAAAATTAAGTGTGACTCTCTTAAGGCTAAAAGTGTACTATCTACTCATTCATAGTGACAAGCATTTTTAGCAATCAACATCTTGTATCATCTCAACACAGTTCCACTTATTACTCAATGTAGCAGCATGGATCAAGCAGTCTCATTAGCTGCGAGAAGCAGACGATTCGAATCGAGTTTTTATCCTTGCAAGGTAAACCTAAACACACGACATGCAGGGGCACTCCGTCCCCACACACATCAACCGTCCCCATCGATTCCCTGGCAACAGATCAGGGCTCACCGCCTTGGCGTACAATGCCCCACTGACCCCGACTGGCCGTCGTGCAGTGACCGCACTTGTACCCACCATAACCGGAATGGGAGACCACGTCTCAGGTCGCGTGAGGGGTAAAGTCTGCGGGCAGGTTCACTCAGGTACTAGGCTTACCGATTTACCATATTTCTCGGTATGTGTTTAGTACGTTCAAACGCTTGACTCACGGTACCACACCTTAATCCTTATTCAACTTTTTATCCCGTGGACAACCAATCCCCATGGATTGTTGCCCACAACCAACATTAGTTCGATATGAAAGTGGATACAATCAATGTCCTGATCTCGCGCGAGTGCTAGAAAAATCACTCGTCTTCTACCGAGATCCTACTTAATAAAGCAGCTACTCGACCTAGCATACTAGTATTCATCTCAATAGGAAATCCTGAGATCATGCAACTAGGGTTTCAAACAGTTCCTACACTTAAGTGCACAATCAATCCTACAATCATTAAGTGAAGTAAAATAGCATAAATAACAGGTTATGTATAAAACCGGGGCTTGCCTTTAATTTAACACTTAAGTAGTGTTTGTTGGGGGGGAGGTACTCGCTTGGCGAGCATCCACTGGTTATGTCCATCCTTCGGGTCGTCTACCAACTGCGTCTTGTGGTTGGCACCACATCACTGGCTCGATCATCATCTCTCGGTCCTATATGAGGTGCAAGATGCATATGTATGAATATAATGGAATAGCACAAGGTAGCACAGGATATATAAAGACACACGGTAGCGAGCTAGGCACTTAATTTTAAGACACCGTAACCAACCACATGCTAGCATTAGCTATCTACACTCTATCGAGCGCACCACATCAATACCACTGGAAGGACGACGATTACTACCTATAATTAACCAACACACACAGGACATCACAAGTATGAGCATTTATTTAATTAGCTACGACTTTTCATTAGTTCTTCTATTAAGCACACAAAAAGCATCCCAACACAAGTTCAATAGAGGACCTATGCATCAATGTCGATAGACTCCTATATCACAATCAACTACAGCAAGAAACATACAAAACATGACACGCGTGCATTATTAAGCTTAATCATGGCAAATCTACATTAATTTAGTGCTAACCAACCATTTTTAGCCAAAAGGGTGAACTAACAACTAAATAAGCACTAGCAGAATTTTTTGGACAGCAATACAGCAGTCACTTGTTTTAATCATAACTCTTCAATTATTAGTCCAAAAATATCAAACTAGGACTTTCTGGAAAGCTTAAAAAGTGAACTACAACTTTGGTATTTTCATCACAACATGATTCAACACTTAGCAAGGTCAAAACGTGCTAATACAACAGCGCTGTCCAGATTTGGACAGATTCAGACTTATGACTTTAAAAAATCATAACTGAAGATTCAGGCATCCAAACAAGGTGATCCTAGACTTTCTGGAAAGCTAATTAAATTGTCTACATATCATTTATAAACATCTCAAGGTGATTCAATATTTAACTAAGGATAAACATCACTATAAGACTTTGCTGTCCAGAACTGGACAGATTCAGTCTTCATATTTGAAACATTCATAACTCAAGCTTCAGACCACCAAAAAGAGTGATCTAAGACTTTTTGGAAAGCTCAGCAAAAGCACTACATCACTTTTATAATCACTAAGAAGTGATTTAATGTTTAACTAAATCAAACAACACAGTTTTCGAAATCTGTTTCTGACGGTGGACAGAACACAGCAAGCAGTTTGTAAAATTCATAACTCTTAAACCGTCAGGCCTATAGTTATGAAATTTTAACACAAGCAAGATAAGAAAAGCCTCTACAACTTTCTTATAATGATCATGAACAGGTTGCAACATTAAATTGAGCAAACAATACAATTTCTGAAATCTGTACAGAATTTGGACAGATTCAGTTACTGAATTTGTAAAAAGCATAACTCCTAAACTGTCAGACCTATGGCTGTCAAATTTTAACACCAGCAAGATAATAAAGTTGTCCACAATTTTCTTGTGACCACCAATCACTGATTTCAACATTAACTTAAGCAACCATTGCAATTTCTGAAATCTGTTCAGAAATTCGACAGATTCAGGTGCTGGACTTGTGAAAAGCACAACTCCTAAACGATCAGGTTTATGGCTGTCAAATTTTAGTACAAGCAAGATAATCATGTTATCTACAACTTTTCTATAGCATATATCTAGAGAAAACACAATTTAGCTCATCAAACATACAACACACCGAAAACAGTACGTGCAGTCCAAAACAGCGATTAATAAATTTCAGCTTCTATTTTCTTCAAAAATCACCATGTTCTAGCGATTGGAATTACTCTAATACTTTACCGTTTGTTAGAGTTAAAACAATCAAATTAGGATCTACCAGTCGACTTACAAATTTTTATACAAGTTATTACGTGCGTTAGGACTACCATCCACAATAAATCAATGCATTCACCACAAACTTCAATCTATACCAATACAATTTTTAAACACGCACCACATCGACCAAATTTATACGAATCGACGACCACCAATCTCTATCTCGAAATCATGAGCACGACCATATTACGACCTACCGCCAAAACATTTCAACCACATCTATATAATTTATTAATCAAGTCAATCGAGAGCGACATGCATCGGCTCACCATAAACAAACCCAATCGACGTTTGCAAGAATGACGGTGATTCCGATTTGTGCATCGCTACAAACATCGACGAGCGGCTTGCCTTCTTCTCCACGCCAAACACGGGGTTCCTCTCCTCCACAAAACAAAACAAAGCAGCACACATTCATGATTAATCATAGAAAAATAACGTCGATGCGGAATCGAGAAAGGAGCGTCGCGGTCTCACCGGGGCGAACGACGACGGCGGCGGGGCTGCGCAAAAACAGCAAACCACCGACGGGCATCACGGCGTGCTGCTCACTGCGCAATAAAACAGCAAGCCGACAGCGCGCGGAGCCGTCGGGGCTGCTGCACATTTTGTCGAGCACCCAGCAAGCATCAATGGCGCAGGCGCAGCAGCACACACGCAGGAAGGAAACCGAGTCGCAATGCATGGAGGGAATGCTCCACGGCATCTGCTGCAGCGCGCCATGGGAGAGGGCTGCGTCTGCGAGGAGAGGCGGGGCGAGCTGCTGCTGTGTCCTGCCGTGAGGGGAGATGGAGCTGAGCTCCCTGTTTGCTGCGCGCCGTGGACAGCAGGGGAGGAAGAAGACCCGGCTGCTGTTGCGCGAGGGAGAACGAGCAGGGGAAGAGAAGGGGCATCGGCATGGAGTAGGGAGCTGCACGGCTGAAAAAAAAGGGCGCCATGGGAGGTGGAGCTCCTGCTGCTTTCTATGGAAAAAGGTAGGGCGCAGGGGAGAGGAGCCAAGCTCCATGCTTGCTGCCGCTGCGCGAGGGAAGCCGGAGAGGAGGGAGACGCAGGGGAACAGGGGAGCCGCGCCATGGATAAGAGCTCGGCAGCCATGGAGCTACTGCACACGCCCAGGAGAATAGAGGGGAGGAGAAGAAGCCGCTGCCATGCCTGAAGGGGAGAGGCGCCTGCTGCTGGCTTGCTCGAGGAAGGGAAGGAGAGGAGGCGCCATGGGAGGAGCACGGCTCCCTGATGGTTGTTGCTGCCGTGAAGAAGAAAGGCAGGGAAAAGCTGTGGCGGCTGGAAATTTTTTGAGGGGTGGGAGTGCAAAATAACCATGTGCAAGGAGAGAGGGCTGCTATTTATAGAGAAACCCTAGGGTTAGGGTTGCTTAGTGGGCTGGGTTGGGCTGGCCCAAAACATGTAATCGGGCTGCGCTAAATTTATTTTTCGGAATAAAATGCTCTCGCGGATTTTGTCTCAACAGAGAACAAAGCGAAATACAGTTCGGACGAATGGACGATTGAGCGATTAACTCGGCTGAGAGTCTGATTTGAATTCGTTCGGAAAATAATTCCCTACACGTGATTCGAAAATAAATCATCCTGAGATTTGATCAGCTTTCGGATTTTTAGTCGAAGAAGGCGAAGTGTGATAATTTAAAATCGCTGTCGATACGGGGGTTTGAATTCGGTTCGGACATGAGATATTTGGCCGAGTCGAGTAAGAAATAATTAGAGGACGACGTACTGAGTATTCCGTGTGAGAGTACGGAGTCAGATTAATTTTTGGACATAGATCGAAGGTTGAGGATTTAGACTCGGGCACAGCTCCACTAACAATAGTCGAGTGTTTTGATTAAATGATCTTTAGACAAGATTTTATAAATCGAGAATGATTAACGGGTTGGCATTCGAGCCGAGAAATAAAAAGTTTTAACATGCTCCGAAATTGGCTGTTTCTCGCGATCGATTAACTCTGAATTCGGTGAACTTCCAAGAGAAAGCCTGATAAATAGAGATAGGCACGATCGAGAAATAGAAATTTTTACTGAGCGTCCGAGATTAGGATTAATCTCGCGACGTAACACGAAACTGACACCTGGGGTGTCACAGAAGACTTTGGAGTCGGAGTCCTCTGGTGCACCGGACATGTCCGGTGGCACACCGGACAGTCCGGTGCGCCAGACCAGAGGAGCCTTTGGTTGCTCCTTTGCTCTTTTGTTGAACCCAACACTTGGTCTTTTTATTGGCTAAGTGTGAACCTTTTGCACCTGTATAACTTATATACTAGAGCAAACTAGTTAGTCCAAAGATTTGTGTTGGGCAATTCAACCACCAAAATTATTTAGGAACTAGGTGTAAGCCTAATTCCCTTTCAATCTCCCCCTTTTTGGTGATTGATGTCAACACAAACCAAAGCAAATATAAAAGTGCATAATTGAACTAGTTTGCATGATGTAAGTGCAAAGGTTGCTTGGAATTGAGTCAATATAAATACTTACAAGATGTGCATGGATTGCTTCTTTGTTTTTAACATATTGGACCACATTTGCACCACATGTTTTGTTTTTGCAAATCCTTTTGTAAATTCTTTTCAAAGTCCTTTTGCAAGATAGTCAAAGGTAGAATGAATAAGATTTTCAAAGCATTTTCAAGATTTGAAATTTTCTCTCCTTGTTTTAAATGCTTTTCCTTTGACTAAACAAAACTCCCCCTCAAATAAATTCTCCTCTTAGTGTTCAAGAGGGTTTTTAAAAAATCAATTTGGAAAATACTACTTGCTCCCCCTTTAGAACACAAAGAGATACCAGTTTTGAAATTTTCCATCCAATTGAAAATCATTAATTTTAAAATTAGGGTGGTGGTGCAGTCCTTTTGCTTTGGGCTCATATTTTCTCCCCCTTTGGCATGAATCGCCAAAAACGGAGTCATTAGAGCTCTTAGAAGTACTTTCTCCTCCTTTGGTCATAAAATAAATGAGTGAAGATTATACCAACGTTGGAGAGTGATGCGGAGCGACGGCGAAGGATGAGTAGTAGAGCGGAGTGGAAGCCTTTGTCTTCGCCGAAGATTCCAATTCCCTTTCAATATACCTATGACTTGGTTTGGAATACACTTGAAAACACATTAGTCATAGCATGTAAAAGAGACATGATCAAAGGTATTCTTATGAGCTATGTGTGCAAGTTTAGCAAAAGAAATTCCTAGAATCAAGAATATTAAGCTCATGCCTAAGTCTGGTAAAAGATTGTTCATCAAGTGGTTTGGTAAAGATATCGGCTAATTGATCTTTAGTGTTAATGTATGAAATCTCGATATCCCCCTTTTGTTGGTGATCCCGAAGAAAATGATACCGAATGGCTATGTGTTTAGTGCGGCTATGCTCGACGGGATTGTCGGCCATTTTGATTGCACTCTCATTATCACATAGCAAAGGGACTTTGGTTAATTTGTAACCGTAGTCCCGCAGGGTTTGCCTCATCCAAAGTAATTGAGCGCAACAATGGCCTGCGGCAATGTACTCGGCTTCGGCGGTAGAAAGAGCAACCGAATTTTGCTTCTTTGAAGCCCAAGACACCAAGGATCTTCCCAAGAACTGGCAAGTCCCCGATGTGCTCTTCCTATTAATCTTACACCCCGCCCAATCGGCATCCGAATAACCAACCAAATCAAATGTGGATCCTCGAGGGTACCAAAGCCCAAACTTAGGAGTATTAGCCAAATATCTCAAGATTCGTTTTACGGCCGTAAGGTGTGATTCCTTATGGTCGGCTTGGAATCTTGCACACATGCATACGGAAAGCATAATGTCCGGTCGAGATGCACATAAATAAAGCAATGAACCAATCATCGACCGGTATACCTTTTGATCCACGGACTTACCTCCCGTGTCGAGGTCGAGATGCCCATTGGTTCCCATGGGTGTCTTGATGGGCTTGGCATCCTTCATTCCAAACTTGCTTAGAATATCTTGAGTATACTTCGTTTGGCTAATGAAGGTGCCCTCTTGGAGTTGCTTGACTTGAAATCCTAGAAAATACTTCAACTCCCCCATCATAGACATCTCGAATTTCTGTGTCATGATCCTACTAAATTCTTCACATGTAGATTTGTTAGTAGACCCAAATATAATATCATCAACATAAATTTGGCATACAAACAAATCATTCTCAAGAGTTTTGGTGAATAAAGTAGGATCGGCTTTGCCGACTTTGAAGCCATTTGCAATAAGGAAATCTCTAAGGCATTCATACCATGCTCTTGGGGCTTGCTTGAGCCCATAAAGCGCCTTAGAGAGCCTATAAACATGGTTAGGGTACTCACAGTCTTCAAAGCCGGGAGGTTGCTCAACATAGACCTTCTCCTTGATTGGTCCATTGAGGAAGGCACTCTTCACGTCCATTTGATAAAGCTTGAAGCCATGGTAAGTAGCATAGGCTAATAATATGCGAATTGATTCAAGCCTAGCTACGGGTGCATAGGTTTCACCAAAATCCAAACCTTCGACTTGTGAATACCCCTTGGCCACGAGTCGAGCTTTATTCCTTGTCACCACACCATGCTCGTCTTGTTTGTTGCGGAAGACCCACTTGGTTCCTACAACATTTTGGTTAGGACGTGGAACTAAGTGCCACACCTCATTCCTTGTGAAATTGTTGAGCTCCTCTTGCATCGCCATCACCCAATCCGCATCTTGGAGTGCTTCCTCTACCCTGCGTGGCTCAATAGAGGAAACAAAAGAGTAATGCTCACAAAAATGTGCAACCCGAGATCGAGTAGTTACCCCCTTATTGATGTCGCCGAGGATGGTGTTGACGGGGTGATCTCGTTGGATTGCTTGGTGGACTCTTGGGTGTGGCGGCCTTGGTTGTTCATCCTCCTTGTCTTCATCATTTGCATCTCCCCCTTGATCGTTGCCGTCATTTTGAGGTGGCTCATCTTCTTGATCTTCTTGTTCAACATCTTGAGCCTCATCCTCAATTTGAGTTGGTGGAGATGCTTGCATGGAGGAGGATGGTTGATCTTGTGCATGTGGAGGCTCTTCGGATTCCTTAGGACACACACCCCCAATGGACATGTTCCTTAGCGCTATGCATGGAGCCTGTTCTTCACCTATCTCATCAAGATCAACTTGCTCTACTTGAGAACCGTTAGTCTCATCAAACACAACGTCACAAGAAACTTCAACAAGTCCTGAGGACTTGTTAAAGACTCTATATGCCCTTGTGTTTGAGTCATATCCTAGTAAAAAGCCTTCTACAGTTTTAGGAGCAAATTTAGATTTTCTACTTCTTTTAACAAGTATAAAACATTTGCTACCAAAAACTCTAAAATATGAAATATTTGGCTTTTTACCGGTTAGGAGTTCATAGGATGTCTTCTTGAGGATTCAGTGAAGATATAACCGGTTGATGGCGTAGCAAGCGGTGTTGACCGCTTCGGCCCAAAACCGATCCGGTGTCTTGTACTCATCAAGCATGGTTCTTGCCATGTCCAGTAGAGTTCGATTCTTCCTCTCCACTACACCATTTTGTTGTGGAGTGTAGGGAGAAGAGAACTCATGCTTGATGCCCTCCTCCTTAAGGAAGTCTTCTATTTGTGAGTTCTTGAACTCCGTTCCGTTGTCGCTTCTGATTTTCTTGATCCTTAAGCCGAACTCATTTTGAGCTCGTCTCAAGAATCCCTTCAAGGTCTTTTGGGTATGAGATTTTTCCTGCAAAAAGAACACCCAAGTGAAGCGAGAATAATCATCCACAATAACTAGACAGTACTTACTCCCGCCGATGCTTATGTAAGCAATCGGGCCGAATAAATCCATGTGTAGTAGCTCCAGTGGTCTGTCACTAGTCATGATGTTCTTGTGTGGATGATGAGTGCCAACTTGCTTCCCGGCTTGGCATGCGCTACAAATCCTGTCTTTCTCAAAATGAACATTGGTTAGTCCTAAAATGTGTTCTCCCTTTAGAAGCTTGTGAAGATTCTTCATTCCAACATGGGCTAGTCGGCGGTGCCAGAGCCAACCCAAGTTAGTCTTAGCAACCAAGCAAGTGTCGAGTTCAGCTCTATCAAAATCTACCAAGTATAGCTGACCCTCTAACACTCCCTTAAATGCTATTGAATCATCACTTCTTCTAAAGACAGTAACACCTATATCAGTAAATAGACAGTTGTAGCCCATTTGACATAATTGGGACACGGAAAGCAAATTGTAATCTAATGAATCAACAAGAAAAACATTGGAAATAGTATGGTCAGGTGATATAGCAATTTTACCCAATCCTTTGACCAAACCTTGATTTCCATCCCCGAATGTGATAGCTCGTTGGGGATCTTGGTTTTTCTCATAAGAGGAGAACATCTTTTTCTCCCCTGTCATGTGGTTTGTGCACCCGCTGTCGAGTATCCAACTTGAGCCCCCAGATGCATAAACCTACAAAACAATTTTAGTTCTTGACTTTAGGTACCCAAACGGTTTTGGGTCCTTTAGCATTAGAAACAAGAACTTTGGGTACCCAAACACAAGTCTTTGACCCCTTGTGTTTGCCCCCAACAAATTTGGCAACTATCTTGTCGGATTTATTAGTCAAAACATAAGATGCATCAAAAGTTTTAAATGAAATGTCATGATCATTTGATGCATTAGGAGTCTTCTTCTTAGGCAACTTAGCATGGGTTGGTTGCCTAGAACTAGATGTCTCACCCTTATATATAAAAGCATGATTAGGGCCAGAGTGAGACTTCCTAGAGTGAATTCTCCTAATTTTGCTCTCAGGATAACCGGCAGGGTATAAAATGTAGCCCTCGTTATCTTGAGTCATGGGAGCCTTGCCCTTAACAAAGTTGGACAAGTTCTTAGGGGGAGCATTAAGTTTGACATTGTCTCCCCTTTGGAAGCCAATGCCATCCTTAATGCCAGGGCGTCTCCCATTATAGAGCATACTTCTAGCAAATTTAAACTTTTCATTTTCCAAGTTATGCTCGGCAATTTTAGCATCTAGTTTTGCTATATGATCATTTTGTTGTTTAATTAAGATCATGTGATCATGAATAGCATCAATATCAATATCTCTACATCTAGTACAAATAGAAACATGCTCAACGGTAGATGTAGAGGGTTTGCAAGATTTTAATTCTACAACCTTAGCATGTAGTATATCATTTTCATTTCTAAGGTTAGAAATAGTAACATTGCAAACATCAAAATCTTTAGCCTTAGCAAGCAATTTTTCATTCTCAATCTTAAGGCTAGCAAGAGAATCATTCAATTCCTTAATCTTAGCAAGCAAATCATCATTATTATTTCTAAGATTGGGAATTGAAGCATCACAAACATGAGAATCAACCTTAGCAATTAATCTAGCATTCTCATTTCTAAGGTTGTCAATAGTGTCATGGCATGTGCTTAGCTCACTAGATAATTTGTTACATTTTTCTACCTCTAGAGCATAAGCATTTTTAACCTTAACATGCTTCTTATTTTCCTTGATTAGGAAGTCCTCTTGGGAGTCCAAGAGATCGTCCTTTTCATGGATGGCACTAATTAACTCATTTAATTTCTCCTTTTGTTCCATGTTAAGGTTGGCAAAAAGGGTAAGCAAGTTATCCTCCTCATCACTAGCATTATCATCACTAGAGGATTCATATTTTGTGGAGGATTTAGATTTAACCTTCTTCTTTTTGCCGTCCTTTGCCATGAGACACTTGTGGCCGACGTTGGGGAAGAGGAGTCCCTTGGTGACGGCGATGTTGGCGGCGTCCTCGTCGGAGGATGACTCGGTGGAGCTCTTGTCGGAGTCCCACTCCCGGCAGATATGGGCATCGCCGCCCTTCTTCTTGTAGTATTTCTTCTTTTCTCTCCTCTTTCCCTTCTTGTCGTCGCCCCTGTCACTGTCACTTGATAATGGACATTTAGCAATAAAGTGACCGGGCTTACCACACTTGTAGCAAACCTTCTTGGAGCGGGGTTTGTAGTCTCTCCCCCTTCGTTGCTTGAGGATTTGGCGAAAGCTTTTGATGATTAAAGCCATCTCCTCATTGTCGAGCTTGGAGGCGTCAATTGGTTGTCTACTCGGTGTAGACTCCTCCTTCTTCTCCTCCGTCGCCTTGAATGCCACCGGTTGTGCTTCGGACGTGGAGGGTTCATCAAGCTCGTTGATCTTCTTGGAGCCTTTGATCATGCATTCAAAGCTCACAAAATTCCCGATAACTTCCTCGGGGGTCATTTGAGTATATCTAGGATTACCACGAATTAATTGAACTTGAGTGGGGTTAAGGAAAATAAGTGATCTCAAAATAACCTTAACCACCTCGTGGTCATCCCATTTCTTGCTCCCGAGGTTGCGCACTTGGTTTACCAAGGTCTTGAGCCGGTTGTACATGTCTTGAGGCTCCTCCCCTTGGCGAAGACGGAAGCGATCGAGCTCCCCCTCGATCGTTTCCCGTTTGGTGATTTTGGTGAGTTCATCACCCTCGTGCGCGGTCTTGAGAAGGTCCCAAATCTCTTTTGCATTCTTCAACCCCTGCACTTTGTTGTATTCCTCCTTGCTTAGAGAGGCGAGGAGAATGGTTGTGGCTTGGGAGTTGAAGTGCTCGATTTGGGCCACTTCATCTGTATCATAATCTTCATCCCCTACGGATGGTACCTGTACACCAAACTCAACAACATCCCATATACTTTTGTGGAGTGAGGTTAGATGAAATCGCATTAAATCACTCCACATAGCATAATCTTCACCATTAAAAGTTGGTGGTTTGCCTAATGGGACGGAAAGTAAAGGTGTATGTTTAGGAATGCGGGGGTAGCGTAGGGGGATCTTACTATACTTCTTACGCTCTTGGCGCTTAGAAGTGACGGACGCCGCGTCGGAGCCGGAGGTGGATGTCGATGAAGAATCGGTCTCGTAGTAGACCACCTTCCTCATCCTCTTCTTCTTGTCACCACTCCGATGCGGCTTGTGGGAAGAGGACTTTTCCTTCTTCTCTTTGTGATGTGAAGAAGATATTTTCTCCTTTCCTTTGGAGGAGTCCTTCTTCTTCTCTTCATGGTGTGAAGAAGATCTTTTCTCCTTTCCTTTGGAGGAGACCTTCCTTTCTCCTTCCTCTTGGTGTGGAATTCTTCCGATGAAGTGCTCCCTTGGCTTGTAGTGGGCTTGTCCCCGGTCTCCATCTCCCTCCTTGGTGTGATCTCCCGTCATCACTTCGAGCGGTTAGGCTCTAATGAAGCACCGGGCTCTGATACCAATTGAAAGTCGCCTAGAGGGGGGGGGGGGGTGAATAGGGCGAAACTGAAATTCTCAAAAATAATCACAACTACAAGCCGGGTTAGCGTTAGTAATATAATAGAGTCCGCGAGAGAGGGCGCAAAACAAATCTCAAGCGAATAATGAAGTGAGACACACGGATTTGTTTTACCGAGGTTCGGTTCTCTCAAACCTACTCCCCGTTGAGGAGGCCACAAAGGCCGGGTCTCTTTCAACCCTTCCCTCTCTCAAACGGTCCCTCGGACCGAGTGAGCTTCTCTTTCTCAAATCACTTGGGAATCAAAACTTCCCGCAAGGACCACCACACAATTGGTGTCTCTTGCCTCAATTACAAGTGAGTGTTTGATCACAAGAAAGAATGCCAAAGAAAAAGAAGCGATCCAAGTGCAAGAGTTCAAATAAACACTACAAATCACTCTCACTAGTCACTAGGGCTTTGTGTGGAGTTAGGAGAGGATTTGATCTCTTTTGGTGTGCTTTGCAATGAATGCTAGCTCTTGTATAGTAGTTGGAAGCTGGAAAACTTGGATGCCATGAATGGTGGAGTGGTTGGGGTATTTATAGCCCCAACCACCAAACATGACCGTTGGTGGAGCTGTCTGTCGTATGGTGCACCGGACAGTCCGGTGCACACCGGACATGTCCGGTGCGACAGCCACGTCACCAACTAGCCGTTGGATCGACCGTTGGGGTTCTGTCTTCTGGGCCCGCTTTGATGTCCGGTGCACACCGGACATGTACTGTTCAATGTCCGGTGCGCCTGCTCCCGCGTGCCTGACGACTGCGCGCTTCTGGCGCGCATTAAATGCGCTGCAGGTAGCCGTTGGCGCCTGAAGTAGCCGTTGGCCCGCTGTTACACCGGACAGTCCGGTGTACACCGGACAGTCCGGTGTACACCGGACAGTCCGGTGAATTTTAGCGGAGCGGCTGGAGTGAAAACCCGAGGCTGGCGAGTTCCTTAGGCCTCCTTTCCTTGGAGCACCGGACATGTCCGGTGCACACCGGACAGTCCGGTGAATTGTAGTGGAGAGGCCTCCGGAAATTCCCGAGAGCGAAGACTTTGGAGTCGGAGTCCTCTGGTGCACCGGACATGTCCGGTGCGCCAGACCAGAGGAGCCTTTGGTTGCTCCTTTGCTCTTTTGTTGAACCCAACACTTGGTCTTTTTATTGGCTAAGTGTGAACCTTTTGCACCTGTATAACTTATATACTAGAGCAAACTAGTTAGTCCAAAGATTTGTATTGGGCAATTCAACCACCAAAATTATTTAGGAACTAGGTGTAAGCCTAATTCCCTTTCACTAAGGTTTTTAGTTTGAATTCAAATTTAGTTTCAAACCTTGTACAAATTTGTTATCAAATCATATTATGAAATGAAAAGTACAAATTCTAGAAATATATTTATATTATTTTTTATTTTCATATCATTTCTCTTCTTAATCTTAAACCCTAGTTTTCAAGGTAGGGCTTAATCCAATTTCTAGTCATTTTATATTGTTATTATTTTTATTTAATGCACAAACATAAAAACTCCAACAAATGCACTTTCTTTTATTTTAGAATCATTATTTTATTTAGTCACTCTCAATTACATAGGTGCTCTTTTTATGATGCAAATAAGGCACACAAAATGAGGAGCTCTCTCTATTATTCTTTGTATACAACTTCGAGTATTACAAATCCTACCCCCCTTAAAAATAATCTCGTCCTCGAGATTCAGGAAGATCTAGGGAAAAGGTGGGGAAAATCTATGCGAAGCTCTTCTTCTCTTTCCCAAGTTGCTTCATCTTCACTGTGGTGGCTCCATTGCACTTTGCACATCTTTATAACCTTATTCCTCGTAACTCGAGTCAAAGTATCCAAAATCTTGATGGGGTATTCAGCATAAGTCAGGTCATCTTGAACATTAAGGTCTTCCATTGGTAATTGTTCTTCAGGCACCCTGAGGCATTTCTTCAGCTGAGATACATGAAAGACATCATGAACATCCGCAAGATGATCCGGTAACTCCAATTGATATGCAACTTCTCCCACTCGCTTTAAGATTAAGAAGGGTCCAATAAAGCGAGGGGACAATTTTCCTTTGACTTTAAATCTTCTCATACCCCGGAGTGGTGACACCTTCAAATAGACATAATCTCCTTCCTTAAACTCAAGTAGTCTTCTCCGGGTGTCTGCATAACTTTTCTGCCTTGACTGTGCAGTTCTCAAATTCTCCCTTATTTGCTGAACTTGCTCCTCTGCTTCCTGTATAATCTCAGGCCCAAACAACTGTCTTTCACCAGTTTGATTCCAATACAAGGGAGTCCTGCACTTCCTGCCATACAAAGCCTCAAACAGTGACATCTTCAAACTGGCCTGATAGCTATTATTATAAGAGAACTCCGCATACGGCAAACTCTTATCCCAACTTCCACCATGTTTAAGAGCACAAGCTCTTAACATATCCTCTAGCACTTGGTTAGTCCTCTCAGTCTGCCCATCAGTCTGTGGATGGTAAGCCGAACTAAAATTCAATCTTGTATCCAATGACTCGTGCAACTTCTTCCAATATTGAGAGGTAAACTGTGATCCTCGATCTGACACAATCTTCTTTGGCACACCATGTAGGCATACAATCCGTGCCATATACAACTCTGCCAACTTGGCTCCTGAATACGTGGTCTTCACTGGAATAAAGTGGGCTACCTTAGTTAGCCTGTCCACAATCACCCATATAGAATCATATCCAGCAGACGTGCGGGGTAATCCAACAATGAAGTCCATGCCAATCTCTTCCCATTTCCACTCAGGTATCTTCAGTGGGTGCAATAATCCGGCTGGCCTCTGGTGTTCAGCTTTAACTCTTTGGCATACATCGCACATAGCCACATGTGCAGCCACATCTCTCTTTAGTCCATACCACCAATACTTTTGCTTCAAATCCTGATACATCTTAGTACTTCCAGGATGGATAGAATAAATTGAGTCATGTGCTTCCTTCAATATGGTTTCCCGAAGACTATCAATATCGGGAACACAGATCCGATTCTTGAACCATATCGTGCCTTGCTCATCCTCTGTGAATTCCGGGCCTCTACCCTCTGTTATCAAATCCTTGATCTCCTGGATTTTGGCATCACCAATCTGTCCTTTGCGGATTTCTTGCTCCAATGTAGGTTCCAATTCGATGATAACTCCTTCCGTATGTGTAACAATTCCCAGGTTGAGTCTCTCAAAATCTTTTGCTAATTCATCAGGTAGCTGGACAACAAAAGCGGAGTGAACATGCTCCTTCCGACTCAAGGCATCTGCAACCAAATTTGCCTTGCCTGGGTGATAGTGAATCTCCAAATCATAATCCTTAATGAGCTCCAACCAACGGCGTTGCCTAAGGTTGAGATCCTTCTGAGTGAATATGTACTTCAAACTCTTATGATCCGTATATACTTGGCACTTAGTCCCCATAATGTAGTGTCTCCA
The DNA here is from genome assembly GCF_902167145.1 of Zea mays. Taxonomy (NCBI): domain Eukaryota; kingdom Viridiplantae; phylum Streptophyta; class Magnoliopsida; order Poales; family Poaceae; genus Zea; species Zea mays. The sequence continues at coordinate 196,969,138 of NC_050096.1, forward strand.
AATCTTAAGTGCATGCACAACCGCTGCCAATTCCAAGTCATGAGTGGGGTAGTTCAATTCATGCTTCCGCAACTGACGAGATGCATAGGCAATCACATGACCATCTTGCATAAGCACACATCCAAGTCCTTGGCCACATGCATCACAGTAAATGTCAAATCCCTTCTGCAGATCTGGCATAATCAATACTGGAGGTGACATCAATCTCTCCTTCAATTGATCAAAACTCTCTTGGCATTTCTCATCCCACTTGAATTCTCTTCCTTTCTCCAAAAGCGATGTCATGAGCTTAGCAATCTTAGAAAATCCTTCAATGAATCTCCGATAATATCCTGCGAGTCCCAAGAAACTCCGAATCTCCGTAACTGTAGTGGGCACTCTCCACTCCATTATCTCCTTTACTTTAGCAGGATCCACAGCTATTCCTCCATTAGAAATAATATGACCAAGGAATGGCACCTTGTCAATCCAAAACTCGCACTTGCTGAACTTAGCATAGAGTTGATTATCTCGTAACTTCTGTAGCACCAACCTTAGATGTTGTTCATGATCACTTTCATTCTTAGAATAGATAAGAATATCATCGATGAATACCATGACGAATCTGTCCAAATACTCCATAAACACCTTATTCATCAAATTCATGAAGTAAGCTGGTGCATTGGTTAGTCCAAATGACATAACAGTAAACTCATATAATCCATATCGAGTTGAGAAAGCCGTCTTGGGAATATCCGATGGTCTAATCCTCATCTGATGGTAACCCGATCGGAGATCAATCTTCGAGAATACCCTGGCTCCTCTCATCTGATCAAATAAATCCTCAATACGGGGCAACGGGTACTTGTTCTTCACCGTAACATCATTAAGAGATCTATAATCCACACACATCCGTTGCGATCCATCCTTCTTCTGCACAAATAATACCGGTGCTCCCCAAGGTGAGGAACTCGGACGAATGTAACCAGCCTCTTGTAACTCCGTCAACTGCTTCTTCAGTTCCTTCAACTCCTCTACGGACATTCTATATGGCCGTTTAGAAATAGGGGCGGTCCCAGGTAAAAGATCAATAACAAACTCAACTTCTCTATCAGGTGGCATCCCTGGTAACTCCTCTGGAAAGACATCCGGAAAATCTCTAACCACCCGGATGTTGTCACCAACAAACTCCTCAGGCATAAAGAACATTGCACGCATGGATGAGGAGGTTACTGCAATATTAACTTGAAATCTTTCTCCTTTAGTGGTAGTGAGTTCCACGGTACCTCTACCACATGCTATAACGACCTTTGCCTTTCTTAGCCATGACATACCAAGGATCAGATCTATACTGCTTGACTCTAATATTATAGCAGTAGCTCCAAATTCTCTACCCATAATTGTTAATGTCAATCTACGTGTCATTTGATTCGCCTCAACAGGCCCTTTAGGTGTAATTACTATCATGGGTTTTCTCATATTTAGCAGTGGTATTTCATTTGTGTTGGCATATCTAGCAGACATGAATGAATGTGTAGCACCAGAATCAAATAATATCGTTGCAGGAATTGCATTAACATAAAACATACCAATTACGAGGTCCCCACCATCAGGAGTATCATCAACGCTGACTTGATTCACCCTGGCTATAGAATATCCCTTGCCAGGGGTCTGTTGCTTGTTCTGAGCTGGAGTAGTAGCAATCCTCTGTGGGCAGACATTTGCATAATGACCAGTCTTCCCACACTTGAAACACGTAGTGCCTAGACTCTGTCCTGCAAACTTCGTCGGGGTGCCAGTGGGAGTAGCCTGTCGAGGAGGTGGAGTCCTCAGTGGTGATTGCTGAACTGGGCGCGATCCTCCTGGTCGAGTCGGTGTACCCTGTGGTGAACTGTAGCGAGGACGAACACTGCTGCTTCCTTGTCCTTGAGATATTGCCTTTCTCTTCAAATCACCCAGCTGAACACGCTTGTGTTCAATAGCAAGAGCCTTATCCAGCAATCTCTGAAATGATGGAAAAGTGTGTGCAACCAGTGCATACTGTAGGGGTCCATTAAGTCCTTCAATAAAGTGCTCCTGCTTCCTCTCATCCTCAGCAACTTCCTCTGGAGCATATCTCGACAACTGAATGAATTTATCCCTGTACTCGCTGACTGACATGTTGCCTTGCTTTAATGACAGAAACTCCTTCTTCTTGATCTTTATCATCCCAGCTGGAATATGGTAGTTCCTGAACTGCGTACTGAACTCTGCCCAAGTAATAGTATCAGCAGCATCGTGGGCAGCAGTATAAGAATCCCACCAATCAGCAGCAGGACCGGTCAGACGTCCAGAAGCATATAAAACCTTCTCCCGGTCAGTACATTGTGCAATATTCAGCATCTTCTCAACGGACTTCAGCCAATCATCCGCGTCCAGTGGATCAGGTGAGCTAGCGAATGTAGGTGGCTTATGACTCATGAACTCTCTATGCTTGTCTCGGGGTGGAACTGGTGGTGGTGGTGGAGGCAGTGGCACTTGTTGCTGTTGTTGTTGTTGTTGTTGCTGTTGTTGAAGTTGTTGTTGCAGCTGCTGTTGTTGCGCCCTCCTTTCTTGGCGTATCTCATCTCTCTCCTGGCGCAACTCCTGGCGTATATCTTCTCTTTCCTGACGCATTTCCTGGTGTTCTTGCTGCATCTGGGCACGCATATCAGCCATAGTGTCCGCCATTTGCTGCATCACCGCCATCTGAGCAGCAACCAGTGGGTCAACTCCGCCTGGTGGAGGATTTGGAGGGTTCATCTCTGCAGGTTGTGGCTGGGGTTGTCTGTATATTCTCCGAGTGTGTTGGTTAGGAGGCAAATCAATTCCACCACCCCTCCTGGTATTGACCATCTGAGTTAGATACATATGGTAAGAAAATAGTAGCCAAGGCAGTAATTACAAATCATGTTACTTTGGGGGATTTATTAGTTAAGCAGTTTAATATTTTACCCACCATAGTTAATTTATTACCTTATGCTGGCACATGCTAAGATGTCCATATAATATTTCAATCAATCAAAGAAGCAAATCAGGCATTGATCATCAGCACAATCAACCAACATTTTTAAATAGAGAAAATAGTTTAAATTTTTGTCTTAGGTTCCCTATCTCTTAAAAAGATCATAGGATTTCAAGGTGTGAAATCCATCTTGTCTTAGAGTAGAAAAGATGAGAGTAATCAGAGTGGAATAGCAAAAGGTGAGATAGGATCAAGATGAGATAAGTATAGAATGAATCAGAGTAAGGTAAGTAGGGAAGGGTTTTGTCCATTTCTATCTAGGTTTCGTCCTACAGTCAACATTTCCTCTGATACCACTTCTGTAACAACCGGTTTTAAGGAACAAAGCCGGGTGCATCTCATACATGCGCCAAAGAAGACGACATATATAATAACAGAGTGTATAGAGATAAATGTCATAAAACATCAGAGTATTTATTACATAGCGGAAGACTTATTACAAAATAAAAGTGTAAACATAAAACGAACTAAGGATCGTCGGCGCCAATGTCGACTGAGAAACGCCACCTAGATCAGATCGAACTCCTCAGTGTTAGGCGGCTCCTCTTCGACCACCTGTTCTTCTCCTGTGGGGGGGGTGTGAGACAGCAAGAGTGAGCTCACATACGTTCATAGCTCAACAAGTCGTGGGGAATAATGTGACATGAACTCACCAAAGGTGGGAGTTCATGTAGTGTGAGGCTAATCAATGAAGTAAAGGCTGAGGCTGAGCATTGCTTTTATAAGTTGGTCAAGATTTTATTAGCAATTACTAAGTGTAAGTAAATACCAAACCTTAATAATAATAAAGAACAATAATAGTAAAATAATCCCAAATGCGATGCAAATGTCAAATTGAATTTAAGTTCCATAATTAATCATGTGAGGGTCCGAGCCGCTCATGACCGTGAGCACGGCTAGTATACTAGTTTTACACTCTGCAGAGGTTGCGCATCTTTACCCACAAGCCGTGTTACCCATCTGCCAAGGGGTCATGAATCCCATACACCTCTACCAAGGAAGCGAGGCAGGGTAACACTACGAGGCCTTTACAAAGTTCCACTAGCTTCAGACTACCCGCTACAGTTTATAGGAAGCTCCAGTGCAGGGTTCTTGCCTGACCGCCATCGCAGCAAAATCAAACAAGGACCTCCCTACACTGACCACTCCCCTACTGCCCTTGCCCCTTTCGGGTAAGGTAGCCCTCCACTAGCTTTCCTAGTTAATCAGCCAAGGGCGTCCCATTAAACCCTTGTGGTAGCACTGTTTTCCCGGGTGGTCGCTCCATGTTCCCATTAATTTAATGATCTTAACATGAACAGTAATAATAACAAGATAATAACAAAATAATCCTGAGTAGTGTATCTCCATACCCAATCCACATAAAGCAATAGCAAGTACTACCCAAAAATGTTTCAGGGGTGAACAAGGTATAGAGGTAATCAAAACTGGGTAACATAAAGGCTCCCATCAAAATTAACCTATGCAGATCATTAAAATTAATAAGAACATGGCTGGGAAAAGTAAGTGATCAAGGACACAACTTGCCTTCAATGAGCTCCTCCTCAGCTATCTCTACTTGTTGAACCTCAGTTTCCACAGTGGCTTGCTCGTCTACTCGCATCAACACAATACATACATAGTATAGCCAAGATCAACATCACACCAAACAGATGAATAAAATATACAGTAAAAATCTACACATTAAAATGAGATCATAGGAACTGGAATCACTAAATTTGGAGTTATAGAATTCAAGTTATGAATTTTCTAAGATTTAATGTGCTTAAAATAGAATTAAATGACAAATTAATTTTATTACTGCTTTCATGTCAAAACAGTGATACTAAATGATAAAGAATATTATTACAAAATTTTAGAAATTGGAATGGCTAAATTTGGAGCTAAAATGAATTTTCTATGAATTAACTAAGTTCTAGGAATTATTTTTGTATTAAAAATACATTTACTAATTCATTTATACATTTTAAACGTGCTCTGGACTGGGCCTCGATTCCTGGATAGGTCAGGGGCTAGTGCAGAAGATTCCCTAGACCCAATAAATAGTGAGTGAGGACGGCGGGTTGGTTTTATGATTCTGCGGGGGCTCTTTTATAAAACGTACCCGTGAAGGGGTAACTTCTAATCTGAGCCATCCGATCAGGAATCTAGGGCTCAAAATAGATCAAGTGTTATATGAACCGGTATTGAATAATGGCCACTGGATCAAGATCCGAGGGCCCGAAGCCAAGACGCCGCCCAGATCTAATCGTGTGCGTCGACTATGGATCCAACGGCCACAAATCTAAATACCCCAAATCAAACCTAAGCCGATCATCCACAGATCGACGGCGCACAACGGTTAGGATGAAACGGTACGCGATCTTCTAATCCGAGCCGTCGATCAACAGACGGACGGCCCAGATGTCTCCCCCAATTCCTTTGTCGAGCTACGGTGGCGCCGCCCAGGGCACACGGCGGACCATCGCCGGACTTGTGCGATTCGGCCACACGCCGCCCGAGTTTCCAATCCAACCAAGCCACACTAAGCCAAAGGTAGGGCGAACCCGATAGAGCCCCCAATTTAATGTTTGACTGATGTTACCGCCCTGGCCATGGAGTAGAGCGGGTCCACGGCGGCGCATAGATTCCGGTGAGTAATTCCAGGGGTTCTTGTAAGCTAATTTCAATTCAAGTTGGTGCAACACGATGGGGGTATGAAGTACAAGCGAAGGATGGGATGTTTACCATGGTTTTCGCTGCGCCAAGCTTCGGCCACGGTGAGGTGTGGCCACGGTGACCGCCCAACCCGGTGAGGAATCCTCGGTTGATTCGAGCTTCGCTTTATGCCGCGGCGATGCCAATTTTGTCCACGAGGATGCCACGAAAGTGGTAGGGCAGTCGCACGCCCCCAATTTACCACGTCGGTGAAGAACGGCTGCAACAGAGCTCCCCCTTTCTCCCGCCCTTTACGGCAATGGCGCGCCCGACCTTCGGATCGCGAGTGTGGCGAGTATGGTGGGGAGTTTGCGGGTGGATGAGAGGGGCAAGGAGGGGCGGCTCAAATACCCACGGACGTGGCCCTGTAAGCCGTTTCCCCCTCCCGATCCATCAGCGCGAAGATCCCGGCGAGGTTGTTAGCAGCGCGCGCGAGCTGACAGCAGAGGGGATAACCCTGACACCAGGGCCCCACATGGAAGTCACCCGGCGCGCGTGGAGATGAAAAGGAGTCCGACGGCTTGGGTCCACGAGTCAGCGAGGCGCGCGCGAGCTGAGTGAAGGGGTCGGAGTGGCTGACGCGCTGGCCCCGCGCGGCAGAGGCATCGAGCGCGCGCGCGGGATGAGGAACTGACCCGCGGGCCCCAGTCCTCAGTGGGCGTTGCGCAGCGTGGCTCGAGTGGGCTGGCGCGAGAGTCACCTTAGGTGGGCCGAAATGAAGCAGTCGGTCCAGGTAAGCTTTTATTCTTTTTCTTTTTTTATTTTTCTTTCTATTTTCTTCATTTCTAAGGTTTTTAGTTTGAATTCAAATTTAGTTTCAAACCTTGTACAAATTTGTTATCAAACCATATTATGAAATGAAAAGTACAAATTCTAGAAATATATTTATATTATTTTTTATTTTCATATCATTTCTCTTCTTACTCTTAAACCCTAGTTTTCAAGGTAGGGCTTAATCCAATTTCTAGTCATTTTATATTGTTGTTATTTTTATTTAATGCACAAACATAAAAACTCCAACAAAGGCACTTTCTTTTATTTTAGAATCATTATTTTATTTAGTCACTCTCAATTACATAGGTGCTCTTTTTATGATGCAAATAAGGCACACAAAATGAGGAGCTCTCTCTCTATTATTCTTTGTATACAACTTCGAGTATTACAAAAGCGAAGGCCGGACTTCGCACCAGCTACTGGCCCAAAGTAGGCATCTGGCGAGGGCATACTTCGCCAAGCACCCAACCATGCGCCAGGGGCCACACTCCATAACCAATGAATTCCTCAACCAAATCACGCCCGCTGCTCATGCGGGCAGCGCACCGGAGGGCCCCTTCGTCCTCATCATCCTCCGCCACCTGAAATTGTGGGAATGCCACATAACAATGGGAGCACATTACGGCCGCGGGGAGCCCTGGGAGGTCTTCGACTTTGCTTCCTGAAACATAAAACCAATAATCCCACCAGTTGCCCCACTTGTTGCGAGCACAGGGAACCAATTCCACGACTTCCGCCGAAGTCTTCCTAGTCCTCGGCGTCAACGTGCACGATCCAAACTGTGCAATCTTACTCCCAATCTTTCTCTTTTGCCAGTGCAGACAGTAATTCTTGGCGAAGACCTCTATAGAAGGTTGACCACCGAACAAAGTCACCGCCCAGACATACTTCGCCAGCGCCACCACGGCGTTAGGTGTCAACTGGTGGACCTGGACCTCAAACCTCTGCAAGACCTCCACCACGAAACGATGCAGGTAGGCGAAGGCCGGTGAAAGGGAAATAGGGTCAAACCTTTTCCAAATGAATTTTGGTGGTTGAATTGCCCAACACAAATTATTGGACTAACTAGTTTGCTCTAGAATATATGTTCTACAGGTGCCAAAGGTTCACAACAAACCAATACAAAGACAAAAGAAAGGGTTCAAAACAAAGGAGCAAAGTTAAACTAAAGGCAGCCCTAGTCTGGCGCACTGGACTGTCCGGTGCACCACCGGACAGTGTCCAGTGCACCAGGGTGGATCAACTCAAACTTGCGAGCCTCGGGAATTTAGGGAGGCCGCTTCGCTATAATTCACCGGACTGTCCGGTGTGCCAGCGGAGCAAAGGCTATTTCGCGCCAACGGTCATCTGCAAAGGAACAGTAAAAGCAAACAGTGCGCGCCTGCGTGCGTAGAAGTCAGAGCAGGCGCCAGAAGGCGCACCGGACAGTGAACAGGACCTGTCCGGCGGCCCCACTTGTCAGAGCTCCAACGGTCGGAACCCAACGGCCTGTTGACGTGGCTGGCGCACCGGACAGTGTCCGGTGGCGCACCGGACAGTGTCCGGTGGCGCACCGGACTGTCCGGTGCGCCATGCGACAGAAGCCTTCACCAACGACCATATTGGTGGTTGGGGCTATAAATACCCCCAACCACCACACTTCAATGCCATCCAAGTTTCAGCCATTTGCATTCAATACAAGAGCTCTAGAATTCACTCCAAGACATAAACAAAGAGATCAAATCCTCTCCCAAGTCCAAAGTTCATTCCAATCAAATAGTGACTAGAGAGAGTGGCATTTGTGTTCTTTTGAGTTCTTGCGCTTGGATCGCTTTTCTTCTTCTTTCTTTCTTGATCCCAACTCAACTGTAATCAAGGCAAGAGACACCAATTGTGTGGTGGTCCTTGTGGGGACTTGGTGTCCCGATTGATTGAGAAGAGAAGCTCACTCGGTCTAGGTGACCGTTTGAGAGAGGGAAAGGGTTGAAAGAGACCCGGTCTTTGTGACCACCTCAACGGGGAGTAGGTTTGCAAGAACCGAACCTCGGTAAAACAAATCACCGCGTCTTACTCTTCATTTGCTTGTGATTTGTTTTCGCCCTCTCTTTCGGACTCGATTATGTTTCTAACGCTAACCCCGGCTTGTAGTTGTGCTTAAGTTTATAATTTTCAGATTCCACCTATTCACCCCCCTCTAGGCGACTTTCAATTGGTATCAGAGCCTAGTGCTTCATTAGAGCCTAACCGCTCGAAGTGATGTCGGGAGATCACGCCAAGAAGGAGATGGTGACCGGCGAGAAGCCCGCTACAAGTCTCAGAAAGGCTCCATCAAGGGAGTCCGGCTCCAAAGGAAAGGGAGAATCACACTCCCACAACAAGTCGCATCGGAGTGGCGACAAGAAGAAGAAGATGAAGAAGGTGGTCTACTACGAGACCGATTCTTCGTCGCCATCCACCTCCGGCTCCGACACGCCGTCCATAACTTCTAAGCGCCATGAGCGTAAGAAGTTTAGTAAGATTCCCCTTCGCTATCCCCGCATTTCCAAACGTACTCCTTTACTTTCCGTCCCATTAGGCAAACCACCGGTTTTTTATGGTGAAGATTATAACATGTGGAGTGATAAAATGAGGCATCACCTAACCTCACTCCACACTAGTATTTGGGATGTTGTTGAGTTGGGAGTGCAGGTACCATCACCGGGGGATGAAGACTATGACTCGGACGAAGTTGCCCAAATCCGGCACTTCAACTCCCAAGCCACCACTATACTCCTCGCCTCTCTAAGTCGAGAGGAGTATAACAAGGTGCAAGGGTTGAAGAGCGCCAAGGAAATTTGGGACGTACTCAAGACCGCGCACGAAGGAGACGAGGTGACCAAGATCACCAAGAGGGAAACGATCGAGGGGGAGCTGGGTCATTTCATGCTCAACCAAGGAGAGGATCCGCAAGCCATGTACAACCGGCTAAAGACATTGGTGAATCAAGTGCGCAACCTCGGGAGCACCAAGTGGGATGACCATGAAATGGTCAAGGTTATTCTTAGATCTCTCATGTTTCTTAACCCCACTCAAGTTCAATTAATTCATGGTGATCCAAGATATAAACTAATGTCTCCTGAGGAAGTAATAGGAAAATTTGTGAGCTTTGAGTTGATGATCAAAGGCTCAAAGAAGATCATCGAGCAAGGCGCCTCCTCCGTACCCGAGGCACAACCTGTTGCATTCAAGGCAACGGAGGAGAAGAAAGAAGACTCTACACCGAGTAGGGTCCCCATCGATGCCTCCAAGCTCAACAATGAGGAAATGGCGCTCATCATCAAGAGCTTCCGCCAAATCCTCAAGCAAAGGAAGGGGAAGGATTACAAACCCCGCTCCAAAAAGTTTTGCTACAAATGTGGTAAGCTCGGTCATTTTATCGCTAAATGTCCGTTGTCTAGTGATAGTGACAGGGATAACGACAAGAAGGGGAAGAAGGAGAAAAAGAGGTACTATACGAAGAAGGGTGGTGATGCCCATGTTTGCCGGGAGTGGGACTCCGACAAGAACTCCACCGACTCCTCCTCCGACGAGGATGCCGCCAACATCGCCATCAACAAAGGTCTTCTCTTCCCCAACATCGGCCACAAGTGCCTCATGGCAAAGGATGGCAAGAAGAAGAAGGTAAAATCAAGGTCCTCCACAAAATATGCAACTTCTAGTGATGAGGATAATTCTAGTGATGATGAGGACAACTTGCTTACTTTTTTGCCAATCTTAACACGAAACAAAAAGAGGAATTGAATGAATTGATTAGTGCTATTCATGAGAAGGATGAACTCTTGGATAGCCAAGAAGACTTCCTAATTAAAGAAAATAAGAAGCATGTTAAGACTAAAAATGCTTATGCTCAAGAGGTAGAGAAAAATGAGAAATTAACTAGTGAGCTAAATACTTACCATGACACTATCTCCAACCTTAGGATTGAGAATGCTAATTTAATTGCTAAGGTTGAGAAGTCAAATATTTGTGACGATTCAATTGCCAATCTTAGAAATGATAATGCTAATTTAATTGCTAAGATTGATAAATTGAATGCCTCTCTTGCTAGCCTTAGAAATGACAATGAAAAATTAATTGCTAAGGCTAAAGACTTAGATGTTTGCAATGTTTCCATTTCCAATCTTACAAATGAGAATGCCATTTTACATGCTAAGATTGTTGAATTAAATGATTGCAAACCATCTACATCTACTGTTGAACATGTTTCTATTTGCACTAGATGTAGAGATGTTAATGTAGATGCTATTCATGATCACCTTGCTATGATTAAACAACAAAATGATCATATAGCTAAATTAGATGCTAAAATTGCCGAGCATGAATTAGAGAATGAAAAATTTAAATTTGCTCGTAGTATGCTTTATAGTGGGAGACGCCCTGGCATTAAGGATGGCATTGGCTTCCAACAGGGAGACAATGTCAAGCTTAATGCCCCTCCTAAAAGATTGTGCAATTTTGTTAAGGGCAAAGCTCCCATGCCTCAGGATAATGAGGGTTACATTTTATACCCTGCTGGTTATCCTGAGGATAAGATTAGGAGAATTCATGCCAAGAAGACTCATTCTCACCATGCTTTTATTTATAAGAATGAGGCTTCTAGCTCTAGGCGTTCTACACATGTTAAAATGCCTAAGAAGAAATCTCCTATTGCATCAAATGATCATAACATTTCATTTAAGACCTTTGATGCTTCATATGTGCTAACCAACAAATCAGGCAAAGTAGTTGCCAAATATGTTGGGGGCAAACACAAGGGCTCCAAGACTTGTGTTTGGGTACCCAAGGTGCTTGTTTCTAATGTAAAAGGACCCAAGACCGTTTGAGTACCTAAGAACAAGGCCTAAATTTGTTTTGTAGGTTTATGCATCTGGGGGCTCAAGTTGGATTATCGACAGCGGGTGCACAAACCACATGACTGGGGAGAAAAGGATGTTCTCCTCCTATGAGAAAAACGAAGATCCCCAAAGAGCTATCACATTCGGGGATGGAAATCAAGGGTTGGTCAAAGGATTGGGTAAAATTGCTATATCACCTGACCATTCTATTTCCAATGTTTTTCTTGTAGATTCTTTAGATTACAACTTGCTTTCTGTTTCTCAATTATGCAAAATGAGTTACAACTGTCTTTTTATGGATACAGGTGTTACTGTCTTTAGAAGAAGTGATGATTCAGTAGCCTTTAAGGGAGTGTTAGAGGGTCAGCTATACTTAGTTGATTTCAATAGAGCTGAACTCGACACTTGCTTAATTGCTAAGACTAACATGGGTTGGCTCTGGCATCGCCGACTAGCCCACGTTGGGATGAAGAATCTTCACAATCTTCTAAAGGGAGAGCACATTTTGGGACTAACCAATGTTCACTTTGAGAAAGACAGGATTTGTAGCGCATGCCAAGCAGGAAAGCAAGTTGGTGTTCATCATCCACACAAGAACATCATGACGACTGACAGGCCACTGGAACTCCTCCACATGGACCTATTCGGCCCGATAGCTTATATAAGCATCGGCGGGAGTAAGTACTGTCTAGTTATTGTGGATGATTATTCTCGCTTCACTTGGGTATTCTTTTTACAGGATAAATCTCAAACCCAAGAAACCTTGAAAGGATTCTTGAGACGAGCTCAAAATGAGTTCGGCTTGAGGATTAAGAAAATAAGAAGCGACAACGGGACAGAGTTCAAGAAATCACAAATAGAAGGCTTCCTTGAGGAGGAGGGCATAAAGCATGAGTTCTCTTCTCCCTACACACCACAACAAAATGGTGTAGTGGAGAGGAAGAATAGAACTCTATTGGACTTGGCAAGGACCATGCTTGATGAGTACAAGACTTCAGATCGGTTTTGGGTCGAGGCGGTCAACACCGCTTGCTATGCCATCAACCGGTTGTATCTACACCGAATCCTCAAGAAGACATCTTATGAACTCCTTACCGGTAAAAAGCTCAATGTTTCATATTTTAGAGTCTTTGGTAGCAAATGCTTTATTCTTGTTAAAAGAGGTAGAAAATCTAAATTTGCTCCTAAGGCTATAGAAGGCTTTTTACTTGGTTATGACTCAAACACAAGGGCATATAGAGTCTTTAATAAGTCCACTGGACTTGTTGAAGTTTCTTGTGACATTGTGTTTGATGAGACTAACGGCTCTCAAGTAGAGCAAGTTGATCTTGATGAGCTAGATGATGAAGAGGCTCCATGCGTCGCGCTAAGGAACATGTCCATTGGGGATGTGTGTCCTAAGGAATTTGAAGAGCCTCCACAAGCTCAAGATCAACCATCTTCCTCCATGCAAGCATCTCCACCAACTCAAGATGAGGATGAGGCTCAAGATGATGAAGGAGAAGATCAAGAAGATGACCATCTCAAGAGGAGGACAATGATCAAGGGGGAGATGCCAATGTTCAAGACAAGGAAGATGAACAAGATCCAAGGCCGGCACACCCAAGAGTCCACCAAGCAATCCAATGAGATCACCCCGTGAACACAATCCTCGGCGATATTTATAAGGGGCTAACCACTCGATCTCGTGTTGCTCATTTTTGTGAACATTACTTTTTTGTTTCCTCTATTAAGCCACACAGGATAGAGGAAGCACTTCAAGATTCGGATTGGGTGTTGGCGATGCAAGAGGAGCTCAACAATTTTACAAGGAATGAGGTATGACATTTGGTTTCACGTCCTAACCAAAATGTTGTAGGAACCAAGTGGGTCTTCCGCAACAAACAAGATGAGCATGGCGTGGTGACAAGGAACAAGGCACGACTTGTGGCCAAGGGGTATTCACAAGTCGAAGGTATGGATTTTGGTGAAACCTATGCACCCGTAGCTAGGCTTGAGTCAATTCGTATATTACTTGCCTATGCTACTTACCATGGCTTTAAGCTTTATCAAATGGACGTGAAGAGTGCCTTCCTCAATGGACCAATCAAGGAAGAGGTCTATGTTGAGCAACCTCTCGGCTTTGAAGATAATGAGTATCCTAACCATGTTTACAAACTCTCTAAGGTGCTTTATGGGCTCAAGCAAGCCCCAAGAGCATGGTATGAATGCCTAAGAGATTTTCTTATCACTAATGGCTTCAAAGTTGGAAAGGCCGACCCTACTCTCTTTACTAAAACCATTGAAAATGATTTGTTTGTATGCCAAATTTATGTTGATGATATCATATTTGGGTCTACTAACAAATCTATTTGTGAAGAGTTTAGTAGGATCATGATTCAAAAATTCGAGATGTCTATGATGGGGGAGTTGAAGTATTTTCTAGGATTTCAAGTGAAGCAACTCCAAGAGGGCACCTTCATTAGCCAAATGAAGTACATTCAAGACATTCTCACCAAGTTTGGAATGAAGGATGCCAAGCCCATCAAGACACCCATGGGAACTAATGGGCATCTCGACCTCGACACGGGAGGTAAATCCATAGATCAAAAGGTATACCAGTCGATGATAGGATCTTTACTCTATTTATGTGCATCTCGACTGGACATTATGCTTTCTGTATGCATGTGTGCAAGGTTCCAAGCCGATCCTAAGGAAGTACACCTTAGGGCCTGTTGGGGACTTGTTCTCAAATGCTATGAATTAAGAACAAGGCAACATAAAATGTTAAATATTAATGCCCTTCGTCCGCTGAAGCATTATTTCCCCAAGGATTTAATGAACTTCGGACGAAGACCATGAGTGAAATATCACGAAGGTCATACCTTCGTGATTAAACTTACAAAATAATATGAAATAACATATAAAACATGAGACATTAAAGATAAATGTATCAGAAATAAGTAACATCATTCACATATTTTGTTATATGAACATAAAAATGTCAAAACATAGAGTTCAAGTACATTTATACCTTCTCCTTGACAGATAATAATTCCCGGGCAATGCGTTTGCAATTACAGGAAAGCATGAACAGTAAAGGAATACTGTTCACTATTTATAGACACAGGACACAGCCTGTAAGAAATTACAATCATGCCCCTCATAAAAGTTTACAACAATGACTCAGACCCTTATGGGCTAAAAGGTCATTCTATCTTTAAGTCGGTTCGATCCTTCATCTTCAGACATGCTATAACACCGAAGCTTCATGAGTGGTAGCTTCGGTCATCATGTTTAAGCAGCTTTAGCCAAAGCTGTTTCTTCCTGCAGGACCTTCGGCGACGAAGCATGGTCACAATAGTAGCCCCTTCGCGGTGCTAGATTGTTTTTCGTAACGAGCTTGATCCGTGAAAAAAGTCTCTTAGGCTTCGAGAAGCGGAAGGTCCGAAAAACACCTTCCCTGAGCTCGTTGCCGAGAAACGATACAGTTGTCGAGCGCGGAGCGGTCCTACCATGCAGGTTCACCTTCTTGGTTTCTGCGGCCCACCGTGCAGTGGGTGCGAGTGACTGTTTGCCCGGTGAAAAAATCCTGACGATTCACCTTCTTACCTACAGCACTATATAAACAGACAGGTAGGTGTGAAGTTACCACGGCATTCATTGCTATTGCATTGTTTTGCTGCCAAAAATTTAACCACAGCCGAAGCTTGATTTTTGCATTCAAAACGAAGCTCCAGTTTGGTTTGTGCTTCGTCACGAGGATAGCTTCGGAAAAAAGGTTATTGACTTCCAAAGATTTTTTTCAAGAAAATTTAAAATCAAATGGCCAGAATACGCTCCACTACTAGGGTTGAGCGTGATGGAGACGAGACCGAAGCCGTTGAAACTGTTCCGATTTCTGAAGCGATGAGGCGTTCCGGGCTAGTTCCATCAGAAGACACACCTGCTGCCGAAGCAACGCAAGCTGATGTTGAAGAAGCTGGTTCCGAAGATGAATACAACTGCGGGATGCCAAGCAAACCTAGTCATTTGGACTTTGGAAAGTCCATCATCTCTGAAGCTGATCTTCCAAAAATGGTGAAGCTGGGCTACTTTAGTGAAACAAAAAAGGAGCTGGTTCGTTTTGGCGGGGAGGAGATTACTCCGAAGCCGGAAATGAATGAAGTTGCTGTGTTCAAAAGCTTCTTTAAAGCAGGATTAAGATTTCCTTTGAATGGGATGATTGCTGATGTGTTGAAGAAGTTTGGGGTTTACCTGCATCAGCTGACCCCTAACGCTATTGTTAGATTAAGTGTTTATATTTGGGCCCTTCGTAGCCAGGGAGTGGAACCGTTCGGTGAAGGTTTCTGTCGAGTCCATGAACTACACTATCAGACTAAAGCCAGAGGAGATGGTCTTCATGAGAATTTTGGATGTTACAACTTTGCTTATCATAAAACTTCGAAGTTTCCAGTGATAAGCTACCGAAGCAAATGGCCAGCCGGATGGAAATCTGAGTGGTTTTATGTTAAAGTTGATAAAGATGAAGATAAATTGGTCCAGAGTCCACTAGAGCTAACCTTCGGAGAAACGAGGCCCCGATGCAACATGATAAGTGGAAGCCCGAGCCAAATTGCTTTGGCTGAATTTCGTGTGATTTCAGATCATATTGGCACTAGAGACTTGGTACAGGAATTTCTGGCTTTTAAAGTGTTTCCAACAATGAGGGATTGGGAGATGCCGAAGCTGGAGGGAGAAAAGAAAAAGGGAGAATTTGTTCGATTGCCATATTACTACAAGTTTAAAAAAACACTTTAAAAAGCCCTGCCAAGAGTGGCTGGACTCAATCGAGATTATGTGCAACGATATCCTCGGAAATTACTCTAATAAAGAAGATCAGTTGATGACTGCAGCCTTCGGCACTCGTCCGAAGCGAAGATTGAACCGTGTGCTAGATGCTTTGAATTTTGATTACCCTGATTACGAGCAACTGGGCGGAGATGACGAAGGCCCAAAGAGAAAGAGGATTGCTAGCGCCCTGGACAAAGAAAGCACCAAATTGGCCAAAAAGGAAAAAGAAATTTCTGAAAAACTGAGCCCTGGTCCGATGGTAGCTGTTTCAAGGAAAAGAAAAGGTACATCTCCAAAACCTGCATCTCCAAAACCAAAGACGTCGGCCCAGGAGGAGGAAACTCCTGCGACACCTTCTGCTGCCAAAGTGGAAGAGATTCTGAAGGTAATGACTGAACCTTTGCCTGTCAAGCTAAGCCCGCTGGCACCGGAACTGACGAAGTTTTTTCAGAAGGGCAAAGAAGCTTCGGCAGCAGAAAGTCCCGCAAAGCCGAAAAAACGAAGAATTATCCAAGTGGCTGATGTCATTCATCAGACACCGCCACCGACCTCGGCATCAAAATTTGTCACTGCTGATCCCACAGCCATCGAAGCCGAAACCGTCGGAGCCGAAACCGGAGGAGCCGAAGCCACCGGAGCCGAAGCCACCGGGACCGAACCCGGGACCAACGAAGATCCTAACCTGGAAACTACACTTGAAGATATTGACAATATGCTTTGAGAATGGCTGAAGAAGAAACTGCTGTGATTACAGTGAACACGGCAACAGAAAAAGGAAAAGAACAGATTGAAGACATTTTGGAAAAAGAAGATTTTAATTTTAAAGATATACTTGGACAAGAGTTGTCAGACGCTGAAAAAGAAGAGCTGAAGAAATATGCTATATCCTGTGGATACAAACCAGTGTCTCTGCTTTTTGGTGGAGTTAATGAAGGGAAGCTGAGATGCCTTCGGAACCGAACCGAGGCCAAGGTTGTTAGGACCTTCTCCAAAAGCGTTGGCCTGCCGAAGATTGAAGCAGACCTCTGCAGATACCAGCGACAACATATCGCCGGTAGCTTGCTCTATGCTAATTTCAAGGTAAAAAGTGTCGATTTTTTATTATTATATATTTTTATTTTAAATTAAGTTGTTTTTTGACGAAGGTTGTTTTGGCAGAGTATACTTCTAAGTAAAGTGCTGAGAATGCAACAAGATCTTGAGGATGAAAAGAACGAAGCTACTATCAAAGATCTAGAAAGCAAAGTCAAAAATTACGAAGCTGCTCTGAAGGAAAAAGACTCAGTTGTTCAAGATCTTAAAATCAAAGTTAAAGATCACGAAGCTGCCTTGGAAAAGAAGGACTTCGTCATTCAATCTATGGAAGGTTCATTGGCTGAAGCCCAAGCCGAAAATAACAGGTTAAACAATGAATTACTCAAAAAGTCAGAAAAATCAGAGCAGGAAAAGAAGAACCTCGAAACAAGTCTGAAGACCGAAATCGAGAAGAACTCAAATTTGCAAAAATCATTGAAGGAGCTTCAGGAGAAATGCTTAAACTTCGGCAGCCGATGCGTGCAGCGGCTTAAGGATGTGTTTCACTCAATTGGAGCCAGCTCTGATACATTTACACCTTCAGCTGAGAACCTGCCTAGCACCCTAGAATATATTGAAGGCGAGGTTGATGCACTTGACGAAGTCATTGCTGGGCATGCTGACTTCTGCGCCCTGCTAGCTTCTTGAGGCACAGCCACCGCTTTTCTGAAGGCTGGCTGTACGCACGGAAAAATTGTAAATAGGCCAAACTTCAGCTTGTCACCAGCAGACTTGGTTGACATCCCAAGCCTAGCCCGAAGCATTGGAAACAGATTTATGACTCAGATCTGGGTAAATGGCGGGCGAAAAATGGCTGGTGACGAAGCTCGGAGCCACCTTAAGCCGGTGAGAAACTTATACTTGTTACTTTCACCTTCTCCTTGAAATTTGCACCTTTCTTATTCTGCTTTAATATATGCGGGATGATGAAGCTGAAGAATGACGGGCTGAAACTTAACAATTGCTGTAAAAGACTTTCCTACAAAAAATTCTGAAGAGATCTTTGTAATATAATTGTGGAAAAAACTAATGTAAATTTGTGCATACCTTGTAATATATCGTTTCTCCTTTATCCGTGTACAATCTGCTTTGTTGCGAATGAAACTTTACTTTTGAGCCGAAGGCGAAAAACACCTTCCCTTCTTTTCGTACACAACGAAGCATGAAAATTTCCTCTTCCTCCGAAGTTTTTCCTCATAGCCGAAGCATTTGCCTTTTATGTATGATACGATGATGATGATCCTATATATGTCTAAATGAATGTTTATGAATGCAAATGTCATGATGTAATGCATTGTGCAAATGGTTATTTGAATGTACATCCAAAAAACCATAATCGTAGCCCTCATTCCCTTGAGAATGACTCAAATCTTTTTGCCGTTTATTTTTCGGCTTCACCGTTTACTTTTCGGTGTATCAGCGCTGACTTTTCGCTGTAAGCCTCCCTTAGGAGCTTCTTCGCCTTTTACTTTCGGCGGAATCAGCGTTTATTTTTCGCTGTAAGCCTCCCTTAGGAGCTTCTTCGCCTTTTACTTTCGGCGGAATCTGCGTTTATTTTTCGTTGTAAGCTCTGCATTCCCTTGGGAACGACTTTTGAGCTTCTCCTTCTTTTCTTTTCCCATTGCACTCGATGGTGCGTTGTCAGCTTTTACATTTACATTTTTGAGGGATATCACTCTTATAGAATTGAAATAAGGAAAAGAAAAATTACATGTTGTGGCCCCATTAAAAACCTTTCTCCCCCTTTGGAAAGGAAAAGGGTGTCATAAGGAAAAACTAAAACAACAAAATAAAAAATAGAAAAGATTACATCAAGTTACACATAATACCACCGAAGCTCATCCGCATTCCACGATCTAGGAATGTCGTTGCCGTCCATATCCTTTAATCTGTAGGAACCGGGTCTTGACGAAGATACTACTAGAAAGGGGCCTTCCCATTTTAGTTGTAGTTTGCCCACTATGTCTGGGTTGGCCACTCTTTGAAGCACCAAAAGTCCTGGCTTAATGTTCTTCAACCGAACCTTTCTATCACGCCATTTTATTGTTTCGGCTTGGTATTTATTGATGTTTTCCACAGCCTGAAGCCTGATCCCTTCTATAGCATCTTTGTCCATAGAACAATCAGCTTCGTCTATCGCCGAAGCCACTGTTCTTATTGATCCTGCCTTAGCCTCTTCTGGGGTTATTGCTTCATCACCAAACAGCAATTTGAATGGTGTAAAACCTGTTGACCTTGATACTGTTGTGTTGTAGCTCCACACCACTTTAATTAATTCTTCTGGCCATTTTCCCCTTGGTTGATTGAATATTAGCTTCATTATTCCTGTCATTATGATGCCATTAGCCCTTTCAACTAGTCCATTTGATTCCGGATGTCGAACTGACGCAAAATGGATCTTTGTGCCAATTTGGTCACAAAATTCTTTAAAAGCTTCGGAGTCAAACTGCGTTCCATTGTCCACAGTGATAGCCTTCGGCACTCCGAAGCGACAAACAATGTTTTGCCAGAAAAACTTTTGAACCGTAACCGAAGTTATTGTGGCTAAAGGCTTTGCCTCAATCCATTTAGAAAAATATTCCACTGCCACTACAGCATATCTTAAATTTCCTTGTGCTGGTGGTAGCGGACCTAACAAATCAAGGCCCCACCTTTGCAACGGCCAAGTGGGTTGTATTAACTGAGTTAGAGACGAAGGTTGTTTTTGATCTCTTGCACATTTCTGACAACCTTCGCACTTTTGGACTAGTTCCGCTGCATCCGAAGCTGCTTTTGGCCAATAAAATCCTTGGCGAAAAACTTTTCCCAGCAAAGGCCTAGATCCAATGTGAGATCCACACAAGCCTGCATGTATTTCCTTCATTAATTCTATACCTTCGGCTCTGGATAAACATTTGAGTAACGGAGAGCAGACACCATGCTTATACAGCTCCCCTTCTATTATTACATATGGACGAGCTCTTGCCTCTATTCTCTTGTTATAAGCTTCGTCATCTGAAAGGAAATTACCCTTAAGGTAAGAGATGATCTCAGTTCTCCAGTCTTCACTATAAACAGGAGATATGTTGAGGACCGCTCTTTCAAGAAGTTCAACCGAAGGTGCTTTTATTGTTTCAAAAAATACTTCCGAAGGTAAGGGCAGCCCCTGTGCTGCTGACTTGGCTAGCAAATCAGCATGCTCATTTTCTCCTCGAGGAATATTTTTTACAGAAAACCCTTCAAAGGAAGCTTCAATCCTCCAGACAGTATCTAGATACTTCTCAAGCTTCGGGTCTCTTGCCTTACAACTCTTGTCAATATGACCAGAGATAACCTGGGAATCAGTTTTAAGAACCGCCCTTCTGATTCCCATTGCCTTTAACTTCCGAAGACCCAAAAGTAAAGCTTCGTACTCAGCAATATTATTTGTGCAGCTAAAATCAAGTCTTGCTGCGTAGCAAGTTTTAACTTTGTAGGGTGCGACCAACACAGCGGCTGCTCCTGCTCCGAAGGTTCCCCAAGAACCATCGCAGAATACTGTCCATGCTTCGGCATATTTATTTGCCTCTTCTACTTGAGCCCCTGGCGTCCAGTCAGCAATGAAGTCAGCTAATGCCTGGGATTTAATCGAAGATCTGTGTACATAATCAATGTAGAATTCATTAAGTTCCGCAGCCCACTTTCCAATCCTTCCAGTAGCTTCTCTATTTCTCATAATGTCCTTCAATGGTTGTGAAGAAGGGACAATTATATTGTATGCTTGGAAATAATGCCGAAGCTTTCTAGAAGCCATCAAAACAGCATATAGCACCTTCTCCAATTCTGTATAATTTTTCTTTGATAAACTAAAAACTTCAGATACAAAGTATATTGGAGCTTGCTTCTTGATTTGCCCTTCAAGCTTCTCTTGGACAAGTGCCGCACTTACCGCTGAGTGCGAGGCTGCCACATATAACAACAGAGGAGCCCCTGGCGTTGGTGGAGTTAGCGTTGTTAGGTTTATCAAATATTGCTTCAGCTCTTCGAAGGCTCTCTGCTGGACCGGTCTCCATTGAAAAACTTCGGCTGACTTCAGCACTTCGAAAAATGGTAAATTTCTCTCTGCTGATCTAGATATGAATCTGTTGAGAGATGCCAGTCTTCCTGTCAATCTTTGAGCCCCCTTCTTTGTACTGGGTGGTTCCATTCGAAGGATAGCTTCGATTTTATTTGGATTA